>NC_092787.1:31255151-31855151 GCF_047496795.1 Chiloscyllium punctatum | reverse complement strand
ATGCAAAGATCTTCGCAAGTGGCGAAGCAATTGCATTTCTCGTTTCCCAGAGCAGCCGAGGACAAATCTGGTCCAGGCCTGGTGACTTGTCAATCTTAACGTTTGACAAAATTTTCAGCACATCAGCTTCCTCTATCTCTATCCATTCCAGCATGCACACCTGCTCTTTAAAGGTTTCATTCACTACAAAGTTGGTTTCTTTCGTAAAGACAGAAGCAAGAAATTCATTTAGGACTTCCCCTATCTCCTCAGACTCCACACACAAATTCCCTGATCTGCCCTACTCTTTCTTTGACCATTCTCTTATTCCTCACATAAGTGTAAAATGCCTTTGTGTTCTCCCTAATCCATTCTGCCAAGCCTTTCTCGTGCCCTCTCCTGGCTCTCCTCAGACCATTTTTAAGCTCCTTCCTCACCTGCCTGTAATCCTCTAGAGCTGAGCTTGACCCTAGCTTCCTCCACCTTATGTAAACTACCTTCTTCCCTTTGATGAGAAGCTCCACCGCTCTCGTCATCCAAGGTTCCTTTATCTTACCACTTCTTGTCTGTCTCAGAGGGACATATTTATTCATCACTTACAACAACTGTTCCTTAAACAGTCTCCACATGCCTATAGTCCTTTACCATGGAACAATTGCTCCCAATCCATGCTTCCTAACTCATGTCTAATCGCATCATAGTTTCCTCTTCCCCAATTAAATATCCTCCCATTTTGCCTAATCCTCTCCTTCTCCATAGCTATGTAGAATGTGAGGCAGTTGTGGTCACTATCACCAAAATGCTCTCCCACCACAAGATCTGATACCTGCCCTGGCTCGTTTCGAGCACTAAGTCTAGAATGGCCTCTCCCCTAGTCGGCCTGTCAACGTACTGAGTTAGGAAACCCTCCTGAACACACCTTACAAAAACAGCTCCATTCAAATCTTCTGCTCAAAGGGAGTTCCAATCAATATTGGGAAAGTTAAAATCTCCCATTACAACAACCGTACTACGTTCATACTTTTCCAAAACTTGCCGACCTCACCTTCTGAATGAGAATATAGTCAATGAAGATTCCATACACCTCTGCAGGGAAAGAATAATTCTATGTCTCAGCTTTGCAAGGTTGGGAGATGTACAATGGTCAGTACACAGTCCACTCTCCTTTCCCAGTGCACGCGCTGCTGAGAAAAGCAGCACAGAACACATTTTTTCATAGAGTCAATGCCATCTTGTAGTACGCTCAACCATTTGAGAATAAATTAACAACTATGTGCACTCTGAAATGTCAAAAGACTACTGATGATGGAAGGGTCAGTACTGATCTCGACCTGCTGTCTATTATGAGGATCCTCACTGCATACATTCAGATGTGATATTCTGGTGAATACCTCAAAACCTTCTAACTTAACCCCATGCAATGTCTTTGTGCATGGCTCACTTACTGCTGCTTTTCCTCCAACTATCAGTGGGACATGTTCTAAGTGCATACTTAGGGTTATCTGAGATCACCCAAATATATCAAATGTTCAATCACATGGTTAATGAGATATTGTTTCAGCAACACTACAGATCAAAGATTGTGAAAAAAAGGTCCCTGTATGCTTTGCAGGGAGGCTTGCCAGGTTTCATTATTAATTAATGAAATGTGCCACTCACCCCAAAAACCCCCCGGAACTCCCAGGTACCTTCCCCTGCAACTGGAAAAGATGCATAACCTCCAGTACATCACCACCCCACCTCTGTTCAGGGCCCCAAACACTCCTTCCAGCTGAGACAGAGGTTCACCTGCCTCTCCTCCAACCTAGTTTACTGTATCCGGTGCTCCCGATGTGGTCTTCTCTACATTGGGGAGACCGAATGTAAACTAAAGGAACGTTTTGCTGACCATCTTAGCCAGGCCCGCAGGGGCCAACTGGATCTTCCAGTCATTGTCCATTTTAATTCCCCTTCTCACTCCCTTTCCAACATGACCATTCTTGGCCTCCTCCATTGCCATAATGAACCAAACCGCACGTTGGAGGAACACCTCATCTTCTGATTGGGCAGCCTACAGCGCAGAGGACTCAACATTGAGTTCTCCAATTTCAAATAAGCTCCTTCCCCATCCCCTGACTCCCTTCCCAGCTCCTCCCCCACCTTCCATTCCTCTCAGCCACCAAATGGATTCATTCCTTCCATTGACCAACCAGGTGGTATCCTCTACCTGACTTCACCTATTCCCATCTCACCACCCTGCACTCTGTGCCCCCCAACCCCCTTTATGTGCAGTTCCTCCCACACTCACCCCCAGTCCTAAAGAAGAGTTAGATCCTAAACATCGACTTCTCCACCTCCTGATGAAGCCTGGTGTGCTGTGTTCTCCCAGTCTCCTGCTTGTCTACCTTCATTATTAATTAAATAAAGTTCAAATGCAGCATATTCATCCTATAAGTGAGATCTTTCTGTGTTCTTAGGTTTGAGGACACATTGCTTCACCATGATTTCTTGAATGTCCAGCCTTGCCAATGTCCTGATCTTCAGTCTCATCCAGTCTCAGAAGACCATTGTCATTTCAGCATTTTTTTTGCATTCGCGACATGCCATCTATAGCTCTCTTTCCATAGGCAGAAACATGATGAGCCAAGTTATCCCTTTCTGTGGAATAATTAGCTTCTGTTTCTATTGGAGAATAAAAATCTACAAGGATTTCATGAGCCTAGCCCCGAACAACTGAGGGACAATAAAGTTCCTAAGTCTTCACATTTGGTTCCACAGTAATCACCGAGGAGAAATATTCATTGAGGACTTCCCATCTCCTGTACTTCTACACGACATGTCCACTTTGGTCCTTGACTTAGCACAAGAGCTTCCAAGGATCTATGTTAGATTTGTTATAGAATCATAATGTCATAGAGTCCTCCAGAGCAGAAATAGGCCCTTCATCCCAGACTGGTCCATGCCGACCAAAATGTCCATCCACACTAACTCCATTTCCCTGCACTTGGTCAATATCTCAACCTTTCCTATCCATGTATTTGTCCAAATGCTTTTTAAATGTTGTTAATGTACATGTCTCAACCACTTCCGCTGGCAGCTCATTCCATTCTCTGTGTAAAGAAGTTGTCACATAGCTTCCCTTTTATTCTTTCCTCTCTAACCTTAAACTGATGCCCTCCAGTTCACGGTTCCACAACCCTGGGAAAAAAACTGCATTTATTCACCCTGTCTGTGCTTCTTATGATCTTATACACCTCTATAAGGTGCCCCCTCAGTCTCCTACATTGTAAAGAAATAGGTCCTAGCTTGTCTAACCTCTCCCTATAACTCAGATCCTTGAGTCCCAGCAACATCCTTGTAAATGTCTTCTGCACTCTTTCCAGTTGAATAAAATTCGTCCTATAACAAGGTGACCAAAACTAAACACAATACTCGAAGTGCGGCCTTACAAACGTCCTGTATAACTGCAACTTGACTTCCCAACTTCCATACTCAGTGCCCTGATTGATGAAGCCTTCTTCACTGCCCTGCCTACTTGGGACTCCACTTTCAGAGAACTGTGCACCTGAACTCCAAGGTCCCTCTATTCCATACGCACCTTAAGGCCCTACCATTCACCATGAAATTCCTACCTTGATTTAACTTTCTAAATTGCAAGACCTTACATTTTATTTTACTCATTGTGGCACTTGGGCATTGCTGGCTGGCCAGCATTGATAGCCCATCCCTATTTGCCCTTGGCAAGGTGATGGTGAGCTGCCTTCTTCAATCGCTGCAGTCCACTTGCTGTGGGTTGACCGGTAGGGAGGGAATTTCAGGATTTTGACCCAACGACTATGTGGTATATTTCCAAGTCAGGATGGTGAATGGCTTGGAGGGGAACTTGTAGATGGTGATGTTCCCAAGTACCTGCTGCCATTGTCCTTCTAGATGGAAGTCATTGTGGGTTTGGAAGGTGCTGTCTAAGGACCTTTGGTGAATTTCTGCAGTACATCTTGTAGATGGTACACACTGCTGCTACTGAGCGCTGGTGGTGGAGAGATTGAATGTTTGTAAATGTGATGCCAATCAAGTGGGTTGCTTTGTCCTGGATGGTGTCAGGTTTTTGAGTGTTGTTAGAGCTGCACCCACCCAGGCAAGTGGGGAGTATTCTGTCACACTCCTGACTAGTGCCTTGTAGATGGTGGATAGGGTTTGGGTGAATTACTCACTGCAGTATCCCTAGTCTCTAACCTGCTCTTGTAGCTCTTGTGAGTATGTGATGAGTCCAGTTGAGTTTCTGGTCAATGGTAACCCCAAGGATGTTGATAGTGGGGGATTCAGTGATGGTAATACCATTGAATGTCAAGGAGCATTGTCTCTTATTAGCAATGGTCATTGCCTGGCATTTGTCAGTCCAAGTCTGAATATTGTCCAGATCTTGGTGCATTTGAACATGGACTGGCTTCAGTATCTGAGGAGTTATGAATGCTGCTGAACATTGTGCAATCATCAGCAAAGATTCCCACTGACCTTATGACAGAGGGAAGGTCATTGATGAAGCAGCTGAAGATGGTTGGACCTAGGACACTACCCTGAGGGACTCCTGCAGAGATGTCCTGGAGCTGAGCTGACTGACCCTCCACAACCACAACCATCTTCCTTTGTGTCAGTTATGACTCCAACCAGCGGAGTGTTTGCCCCTGGTACCCATTGAATCCAGTTTTGCCAGAGCTCTTTGATGTCACGCTCTGTCAAATGCGGAGAAAATGAAGACTGCAGATGCTGGAGATCAGAGCTGAAAAATGTGTTGCTGGAAAAACGCAGTAGGTCAGGCAGCATCCAAGGAGCAGGAGAATCGACGTTTCGGGCATAAGCCCTTCTTCAGGAATGAGGAGGGTGTGCCAAGCAGGCTAAGATAAAAGGTAGGGAGGAGGGTCTTGGGGGAGGGGCGTTGGGAATGTGATAGGTGGAAGGAGGTTGAGGTGAGGGTGAGAGGCTGGAGAGGAGGTGGGGGCAGAGAGGTCGGGAAGAAGATTGCAGGTCAAGAAGGCGGTGCTGAGTCTGAGGGTTGGAACTGAGATAAGGTGGGGGGAGGGGAAATGAGGAAGCTGGAGAAATCTGCATTCATCCCTTGTGGTTGGAGGGTTCCTAGGCAGAAGATGAGGCGCTCTTCCTCCAGGCCATGGTCTGGTGATAGAGGAGGCCAAGGACCTGCATGTCCTTGGTGGACTGGGAGGGGGAGTTGAAGTGTTGAGCCACGGGGCGGTTGGGTTGGTTGGTCCGGGTGCCCCAGAGGTGTTCTCTGAAACATTCCGCAAGTAGGCGGCCTGTCTCCCCAATATAGAGGAGGCCACATCGGGTACAGCGGATGCAGTAAATGATGTGTGTGGAGGTGCAGGTGAATTTGTGACAGATATGAAAGGATCCCTTGGGGCCTTGGAGGGAAGTGAGGGGGGAGGTGTGGGCACAAGTTTTGCATTTCTTGCGGTTGCGGGGGAAGGTGCAGGGAGTGGAGGTTGGGTTGGTGGGGGGTGTGTACCTGACAAGGGAGTCACGGAGGGAGTGGTCTTTCCGGAATGCTGATAGGGGAGGGGTCCGTGAGCTGGCGTTGAGCCTCATCAGTGTAAAGCTCAGTGCGCCAAACTACCACCGCGCCTCCCTTGTCACCTGGACATCCCGTGCAGCCCTCCACTCCATCCGCTTCAACTCCAACCTCATTATCAAACCAGCAGACAAGGAAGGCGCAGTGGTAGTTTGGCGCACCGATCTTTACATTGCTGAGGCTAAACGCCAGCTCGCGGACACCTCCTCCTACTGCCCCCTTGACCATGACCCCACCTCCCACCACCAAACCATCATCTCCCAGACCATCCATAACCTCATCACCTCAGGGGATCTCCCATCCACCGCCTCCAACCTCATAGTCCCACAACCCCGCACCGCCCGTTTCTACCTCCTGCCTAAAATCCACAAACCTGACTGCCCCGGCAGACCCATTGTCTCAGCCTGCTCCTGCCCCACCGAACTCATCTCTGCGAACCTCGACACAGTCCTGTCCCCCTTAGTCCAAGAATTCCCCACCTACGTTCGGGACACCACCCACGCCCTCCCCCTCCTCCATGATTTTCACTTCCCTGGCCCCCAACACCCTACCTTCACCATGGACATCCAGTCCCTATACACTTCCATCCCCCATCACGAAGGACTCAAAGCTGTCCGCTTCTTCCTTTCCCGCCGTACCAACCAGTACCCTTCCACAGACACCCTCCTTCAACTGACTGAACTGGTCCTCGCCCTGAACAACTTCTCTTTCCAATCCTCCCACTTCCTCCAAACCAAAGGAGTAGCCATGGGCACCCCCATGGGCCCCAGCTATGCCTGCCTCTTCGTTGGATATGTGGAACAGTCCATCTTCCGCAGCTACACTGGCCCCACCCCCCCACCTTTTCCTCCGCTACATCGAAGACTGTATCAGTGCTACCTCGTGCTCCCACGAGTAGGTTGAACAGTTCATCCACTTTACTAACACCTTCCACCTTGACCTCAAATTTACCTGGACCTCCCTCCCCTTCCTAGACCTCTCCATTTCTCTCTCGGGCGACCGACTCAACATGGATATTTACTATAAACTGACCGACTCCCACAGCTACCTAGATTACACCTACTCCCACCCTGCCCCCTGTAAAAACGACATCCCATATTCCCAATTCCTTCGCCTCCGCCGCATCTGCTCCCATGCGGACCAATTCCAATACCGAATAACCCAAAGACCGCATAACCCTCAGACGTGGTTGACGATGCCCTCAATCGCATCTCCTCCACTTCCCGCACCTCCGTCCTTGAGCCCCGCCCCTCCAATCGCCACCAGGACAGAACCCCACTGGTCCTCACCTACCACCCCACCAACCTCCAGATACATCGTATCATCCTTCGTCATTTCCGCCACCTCCAAAAAGACCCCAACACCAAGGATATATTTCCCTCCCCTCCCCTATCAGCGTTCCAGAAAGACCACTCCCTCCATGACTCCCTCGTCAGGTACACATCCCCTACCAACCCAACCTCCACTCCCGGCACGTTCCCTGCAACCACAAGAAATGCAAAACTTGCGCCCACACCTCCCCGCTCACTTCACTCAAAGGCCCCAAGGGGTCCTTCTATATCCGTCACAAATTCACCTGCACCTTCACACGCATCATTTACTGCATCCGCTGTACCCGATGTGGCCTCCTCTACATTGGGGAGACAGGCCGCCTACCTGTGGAATGTTTCAAAGAACACCTCTGGGACACCCGCACCAACCAACCCAACCGCCCCATGGCTGAACAATTTAACTCTCCCTCCATCTCCACCAAGGACATGCAGGTCCTTGGACTCCTCCATTGCCAGATCATGGCAACACGACACCTGGAGGAAGAGCGCCTCATCTTCCACCTTGGAACCCTCCAACCACATGGGATGAATGCAGATTTCTCCAGCTTTCTCATTTCCCCTCCCCCCACCTTATCTCAGTCCCAACCCTCAGACTCAGCACCGCTTTCTTGACCTGCAATCTTCTTCCTGACCTCTCCCCCCCCACCCCCACTCCAGCCTATCACCCTCACCTCAACCTCCTTCCACCTATTGCATTCCCAAAGCCCCTTCCCCAAGTCTCTGTTCCCTACCTTTTATCTTAGCTTGCTTGGCAAACCCTCCTCATTCCTGAAGAATGGCTTATGCCCAAAACATCGATTCTCCTGCCCTTTGGATGCTGCCTGACCTGCTGCACTTCTCCAGCAACACATTTTTCAGCTCTGTCATATGTGGCCTTGATGGCAAACGTACTAATCATGCCTTTTACATTCTCATCCAAAACATTGATATAGATAACAAACAGCAATGGTCCCAGCACCAACCCCTGAGGCACTCCACTAGTCATAGGCATCCAGTCCGAAAATCATTGTTCCACTATTAACCACTACTTCTTACCATCAAGCCAATTGTGCATCCAATTTACCGGTTCCCTATGGATTCCATGTAATCTAACCTTCCAGAACAGCCTACCATGTGGAACCTTATTAAAGACTTACTGAAATCCATATAGACTACATCTACCACCCTGTCCTCGTCAACCTTCCTGGTCACTTCATCAGAGAACTCTAACAAATTTGTGAGGCATGATCTCCCACACACAAAGCCATTCTGACTACCCTTAAACAAACCCTGTCTATCTAAATGCATGTATATGTTATCCCTTAAAATCTTCTCAAGTAACTTACCTACCACAGATGTTAGGCTTAGTATTCTATAGTTCCCAGGTTTTTCTTTGCAGCCCTTCTTGAATAAGGGCACAACATTTGCTACCCTCCAGTGTTCCAGGACCTCACCTGTGACCAACAATGATGCAAAAATATCAGCCAGGGCTCCCGTAATTTCTTCGCTAGCCTCTTGCAGCATTCTTGGATATATCTGGTCAGGACTAAGAGATTTATCCACCTTTGTGCTTTCTAATACATCCAACATCTCCTCTACTGTGATATGGACTGTACAAAATATATCATCACTAACTTTCCCACGTTCCCAAGTCTTCATGTCTTTCTCCATGGTAAACACAGAGGAGAAATATCCATTGAGGACCTAGTCCATCTCTTGTGATTCCACACCTACATGTTCACTGTGGTCCTTGATTTGGCAAGAGCTTCCAGGGAGCTATGTTAGATTTGTTACAATAATTTTTCAACACGAATCAACAGAGTCAAATTTAAGACTTTTCTTACTTCTGATGGTGATTATTTAATGATAAAAATGTGTCAATTCACACATAGTATGTTTCAGTTGTAGCTGTACGTTTATTTATCTACTTTTTTTTAACTTAAGACCTCTTATACGTTCAACAGCAGTATTTCAACCCATTCCAAGAACAAGACATGAATGTAACGATCTCCACTGAGAGATTAGTCACACGAACAAAGAAGGAAGTTCAATTGTAAAGTATTAGGATTGTGAGTCTCTATTTACTGTCCAGCTTTTGTAATAATTTATTGCCTTCAGATGGATTTATTTTATACTTTTGTGCAAGAAAACATTAAGTGTTCAAAATAAATTATTGTCATACTTTAATATTAAAGAGAAACAGCTGTCAGGGTGAGTTTTTGTCGACTCAGAAATGCTTGGCTAAGTCTATGATTTCTTTATTTTGGTTGAAAAGGGCCACTATAACTTGTATCTGGGGATGTAATTCTAAACTGACAATAAAGCAAAATATCAGAGGTCATAGTTGGCATGTCTGTGTTTATGTCTGCATACTGAATTCCTCAAAAAGTGGACGAACAAAAACATTGGGATTGTTTTGAACTTTGGAACCTTTATGTGAGACCAGCCTGACACACTCTTCCAGAATTCCATCCATTTTGCTAGTTTTTGTTTGACAGTTTTCCAGTAAGATCATTAAGTCCTGGCATATACACGAAATAAAAAACAAAAATGGAAATGTGATTTGAAAGTTATAATTTGAAATTTTAATTTTATTGTTTATTCAAATTCCACCATTTACAATTGATCACCAATCACATTAATTACAGTCCATTCAGATATTTCATTCAGATACATGTGTAATTTCTGTAGTAAAGTCAAATTATTGATTGGTTGATCGAACCAGGGCTTGAGCGCATAAAAACAAAGGCAAAAACTCCACTGCAATACTGAGAGAACACCAGAATATCCAAACTGCTGTCTTTGGGTTGGAACATGAAGCAGAGATCAAACTGCCTGTTGGATGGCATTATTTTAACAAGTCAGGAAGCTAGATCTGTGGCCTAGCCAATATTTATCTTTCCATTAGCATCACAAAAATATTCTATTTCCATTGTGACATTATTAACAACATTCATAATGATTAATATACAGTCAGAATAGTGATGTTAGTCTGTGACGCAGATACAACCAAAAACAGGAGAGAAGCAATTACTAAGTTAAAGGTTCAAGAGTTAGATCATTTTCAAGATTAAAAATCCCATGAATAATTCCCAAAACCTTTATTGGTAATTCAAACTTTTGAAAGTGATACCAGGATGGAGAAAGAATTAGTCTTGGGCCAAAGTTTATAGGTGCTGGACCATTTTCAGTGCTGGTTCCGTCTATGTCAACATTGTGTCCGCCTACCTAGTCTTACATCTTTATTTTCTCACACAGTTGAATGAAATATATGGCCCATACTATAGTACAAAACTGCTCTGTACTTCTGAATCAGTCATTTTGCTCAGAAAACAGACATAGATGGCTTGTGGCTGTCAGAAATGGTCTGATAAAATAGGACGTATTGTTTTCCTGCCCAGCCTTAAAGGAGGCCACCAATCAGTGTGCTGCCTCTACTTGCCATCCAGTGGTGGGGTGCACATGGATGTGAGAAATGAAATGAGAGAGGCCATATGCTGGTATTTACACTTTCAAAGGTCAACACTATTCAGGAAGAGGGAGACCCAGGGAGTGCCTTCAACCAAAGGTGACCAGGAAAGGTTACAAACACTTTGTTCATGGAATTTTGCATTGGCCACAGGGTCAGAAACTTCCCAGGAAACTACTTCCCCAGAATTCAATCTGACACAGATGTTCCCTCTGTGCCATTCCATTCATATACTGCTGCACAGCTACCAAGTTGTCACACTTGTCAACTGACTGAACTTGAAGTGGTTTTCTGTCATGCTGTCCAGAGGTAGCAGGGCCTCTATGCACTGGAATCCTCCCATTTACCATCAGTGATTTGGTTTGACAAATGTTGCCTGCTGCAACCCTGTGGAGTAGAATTAAGGGGGATTATTGCTTGTGAATGACCTTATTAATGTTATGTTTCACCTCATTAATAGCTAGGATCCTAACTTACCAAACATGTTGAACATGCCAGATGCCAAGAGTTCTCGATAACAAAGTCAGATCAGGTATCTGACAACATCAACTCACATATGATGCAAAAGGTCTCCATGTTGGACACTTGGCAGCAGTACCTCAGGACTCATTCCAGGGGCACTGGCTACAAACATCTTACATCCACAGTCATTAGCATTCAACTAATGCTGACTTCTAAGAATCCTCATGGCCTGTCCACTTAATCAGAGAATCATTGAATTTCACAGTATCGAAGGAGACCATTCAACCCATCAAGTTTGCATTGGCTCCCAAAAGATCTACCCAATCAGTCTGACTCTCCAGCCCTATCTCTGCAGCCCCTTTAAATTGATCCCTTTCAAATATATCTCTAGGTCTCTTTTGAAAGCTCCTATGGGTTCTACCTCCATCACTCTCCCAGGCAGCACATTCCACATCCCAACAACTCTCTGAGTAAAGAAATTTCTCCTCATCTCACTCCTAGCTCTCTTGCTGACTATCTTGAAATTATGACCCTTAGTTACAGACTTACAAACCAGTGGAAACAGAATTTCCCTCTTTACCCTGTCAAAATTGTTCATAATTTTAAGAACCTCAATAAAATCACTTCTTAGTCTTACTGCTCCTAGGAGAATAAGCCCAATCTCTCTAATCTTTCCTTCTACCTAAAATCCTTTATTTCTTGTATCATCCTAGTAAATCTCCTTTAAACTCTCCCCACGGTTTTAACATCCTTCCTTAAATAATGTGCCCTGAATTAAGCCCAAATGTGGTCTGATCAATGATTTGTAGAGGGGTAGCATCACTCCCTTGGTTTCATATTCTATGTCTCTATTTATAAAATGAAGGAACTTCTTAACAACTGTTTCAAATTGCCTGGCCACCTTCAGAGAATGATGCAGGTGAGCCCTGAGGTCTCTCTGCTTCTGTACTTCCTTCAAGGTTGTGCCATTGAGACCTGTTTTGTATCTCTGTATTTCTTCTACCAAAATGCATTATGTCCCATTTTTCTGCATTGAAATTCAACTACCAGATGTCTGCCCATTTGGTCAATCTGTCAATGTCCCTCTGAAGGGACAGCATCATCCTCACAATTCACTATTCTCCTTAGCTTAATATCATCTACATAGTTAGAGCTTTTGACTGCAGCATCCTTCTCCAAATTGTTTATATAAATCAGAAAAAGCAGTAATGCTAATACAGATCTCTGGGAAACACCATTTTCAACTTGTCTCCAGTCCGGGAATTGCCTATCTTTACCATCATCTACAATATCATATTTACAATACCACATAGAAACAGGGCTTTCGGCATCTAAGTTTCTTCTGTTTCCTATCTTTTAGGCAACTTCTAATCCATGCTGCAAGGACCCATTAATTTCTAATTTGCTAACCAACCTGCCAAGTGGCACCATACCAAGAGTAAACATCCACAGCATTACCCTCATCCACTGTCTATGTCATCTCGTCAAAGAACTCAATTAAATTTGTCAGACTTGACCTGCCCTTGACAAAACCATGTTGACCATCTATTATTAAATTATTGTGTATTTATGTATTTCAATGTTACACCTTGGGGCATAAAGACAACTAGCATTGAAATGCTGCAGTAAGAACGCCACGTTCAGGGACACACACCAAGTTTACTGACTGGACCAGACTGCGTCACTAGTTTGTTCACTTTTGTCACCATGTCTACCTGCTCTAAACTAATCTGGATGTGTACAGCATCCCCAGTTTGCATTGCCTTATCTTCCCTTTTTGCACTTTGCCCCTTCTGTTCCTTCTGCGAGAGGTGCTGGGCACACAGTATTGTACTGCTGTGTCATTTAGGGCAGACAGAGTCAGGATGCTTGTGATGATTGTCCAAAGTCCTTTATCAAGACAAGAGAGATAATCTTCATTCAGGAGAATCCTAGTACTGAAAATCAAGGGCAGTCTCTGATACCAGTTCAATGACTTGGGCATAATTAGTTTACTAGTTAAAATCAGGATCTTCTCTACATGTCAAACCAGTCATCACCTGTCCTGAATCTTTCAACCTGACTGTGAGCTGTTATCTTCCTGGAATGAGAGAGACAGGCAGGTATTAAGGGGGATGGAAGTGGGTGACACAGTTATTACTGTTCCTGATGAAGGGCTTTTGCCCGAAACGTCGATTTTCCTGCTCCTTGGATGTTGCCTGACCTGCTGTGCTTTTCCAGCACCACTCTGATCTAGACTCTGATCTCCACCATCTGCAGTCCTCACTTTTGCCCAGCTATCACTGTTGGCATAGATAGGCAGGTGTCCTGAGGAATGCATAGTCAGTGCAGAGGGCATGCAGAGTCAGTGGTTGACACGGGTTAGGGGTGTGATGCTGAATGAGGGAAAATGCAATAGTGAGAGTTGTAGAGCATGAACTTTGGTGGGAGAGGGGTACAAGAGCAAAGATAAAGTTAGTGTGAGGTATTGGAGAGGATATAGTGACATTTACATCTGTGGAGTGAGAAGAACATTGACTTTCATCTTGCAGGCTGGGAATTCCTCCAGATGGCCAAGACTGCTCTGACTTGAGTGGCAACCTCAGACCAGGCTGGCAGGTCCTACAAGAAGAGGAAATTCCCACTTGTCCACCACCCCATCTAGTGAGAGCTCCAACATCCTGCCTGCAAAGTGAGGTGTCAATGATCCACCATCCAGACGTCAGGAACTGTGCTGGGTAGTTCCAGATTCAGAACACTTGTTTGGGTGCACAACTGTCTTTTAAAAATTGTGCCAGGGCCAGTGATGCTAGTCGATTCTAAGATATTCCAGCAATGGTGAGTTGTTTTGGGAATGGCATGTGGTAAGATGGGGCTAGAACCAGGCAAGGGGAGCACCACAGGAATAGAGTAATGGTTAATGAGGTGAGTTTGATAAGATACTGTGCTAGGCCTGGTCATAAAAAACCCTACCTGAAATACAACTCAAATGACACAGCAATAAAAAGTAAGATTCAGCCCAATGTGTTCAAATGGTTTGCCTTCAATGAAAGGCATATGGGCATCCAAGCTATCTTTTAAACAGCTTCCAATTTCCTCTAAGCTAGTGCATCATGCAAACATATAAGCTTGGCTTCTCTCTTGATAACTGGGTAGCAATTCTACAGACAACAAAAAGGCTGAAGTTGGATCTTCCTTTTCCCAGAGCTTGGTTTTGGATTGCATGAACTGGTTATGTCCAAAACAGAGAGGTGGTTCTGTTTACCACAGATTGTAGGGTTGTAGGAAAACCAATTTAACGCTTTTAAAATCAGTTTTTCAATGGCAGACAACTGACAAAGTTCTTTGGCAGAGAAATTTGACACTATATGGAATGCACCATTGATATGACATGGACAGAGGGTCAGAGCATCATGAGAATCAGAGAACAATTACAGAAAAAAGAGGCCTTTAAAGCCACTGAGTCTTTTCTGGCTCCCCTGCAGAGGAATACAGCCAATTCCATGGCCTCATTTGATCCTAGTAATCCTGTGAGTTGCTTTTTCTCAGGTGCACATCCAATTTCCTTTTCAAAATATTGTTTTTGTTTCCACCCCACTCCTATGGTTAAGTTCTATGTCATCACCAAGCACTTCATTCAACTGACCATCTTCATGTTCCCTTTCATTCCTTTCCAAAAACTTGAATTCTGCCCATAAAACTCTGTAGTATCAGTTTATGGGAGCAGCTTTTCTTTATCAGCCTTCTCTAAACCTGTCATGATCCTGTATTTCCCTCTCAAGTCTCCCTCCGTCTCCTTTGTTTCAAGGAGGACAATCCCAGATTCTTCAGTCTAACCTTATAATTAAAATCCCACATCCCTGAAACATTCTGGTAAATCACCTCTCCAGCCTTTCAAAGAGCCTCACATCTTTCTCAACATGTGGAGACCATAGCTGGACACAATATTCTCACTGTGACCTAAGTGGAACTTTATGCAAGTTTAGCACAACTTCTTTGTTTTTGTATTCAATAGCTTTATTTATGAAACACAGAATTTCATTTGCTTTATTAAACTAGTACTAAAAATGACTGTTCATCATTTATATAAATGATTTTGATGAGAATATAGGAGGCATGGTTAATAAGTTTGTAGATGACACCAGCATTAGTGGCATAGTGGACAGTAAAGAAGGTTTGGAGACAGTGAGGTCTGCAGATGCTGAGATCAGAGTCGAGAGAGTGTTGCTGGAAAACCACAGCAGGTCAGGCAGCATCCGAGGGGCAGGAGAATCAACGTTTCGGGCATAAGCCCTTCATCAGGAATGAGGCTGGGAGACTCTGCGTGGAGAGATAAATGGGAGGAGGGTGGGGCTGGGGAGAAGGTAGCTGAGCGTGCTATGGTAGCTGAGGTGGGGGTAAAGGTGATAGGTCAGAGAGGACGGTGGGAAGGAAGATTGACAGGTGGGACAGGTCATGAGGGCGGTGCTGAGCTGGAAGGTTGGAACTGGGGTAAGGTGGGGGGAGGGGAAATGAGGAAACTGGTGAAGTCCACATTGATGCCCTGGGGTTGAAGGGTCCTGAGGTGGAAGATAAGGCATTGGATTGTGAGGGAGTGGTGATGGAGAAGACCCATGACCTGCATGTCCTCAGCAGAGTGGGAGGGGGAGTTGAAATGTTTGGCTACAGGGTGGTGGGGTTAGTTGGGGCGGGTGTCCCAGAGATGTTCTCTAAAGCGCTTTGCAAGAAGGAGTTCAGTCTCCTCAGTGCACAGGAGACCGCATCGGGAGTACGGATGCTCCTGTTGCTCCCGATGCAGTTGGGCTGAAGGGCCTGTTTCCATGCTGCATGACTCTATGGACAGTTGGGCCAAAGGGCCTGTTTCTGTGCTGTATGACTCTATGGATGAGTTGGGCTGAAGGACCTGTTTCTGTGCTATATGACTCTATGGACGAGTTGGGCCAAGTGACCTGTTTCTGTGCTGTATGACTCTATGGACGAGTTGGGCCAAGTGACTTGTTTCTGTGCTGTATGACTCTATGGACGAGTTGGGCCAAGTGACCTGTTTCTGTGCTGTATGACTCTATGACTTTATAAACACCATCTCAATATGTTCTGCCATCTTTTAAAATCAAGGCACATTCTTTCAATGCACTTTAATCCCAGTGTTATAATTTTACCCTGTTTTCCAATCTCCAAGTTATTTATATAAGTTTTAAATAAGCAGAGATCTGAACAACACAGATATGATCTTATAGTCTGGAAAGCAATTTAATTCAAAATTATTATTTTCTGACCTTAGGCCAATTGCTACCCTACAATTCCACATGGTTTAATTTTAGTAACCAGCATTTTATGGGGTACTTTGTCAAACTCTGCCTTGCAGTCCATTTTAAAAATGTCTATTCTATTCATTTCATCAACCTTTCCTATTACTTCATGAAAAAATTCAATTAGGTTTTACCTATCGGCACTGTCTCTCCTTAATTAAGTCAAATTTCATAAGCGTCTGTTCAATTTGTTCCCTAAATATTGTTTCTAAATCCTTACCCCACCAATAATGTTAACTGACAATCCTGTAATAACCTAGAATGTCTTTGCACCCTTGTGGAATAAGGGTATCACATTTGCAACTCCCTAATCTTCTAACAGCTCCCCCACATACATGGAAGATTATGACAAACCATTCCGTTATCTCTATCTCCACATTCTTTAGGAATCCATGGTGCAAATTATCTGGACCAAGTGGTTTGTTAAGAAGGTGTATGCGTGTACTGTACCTTTAAGAGAGAGTGAAAGCTGGCAAGCCATTTGGATACAGAACTGGCTCAAAGGTAGAAGACAGAGGGTGGTGGTGGAGGATTGGTTTTCAGACTGGAGGCCTGTGACCAGTGGAGTGACACAAGGATTGGTGCTGGGTCCTCTACTTTTTGTCATTTACATAAATGATTTGGATGCAAGCATAAGAGATACAGTTAGTAAGTTTGCAGATGACACCAAAATTGGAGGTGTAGTGGACAGCGAAGAGGGTTACCTCAGATTACAACAGGATCTTGACCAGATGGGCCAATGGGCTGAGAAGTGGCAGATGGAGTTTAATTCAAATAAATGCAAGGTGCTGCATTTTGGGAAAGCAAATTTTAGCAGGACTTATACACTTAATGGTAAGGTCCTAGGGAATGTTGTTGAACAAAGAGACCTTGGAGTGCAAGTTCATAGCTCCTTGAAAGTGGAGTCACAGGTAGATAGGATAGTGAAGAAGGTATTTGATATGCTTATCTTTATTGGTCAGAGTAGTGAGTACAGGAGTTGGAAGGTCATGTTGCGGCTGTACAGGACATTGGTTAGGCCACTGTTGGAATATTACATGCAATTCTGGTCTCCTTCCTATCGGAAAGATGTTATGAAACTTGAAAGGGTTCAGAAAAGATTTACAAAGATGTTGCCAGTGTTGGAGGATCTGAGCTACAGGGAGAGGCTGAACAGGCTGGGACTGTTTTCCCTGGAGTGTCGGAGGCTGAGGGGTGAGCTTATAGAGGTTTACAAAATTATGAGGGGCATGGATAGGGTAAATAGGCAAAGTCTGTTCCCTGGGGTCGGGGAGTCCAGAACCAGAGAGCACAGGTTTAGGGTGAGAGGGGAAAGATATAAAAGAGGGGCAACTTTTTCATGCAGAGGGTGGTACGGCCAGAGGATGTGGTGGAGGCTGGTACAATTGCAACATTTAAGAGGCATTTGGATGGGTATATGAATAGGAAGGGTTTGGAGGGATATGGGCCGGGTTCTGGGAGGTGGGACTAGATTGGGTTGGGATATCTGGTTGGCATGGACGGGTTGGACCGAAGAGTCTGTTTCCATGCTGTACATCTCTATGACTATGATTCTAGGTCTGAACAAGCACAGAGTGTGCTGAAAATTTTTAAAATGTAACAGTTGGCTGTGAAACAGAGAGCTCAAGCTGAGTTGCTATGGTACACAACAAATTTGAATTTGTCCAATCAGTTTAAATTATGCCCCAAGAAACCAGAATCCAATCAAATTTGAATTTTACTGTTTTGACGACATCAAACCTATGAGACTATCCAATGGCTTGGGGCATAAAAATCAGGCATTTTGAACAGTTAGCCAGAGTGGCAAAGAGCACTAACAAACTCAGATGGCCTGCAGAATCGTTCTCTGAAAGGTACCTGTTCATATGAAATCTGTGCAGCAGAAGATCGAAGAAATGACCCAGAAAAAAATATACAGGAGAAGATAAGAGAAGAATCAACACAGCTGACTGGTTTTGAAATTTGAATTTTTTTGTAACATCTAATCAGGGGTTTTATCAAATCAGTATATTGTTGTCGAGTGGGAGGTAGTTAAATCATTGCAACAAAGGAGGTTGACAGTATGGATAGTTGTTGTTTAATGTTCTCTTTTTTTTGGAGTTAAAGAATAAATTGTTAATTTTTTTCTTTAAATAGTGGGATTTGGTAGTTCTTTGTCACACATGTTTGAACAGATTATAAGACAAGATGAGCTTTTCTGTGTGTCTGGTTCAAATTAGCAGAAGGGTTTACCCCTTGTCGTAACAGTTTATTTATTATAAGCATTACGATCTTTTCACTACATCTATAATTTTCACCCATTACCTGTACCATCTCCACTTCTACTGATATTTTGTTAGCTTCCTTTTTCTGGGTACACATTAATACAAAATAGCCATTAAGTATTCCAGTCTTGCCTCACTCTCTTTGTTCCTACTATGACACACCACATGACCATAAGATGTAGGAACAGAAGTAGGCCACTCACCTCTCATGTCTGCTTCGCCATTCAGTGAGGTCATGGCTGATCTGAAATCCTCAAGTCCACTTATTTCCCCACAACCTTTGATTCCATTACTGATCAAAAATCTGTTTATCTGAGCCTTGAATGTACTTAACGACTCAGTTTCAATAACCCTCTGTAATAAAAGCATCCACAGATTCACCACCCTTTCAGAGAAGGAATTCCCCTTCATCTCTGTCTTATCTCGGTGATCCCTCACTTTGAGATTATACCATCTGGTCCTGGACTTTCCAATAAGGACAAACAACCTTCCTGCATGTACCTTGTCAAACTGCATAAGAATCTTCTTTGTTTTAATAATCCCATCTCGCAATTTTCGTGGGCGGCACGGTGGCACAGTGGTTAGCACTGCTGCCTCACAGCGCCAGAGATCCGGGTTCAATTCCCGCCTCAGGCGACTCTCTGTGTGGAGTTTGCACGTTCTCCCCGTGTCTGCGTGGGTTTCCTCCGGGTGCTCCGGTTTCCTCCCACAGTCCAAAGATGTGCAGGTCAGGTGAATTGGCCATGCTAAATTGCCCGTAGTGTTAGGTAAGGGGTAGATGTAGATGTAGGGGTATGGGTGGGTTGCGCTTCGGCGGGTGCGATGTGGACTTGTTGGGCCGAAGGGCCTGTTTCCACACTGTAAGTAATCTAATCTACTCTAAACTCCAATGAGGGCAGATTCAACTGACTCAACCACTCCTCAGTAAGAAAATTGCTTTACTTTCAGGATCAATACGGTGAACTATCTCTGGACTCCCTCCATGCCAGTATATCTTTTCTTAGATAGGGGACCAAAACCTTTAAGTATTCTGGATGAGGTCTGGCCAGTGCCCAGTGTAGTGATTGCAATGAGGTCAACCAGGTGGACCTCATAGAATATGGGTTCCCTGATTGGGGCTGTTAATCTGGTCCAGTCAGGGACCCCTGGCTGACAGTAAATGGAGTGTCACCGGATGGCATGGTGGCTCAGTGGTTAGCACTGCTGCCCTACAGCACCAGGGACCTGAGTTTGATTCCCGCCTCAGGCAACTGGTCTATGTGGAGTTTGCACATTCTCCCCGTGTCTGCATGGGTTTCCACCAGGTGCTCCGCTTTCCTCCCACAATCCAAAGATGTGCAGGACAGGTGAATTGGCCATGCTAAATTGCCCATAATGTTAGGTGTATTACTCGGGGGTAAATATAGGATAAGGAAATGGGTCTGGCTGGGTTACTCTTCGGAGGGTCAGTGTGGACATGTTGGGTCAAATGGCCTATTTCTAGACTGTAGGTATTGGAACAGCACCACCTGTAACCTCCCCTCCAAGCCACTCACCATCGTGATTTGGAAATAAATGGATGTCCTTTCAGTGTCAGCTGGGTCAAGATACTGGAACTCTTTCCCTAAGGGTATTGTGGGTCTTCATACAGCAAATATACTGCAGTGTGCCAAGAAGGACGGCACTGTGGCACAGTGGTTAGTGCTGCTGCCTCACAGCGCCAGAGACCCGAGTTCAATTCCCGCCTCAGGTGACTGACTGTGTGGAGTTTGCACGTTCTCCCCGTGTCTGCGTGGGTTTCCTCCGGGTGCTCCGGTTTCCTCCCACAGTCCAAAGATGTGCAGGTCAGGTGAATTGGTCATGCTAAATTGCCCGTAGTGTTAGGTAAGGGGTAGATCTAGATGTAGGGGTATGGGTGGGTTACACTTCGGCGGGTGCGGTGTGGACTTGTTGGGCCGAAGGGCCTGTTTCCACACTGTAGGGAATCTAATCTAAGGCAACTCATCACCATGTTTTCAAGGGCAACTAGAGACCGGCAATAAATGTTGGCCCATAAATGTTGGCCCATAAATGTTGGCCCATAAATGTTGGCCCATAAAGTGACACTCACACTGAAAGATAAAAATACATTCTGTATCTTTTTGTTAAGTACATGTATAAATTTATATTTATTTATAAAGAATATTGAACATTGAATAACAATTTGCATTTATGCAATTATTCTATGAAATCATTGACTCACATAACTCTGTCCATTGGTGCTGGCCTGGAGCCTGGTTGAGAGGTTCACTGTATTGAGCAAACACAAGAATCCGATTGTCCAGAGGCTCATCTAGATGTAGGGTAGGTCTGCAAAGATTAGGGGGTAACCAGAGTTGGCAACAGTCTCCTGGCCCCACTAAAATATTTTTCTTATGTACATGCTTCTCAGTTGCCTCCCAAAATGTAATTGAGACTTTGGGAGTCTCAGATTGAGCTCAAATGAACACAGTTTGCACATTAACAGCATCTACAGCTTGACCCAGAAGTGTACTTGCCCAACAGACAGTGCTTGCAGGAAGGCAGCATTCAAACCATCAGTGGAAATAGTGAAGTCACATTTCACCACAATTTTCAGGTCTCTTTCCATTTGGGAAGTCTGGTGAAGATTTCCTCCAACAGTATAGGAGGGCTGGGTTAAATCAGTTTAGACACAGATGTAGCAGTTTCATATAGTGCCTATGTGAGACAAAAGCATTTCTGGCAAGATTCGCACATAGAGTCATTGAGATGTACAGCATGGAAACAGCTTAAAAATGTGTTGCTGGAAAAGCACAGCAGGTCAGGCAGCATCAAAGGAACAGGAGAATTGACGTTTCGGGCATAAGCCCTTCTTCAGGTTTATGCCCGAAACGTCGATTCTCCTGTTCCTTTGATGCTGCTTGACCTGCTGCGCTTTTCCAGCAATACATTTTTAAGCTCTGATCTCCAGCATCTGCAGTCCTCACTTTCTCCTAGCATGGAAACAGACCTTTCAGTCCAACTCGTCCATGCCAACCAAATAACATAAATTGATCAAGTCCCATTTGTCAGCATTTGTCCATATCCCTCTAAACCCTTCTTGTTCATGCACCCACCCAGATGCCTTTTAAATGTTGTAATTGTACTAACCTCTACCACTTCCTCTGGCAGCTCATTCCATATACGCACCACCCTCTGCGTGAAAAAGTTGCCCCTTAGGTCTCTTTTAAATCTTTCCCCTCTCACCTTAACCCATGTCCTCTAGTTTGGACTCCCTGACCCTGGGGAAACATGGAGCATCAACAAATTGAATTTTATGAAGTGGATAAGACCATAAGACATAGGAGTGGAAGTAAGGCCATTCGGCCTATCGAGTCCACTCTGCCATTTAATCATGGCTGATGGACATTTCAACTCCACTTATTCGGACTCTCCCCATAGCCCTTAATTCCTTGCAAGATCAAGACTCTATCAATCTCAGCCTTGAAGACATTTAACGTCCCGGCCTCCACTGTGCTCCGTGGCAATGAATTCCCAAGGCCCACTACTTTTTGGCTGAAGAAATATCTCCTCATTTCCATTCTAAATTGACCCCCTCTAATTCGAAGGCTGTGTCTTCTAAACTCTAATGAACACAATCCTAGGATCATATGTTCGGCCTACCATTCCAGGGATCATCCGTGTGAATTTCTGTTGGACATGCTCCAGTGTCAGTATGTCCTTCCTGAGGTGGGGGGGCCCAAAATTGGACACAGTATTCTAAATGGGGCCTAACTAGAGCTTCATAAAGTCTCAAAAGCACATTGCTGCTTTTATATTCCAACCCTCTTCAGATAAAGGACATCGCTTTCTTAATCACAGACTCAACCTGCAAGTTAACCTTTAGAGCACTCCCAGATCCCTTTGTATTTTGGCTTTATGAATCTTCTCACCGATTAGAAAATAGTCCATGCCTGTATTTTTTTTCCAAAGTGCAGAATCTTGCGTTTGCTCACGTTGATTTTCATCAGCCATTTCCTGGACCACTGTCCTAAACTGTCTAAATCTCTCTGCAGCCTCCCCACCTTCTCAGAACTACCTGCCTGTCCGCCTAACTTCACGTCATCGGTAAACTTTGCCAGAATGCCCCCAGTCCCTTCATGCTGATCATTAATATATAAAGTGAACAGCTGCGGCCCCAACACTGAACCCTGTGGGACCCCACTTGTCACTAGCTGCCATTTTGAAAAAGAACCTTTTATCCCAACTCTCTGCCTTCTGTCAGACAGCCAATCCTCAATCCATGCCAGCAGCTCACCTTCAGCACATAAGCTCTCACCTTACTCAGCAGCCTCCCGTGTGGCACCTTATCAAAGGCCTTTTGAAAGTCTAGATAGATAACATCCACTGGGTTTCCCTACTTGCCTAACCTACTTTTTCTTCAAAGAATTCTAACAGGTTTGTCAGGCATGACCTCCCCTTACTAAATCCATGCTGACTTGTTCTATTCTGACCCTGCACTTCCAAGAATTTAGAAATCTCATCGTTAATGATCCAGCCTCAACCGGGATAAACAAGGGTTTACAAAATGTGGCCGTCTTTGAGACAGTGAGGAGATATGATGGCATGAAAGAGGAGGAGCAGCAATTTTAAAAAGATTGGGGAAAGCCCAGTGTGACAGGGGAACACGCTTCCTTGTGGAATTGTAAGGGTGACATCAGAAGTTAGCTGGGAGTTGATTGATTGTTGTGCTGTGAATGGTTATATTTCAATTTCCAGAGGGAGCTGATTTGCCAGACAAAGTGAAAATAAAAATCTACTTCATTGTCATTTTCAGATTGGAGTTAATAGTAAAAGAAACTTGAATAATTTTCCACTTGACATAAATTTTGGTGAAGTGTAGTTAAAGATATGACAGGTGAGCTTGGTCTCACGTATTGCCATACAGTTTGTAGAACATTTTACATACACTTAACAGAATGGATGATTGTATTTAACTGGCATTAGGAGGGACTGCTAACTGAATGAAGCCCCATTTACCTTCAGCAGAAAGACCTCAGACAGTAGTCTTTCCTCACTATGCCTTGCCCCAAGCTTTAAGTCAAGATTAGAGTGGCACTGGAAAAGCACAGCAGGTCAAGCAGCATCCGAGAAGCAGGAAAATCAATGTTTCGGGCAAAAGCCCTTCCTGACTCTGTCTGGAGTTTGCACATTCTCCCCGTGTCTGCGTGGGTTTCCTCCGGGTGCTCCGGTTTCCTCCCACATTCCAAAGATGTGCAGGTCAGGTGAATTGGCTATGCTAAATTGCCCTTAGTGTTAGGTAAGGGGTAAATGTAGGGGTATGGGTTGGTTGCGCTTCGGCGGGGCGGTGTGGACTTGTTGGGCCGAAGGGCCTGTTTCCACACTGTAAGTAATCTAATCTAATCTAATCAGGAATGATCATTCCTGATGAAGGACTTTTGCCCGAAACATTGATTTTCCTGCTCCTCGGATGCTGCCTGACCTGCTGTGCTTTTCCAACATCACTCTAAACTTGACTCTAACCTCCAGCATCTGCAGTACCCACTTCTGCCCCAAGCTTTAGTGTGTCCCTCAGCACTTGGTCCTGGAGCTTGGGACATGTCAGTCTGGAACACTTGGTTGAAGTCAACTCTTTGTTCTGGAAGACCAACAAATTTCGGGCAGACCACAGAGCTCCTTTCATCAAGTTGATGGTCATCCAGGCGCAGTCAATATTTGTATCAGTGTGCGTCCCGGGGAACAGACCATAGAGCACAGAATCCCACATTACAGAGCTGCTTGGAATAAACTTGACACAAGCCACTGCATCTTCCTCCAGATGTCTTTTGCAAAGGCACATTCAAGAAGGAGATATGTGACAGTTTCTGCCCCCTGCAGCTACTTCAAGGGCAGTGCGTGGTGGCACAGACTCACCAGGCATACATTAGGATCTCTCAAGTAGTGCCCTTCTCACCACCAGCTAAGCAATGTCTAATCAAGTAAGTGAAGGTTTTGATATTTTTCACAGAGAGTCAAAGTTCAACGTATTGCTTGCTTGCTTGATATGCAACTGTGCAGAACCACACTGTTTTTGTGTCAATGCACATATACAAAGTTTTTTTTATGAATAAAGTATATTTTTGAAATAAGACTATATTTACCTGGCAGGTCTTCCTGCTGAAGGTAAATGGTGTTCCGTTCAGTTATCAGATCCTCCCAGTGCCTAAAATATATATTAATATTAGTGCTAGGGGTTCGATGAGGTGCTACATTGCGGCATTTCTATGTACAAGAGACGTCTTTGATTTTTTGGAGAGTCAAAGTATAATGTTTTGTTTACTTGATATTTAACTGTACTGAACCAAACTTCATTTGTGACATTGTAGACATAAAAAAGAGATTTTTCATGAACTGAAGTGTATTTTTGAAATAAACAAAATTTATCTGACAGCAGGTGATTTGGAAGGTGGTCAGGTCTAACTGAAATCCACCATCAAGACCAGCATCATCATCATCAGAAGATCTCAAGATCATCGCTGGATTGTGATTGCATGGATGATTGCCAGATGAACTGCGCTGCAATTGGTGGATCTTTATGCTTGTTTTGGCCTAACACCAGTTCGGTGACTAGCCAACCAGAGCTAAAGTCTCTGTGGGCATCCATGTACCAAGTCAAGAGGTCTGTAATATAGTCAGGGTGACTGTGAAGAAGGTAGAGAAAGGAATGTTGGTCAACTGGGCCTTCTGCGTGAGGAGAGTTCTCCTGGATTGCTGTGGTACCAAGCACCAGGCATTATCACTGGACGAGCTAACCAAGGCCCTCGCATCCTTAGAAAAGAAGAAAACTCCCAGAAGCGATGGCTTACTGGCCGAGTTGTACTCTGCTCTATCGGACTGGATTGGGCAGGACCTGCTGGAGGTTTATGACAGTATGCTTTTGGCAGGTACCATGTGTGAAATCATGAGGAAAGGTATCATCACTCCCATCTAGAAGCAGAAGGGGAAAAGAGAGGAAATTACAAATTGGCGAACAATTTCACTGCTGAATGCAGACTACAAAATCCCGTTTAAGGTCATCACCAATTGGGTCAGGCTCTGTAAGAGCACAGCAGTTCAGGCAGCATCCAAGTAGCTTCGAAATCGACGTTTCAGGCAAAAGCCCTGCTCTTCCAGCACCACTAATCCAGAGTCTGGTTTCCAGCATCTGCAGTCATTGTTTTTACCAATTGGGTCAAGTCTGCTCTAGGATCAGTGATCCACCCCAACCAAATCTGTACTGTACCAAGCAGGACCATCTCTGAGAGTCTCATGCTTCTCAGGGATACGATCACCTATGTCCAGGACAGGGGTGCCTCATCAGCCTGGACCAGGAGAAAGCCTTTGACAGGATATCAAACACCTAGATGTGGGTGTTTGGGCTTTGGGGAGGGAATTTGCAATGGCTCTACACCAACATCATTAGCATGGTCTCAATCAACAAGTGGGAATCAGAAAGCTTCCTGTTCAGATTCAGAGTCAGGCAGGGCTTCCCTCTCCCTCCTGCCTTGTTTATGTGTTGTATAGAGTTTTTTCTGAGTCCATCAGGAAGGATGTGAGTCTGAGAGGGGGGACTGTTTCAGCAGTGGAAACCTGCAGGTTAAAGCCTCTCTGTATCTGGATGATGTCGCCATTTTCTGCTCAGATCCTCTGTTAGTGCACAGACTCATGAGCATCTGTGACCAGTTCAAACTAGCCTCGGGAGCAAAGTAAATCAAGGCAAAAGCGAGGTCATGTTCTTTGGGAACTGGGCTGACCGATCCTTCATTCCCCTCACCATCAAGAAAGATTACCTGAAGGTGCTGGGAATATTGTTCAGAGGGGCCAGGGTGTATGCAAAATCTTGGGAGGAGCTTATTTCCAAGGTGAAGCACAAAGTGGCCTTTCAGGAGCACCATTTCCTCTCCATTGCAGGTAAAAACCTGGTCATCAGGTGTGAGGCACTCTCTCTGTTATTGTACATGGTGCAGGTCTGGTCCATTCCTCAAAACTGCACCTTACAGTTCCCCAAGCCATCTTCGACTTCATCTGGAGCTCTAAAATGAATCATGTCTGCAGGGACTCCATGTACAAAACTCTAGCTAAGGGAGAGGGGAAGAACATACTAAATGCAGCCCTCATCGTGATAGCCACTTTTGTGTGTGGCTGCATCAGGCTGCGCATAGATCCTTGATATGCAAAGTTTCAGTACGTAATTCTACCTGTCCCCAGTGTTGCAAAGGATGGGGCTGGACTCGTTGCGGTGGAACACTCCAAGTAGTTGGACCATTCCGTGTCAACACTCTTTCAAGGAGAAATTTGAAAAGAAAAATACCTTTAACCACAATCCATCGGAAAGTGGTCAGCATGTAGTGTCCTCGAGACCCTGTGGGAAAAGGAGGGGACGGAATGTGTCGCTTGGTTTCCTGTGCAGACTGTCCAAGTCATTTGGCAGAATGCCTCATCACCAGAACTTTCCAACAAGCACCAAGACATCACTACCTGTGAGATCCTTCATGTACGCCTAGGCTGTCTGGGCCATGCACGCTGCCCTTGAAGCAGCTGTAGGAGGCAGAGACTGTCACACATCTCCTTCTTGAATGTGCCTTTGCAAAATAAGTCTGGAGAAAGATATAGCTGTTGTCAAGGATCGTCCCAAACATCTCCTTGACATGGGACTCTGTTCCCCAGGACACACACTGATACAAATATTGACTGCACCTGGAAGACCATCAATTTGGTAAAAGAAGCTCTTTGGTCTGCCCAAAACTTGTTGGTCTTCCAGAACAAGGAGGTGACTTTGACCAAATGTTGCAGACTGGCACATCCCAAGCTCCAGGACCAAGTGCTGAGGGACACACTAAAGCTTGGGGCAGTTGCCGCCAGGGTGCAGTAGGGGAAGACCATCATCTGAGGTCTTTCTGCTAAAGGTAAATGGGGTTTGTTCAGTTATCAGACCCTCTCAGTACCTCAAATGTTTGTAAGTATATGGTCTTGTGTAAGTAAGTAATGTCTTGAGCTTTTATTTGTTCTAAATGTGCGAAAACTGTTCTAGTGACTATAATGATAATTTATGAATAAAGTATATTTTTGAAATAAAATAACTGTAGTATCACTGGTGTGATCAGCTTGAGTGCTGTGTTTTGGGGCTTGAGCAATCACTTGAGGTACAGCAGTCCATTGGTGAGGTGGGAGTTGGATGGACAGCGTGTTTGTAGTCCCTGCAGCTTATGGATGTGCAGTCAGAGAGGAAATGGGTAACCACCAGTAAGAGGGAGGCAGACAGGTAGTCACTCCACATTGTATCTCACTCAGAACCTCACCGATTTCCAGCGTTGGAAAAGGGTGAGAGAGTGACGGTTCTTTCAGTGAGGAGTGCAGCCAGACCCTGGCTACACAAGTGGGAAACAACAGTGCTTGCAGATCCAATAGTGAGGGGGACAAACAAGTGACTCAAGGAGTGTGTGTTGCCTCCCTGAGGTCATGGTAAATGATGTCTTTGAATAGCTGCAGGGCATTCTGAAGAGGAAGGGCAAATAGTCAGAGATGGAGGATTAAATTTGGACCAACAACATTGGTAGAAAGAGGGCTGACATCCTGCAATAATAGTCTAGGGAGCTAAATAACAGATTAAAATGCAAGAGCTGAAAGGTGGTAATTTCTGGATTACTCATGATGCCATGTGCTAGTGAATGTAAGTAAGCAGATAGAACAGATGAATATGTGGCTGAAAAATTGGAGCAGGAGGGAGGACTTTAAATTCCTGGATGACTAAGCCTGCTTCTGGAGAAGGTAGAACTTGTTCCAGTCCAACTGGTTGCATCTGATTTGCAACAGGACCAACATCCATGTGGAATATTTGCTCATGAGGTTGGGTGGGACTTAAAACTAATTTGACAGGGAAATGACATATGTAGTGAAGGTGCAGTAGGGAGTGGTACACAGACAAACATAAAAGAAAAGCTAAGTCAATCTGTCAGGCAGAGAGTGTGAAGTTAAGTCACAGAGGATCACAGCTGGGCTGAAAGGCATTAATTGTAATGCATCCTGTCTCATGACTAAGGTAGATATGTTGAGGGTGATGATTAACACGTAAGGATATGATATAATTGGTGTCACTGAAATATGGTTGTGGGGGACAGGATAGTCAGGACTGGCATCTCAATATTCCGGGGTATAGAATCTTCAGGTGAGGAGGGAGAGCTGTAAGAGTGAGAGGCGATGTCACAATATTGGTTAAGGAGTCAATTACTGCAGTAAGAAGGGATGCTGTCTTAGAAGGTTCCTCAATTAAAGCCAAATGGGTAAAGCCGAAAACTAAAAACGGGGCAATCACATTGTTGGGATTGTACTATAGACCCCCAAACAGTCAGGGATAGATAGAAAGGAAGCAATGTCGGCAAATGTCAGAGTAATGTTAAAATAAGAGTAATAGGACAGGATTGGAGCTTCCCCAACATTAACTGGGATGGACAAAGTGTTAAAGGCTTAGTGAGAGTGGATTTCTTAAAATATGCCCAGGAAAGCTTTTTAAGTCTGCACATGAAAAGTCCGACAGAGAGGGATGATGCTGGATCAAATTTTATGGAATGAAGCCAGGCACGTTGTAGAAGTGTCAGTGAGCGAGCATTTAACTAAATAGAGACTGATATAGTCAGTAGTCATGGAAAGGACAAAGATTGACCAGAAATAAGTTTCTGAGATAGGTAGAAGGCCAACTTTAATGAGATACAACAGGATCAGACTTAGAGCAGCTACTTGTCGAAAAATTTACATCAGCGCAGTGGAAGGTTTTATTTAAAAGAAAATTGTGAAGGTGCAGAGCCAACATGTTCCCATAAACACAAAGAGTGGAACAAAATTTAGGGAATGTTTGATACTGAGAAATTGCACAGATTTGATAAGGGAACAAAAGGCAGATTATGGCAGATACCGAGGTTCCAAAACACCAGATGTCCTAGAGATTCATAGAAAATGCAGGAGGTTACTTAAAAGGAAATTAAGAAAGCAAAAAGGGAACATGAAAAACCATGCAGGTAAACTAAAGAAAATTCCAATATTGTCAGCAACATTTTCAATTTTCCCAATCCCATTTCCAATTCTCTCAGCAATGTTTCCAATGCTCCCAATAGTTGTTCCCATATCCCCCAATCATGTGAATTCCTACATGTGAAAGCCAGTCATTTGGCCCATCGAGTCCAAACCAACGCTCCAAAGAACACCCCACCCATATCCACCCAACCTATCATCGTAACCCTGCCTTCCCAGGTGGCTAATCCACCTAGCCTGTACATCCCTGGACACTATGGGCCACTTATCATGGCTAATCCACCTAATCTGTATATCTTTGTACTGAGAAAAGAAACCAGAGCACCTGAGGGAAATCCATAGAAAACAGCAAAAATGTGCAAGCTTCATACAGTTGCCTGAGGCTAGAATCAAACTCGGGTCACTGGCACTATAAAGCAACAGTGCTATCCACTGAGCCACCATGCCACCCATGGCAGCATTGGTAATTTATCAATCTCTGTTGTGAATTTCCTGACTGAGATTCCACAATCCTCTGACATACAGAATTCAAATATTCACAATCCTCTAAGTGAAGAAATTCTTTCTTATTTCAGACCTCATTGGCTTGTCTTTTATTCTGAGTCAGTGTCCCTTAGTCCTAGACTCCAGAACCCACATCCAGGAGAAACATTCTTTCTGCATCTATTCTGTTTATCTCTGTAAGGATTTTGTAAATGTCTATGAGATCACCTCTCATTCCTCTAAACTCCAAAGAACACAGGACCAATGTCCTCAATTTCTCTTCATGAGACAGTCCCACCAACACAGGAGACAGTCTCATAAACTTCGCTGCACCCATTCTATGCAAAGTATATCTTCCTCAGGCAAAGGGACCAGAACATAACACAGTTAACCAGGTATGACCTCACTAAAAGGCTATTCACTGAGGCAAGGCATCTGTATTCCTCTCCTCAAATCCACTTGTAATAAAGGCCAACTCACCATTTTCTTTTTGCATGGAAGAGGTCACCTACAGTGCTATCAAGTCACACTTGCAAGGAGTAAACTCATCAGTGATATTCAGTTTGTGTTCCACCAGGACTACTCAGCTCCTGACCGCATTATTGCTTTGGTCCAGAGGTGAGGTGAGAGAGATAGTTTACTCTCGACTTCACCATTTTGAAGTGAATAAATGAGTTATGTTTGCTACTTTCCATTTTGATCAAACCCTTGCAGAATCCAGATCCTCTCTCACTGATGCACTGATCTCATCTATTATTACTACCCCACCCCCTTCCTTTCCAATATTCTTAGCAACATTTTTAATACATTCTGTAGTTTTTCTAATACTCTTATTCATAGTTCTAGTAATCTTGCTAATATTTCCTGATGAAGCAGCTGCTTAGTTTTAAATTGCTCATTCTTGTTTTCAATGCCTCCATATTCTTCCACTATCTAGCTCTGTCATTTACTCTGAGATCTCTATGCTCCTCCACCTCCAGCCTCTGGAGCATCTTCAATTTCCATCATTCTGCCATTGCCTTCAGCTGCTTGGTCACCAAGCTCTGGAATCTCTAAATGTCATCTCCATTCTATTTCTCTTTCCTCCTTAAAGAGATTTCTTGAAATCTAACACTTTGACAATGTTCTGGGTTATCTGATCTCATCTGATGGATGTTGCTTGCCGACATTGTATTTACAACTCTCCTGTGGATGACTTAGATGAGTTCTAGTATTTTATGTGATACTAATATGCATCAGAAGTATTTAGAAATATTTTTTACTTTTAATTCCAAAATGTGTCTTTTTTAAAAAGAGGACTGCTACAGTAAAATAAAATGGAGATGTAAATTCAGTGACTGCCTGCAAAGTCCTATGAGAAGCACATGGAATGCTGCACGTGTAATGTCTCAGGGAAAATTTAAACAGGGAGAGATTGAACAAGAAAAGATACTATAGGAGTTGACTAGCCCCCTCACACTTGTCTGTTTTACATTTAAGGAAAATACAAAAACAAGTCAAACAAACTGCAACAGAGTCTATGTGATATTGGTTGAATGTCCAATGTGTGGACTGGTGTGTGATAGGATCACAGTATTGACAACTGCCATTTTAAACACTTCTACATTGCAAGTAAAGCAAAGGGAAAAACTGACTCCCCGTGAGTGCTGGAACATACAGTCACTGTCAAAAGGTATTGGAGCAACAGAACTTCTGCAAAACCAAGAATCTCAACTCGTCATTGTCAATGTCAATGCTATTGACACCACTTAATAATGTCTACAGTACTGTCTTATCTCATTTTCATGAATTTTTTTTAACTTTTGTTTTGATGGACTCATCTCATTTCCGTTCTCTGTGATACTATTTCTTTCCAAGTTTAGAGATTAATAAACTCACTTTTGAAAAAATTCAATAAGTCTTGACTAAATTGGCTCCTTTCAAAATGTAAGGTCGGGGAGATAAGTAAGGGGATACTTTTTAACATTGTTACAACTGAGTGGGGGAAAGGGAGGAAAGTCGCTTCACCCTTCCTCATCCAGGAGCACAACAACTCACATTGTCTGTCTGGAATTGCAACAAACTTAGGGTTTGGCCCAAAGTCATTCATAACAATTTGTAAATAAAAAATGTTGTTGTTTATCCCATTGCATGGTTCATACCTGCATCAAGTGTGCAGCTATGAACAAACATACTGACTATAGGTGTAACACTGACAATGCTGGGACAAAAACAGGGTCTGCTATCACCTGGAAATTACAAAGCAAATCAATTATTAGCAACTAGCACCTAGTCCATCAACTCCTAAATAGAAGAAGTGTGTTTATGAGTGTGCTTATTTTTATGTGTATATTTGCCTGTGAATATTCGTATATATGTACAGATGTGTGTGCATGTGTCTTAAGTGAATGCTCATGTACAAATGTAAATTTATGAATATGATTCCTATGCTACCATGACAGTTCAACTCAGAAGGGGATACTTTGTGCTGTGGTGGTCACTTCAGTGTTAAGCATTGTCTGGTATGGCTCAGGAAGCCCATTCTGACCTGGCCACCTCTGCTATGTTGTCTGCAGAGGACAATGGCACAAGAAGGTGCACTTTTTAGAGCCCAGTTACTTGCACAAATCTCTGAACTACAAATTTTCTGCACTTGCTCTTTAAAAAGATTCTTCTTCATTGCAATAAAAGACAGTGGGCTTATCACGTCAGGCTGAAATTTTCAGATGACAGATTTTGCATCCTCCACCCAAAATATCAGTGAGGAAAGCATTTCCACCAAGGACCAGTTAATGTTCAAAGGGGATTTAGTTGACTGAAAATGGGAATTGTGGAAGTCCACCCTCAGAGCTTCCAGCCAAACTGTGGTGCTAGCAGAGCCAGTGGCAGCAGTGGCCAGGCATGGGTCTGCACCCCCACATTCCAGGAAACATTCAGGGTCTTGTTGTGAGGTACCAAATATGTTGGACAGCAGATGGAGGAACTTTGATGGAGTGGTGCCTGTGGGAGGTAGGTCTTGGATGCCCAATGTGGCAAGAGTGCTTTGGAGGGGGCAAGTCAGACATCCTCCATCACCTTCACACCTGAGGCCCAAAAAGAGTGAGCTTCCAGGTTATTCCTTACTCTGGAAACCTCCCACCAGATTGAAATTTGTGGTTGGTTGGGGAGAAGCCCTCAAATAGTTTAAACTTGGCTGCACGGGCATGATTTAGGAGAAAGTGAGGACTGCAGATGCTGGAGATCAGAGCTGAAAAATGTGTTGCTGGAAAAGCACAGCAGGTCAGGCAGCATCCAAGGAACAGGAGAATCGACGTTTCGGGCATAGGAAGAAGAAGGCTCATGCCCGAAACGTCGATTCTCCTGATCCTTGGATGCTACCTGACTTGCTGCGTTTTCCAGCAACACATTTTTCAGGGCATGATTTAGGCTAAGGGTGAGTGCACTACATTTGGACATTTCGGGGGAGGAGTGAGAATATTACCAACCCCCAAAACCCCATCCCTCTCCAAAGCCTTGCCTGCAAACCCACGGGTGTGCAATCATACAATTCTGCCCATGATCTCCATGCACATTTCAGCACATCAGACACTTGTCTTGAAGCATACATGAAAATATTTAAAGAATGATATTTTCCATCTGTTATATGTCACACTTGTTTAAAAGAAGTTGGATGAACTTGACAGACTTGAGGTGGATGGCAACTCTTCCCGGAATCATAATTTAGCAGCTGCATAAAGCTGTCCTCAGCAATCACGCAGAATTTTTAATGGACCAACAAAAAGCTGCCATTTCTGATAGGAACACTCCAATTCCACATTGAGCATAAACAAAATCTGTGAAAGTTAATATATGTATTCCAGTAAAATCAGTCTCTCACTACGCACAATTAAATTACACATATTGCCTTAGCAACTGTTTCTGACTTCCCTTGTACTTAATCAAATGTCTATGATAACTACAGCCACATATCCTCTCTTGGCAATATCCCCACTTCACAGATGCTACCAGATGTGTTGAGTATTTCCAGCATTTCCTGTTTTTATTTCAGAATGCTAGGATCTGTAGCATTTTACTTTTACATGTACTGTTGTCTGGTACTGGACAGCTGTCTCCAACATCAGCTGCTTTCATACTCTTCATAGTACAATGGAATGAAAAGACTTCCCAGTCCAGTAGTAGAAGCCAGAGGATTGGGAAACCTTTAAACCTAACAGAAGACAACTAAAAAAGCAATAAGCTGGGGAGAACATGAAATATGAGTGAAATAACATTACAGAGGTCACTATCCCATCAGCAAGTCCCCCTTTATTTACACATGGAGAATTGTTCACAATGATCCAGCTCCCTCAGGGCCAACTCTCAAAGTGAGTAGGATGTCTGACACTCCTGTTACTATCTGTCAGCCAGGGGTTCTCGACTGGACCAGATTAACAGGCCCAAATAGGGAACTCATATTCTATGATGTCCATCTGGCTGCCCTCATTACAATCACTACATCCCTCTTCCTCTGAGTCCGAGGACATAGGTCAGTCCATTTTCTTGTCCTGCCTCCTGGGTGTTTTAGCACTAGGTCAGGTTCCTCCAACTCTGTGTCAAATACAGGCAGTGAGTAACACACAGGAGCTCACTTCTTGCACCTGGAGCATTTTGGGAGAAATTCACTCTTCTTCCGGCAGCAAGGATGAATGCGGCGAGATCTGCTGTGTTCATCTCAGATTCAGAATTCTCTTCAATGCTTGACTGAGTGGGAAAACTCATGGGTTCCAACAGCCTTTCTGACTGTTCTGAGGAGCAAGACACATTTTGCTCTCACACATTTTGTGAGTTTTGTGCTTTCATATGGTCCATGTGCTTTTTTAGGGCCATTGCTTCTATCCAAACTTTGTATGTCACTGGTGTTGACCAAGCCTCTTACCCATGCTGAGCCATTTCCGTAGTTCCTACACCAACCTTCATTCCCTGTGGTAAACCCGTCTCTCTCACTTGGCAGAGTCTGGCGAATGGCACTGGTATACCTGTTGCCGCTTCATCCTCTCCCTCAAAGCCCAGGAAAATGAGATTTAATTTGGTGCAAAGTCTTCTCCCCATTTGTCACTCTGCTGGAGCTATCCCTGTAATTGCACTTGGCATGGTCCTATGATCAAGTAGGGACTGGGACAGTTTGGTATCTAGTGAAGCTGTAGGCTGTTTCTTTAAGCCTGCCGTCATAATTTGGACTGCTCTTTCTGCCAGGCAATAGGATGATGGATGGCATGGAGCTGTCCTTATATGTTGAATTCCATTTAATTTCAGGAAATATGCATATGCCCTGCTGGTAAACAATGGCCCGTTATCTGTGACCAACACTTCTGGGAGTGCATGTATTGCAAAAGGTGCACGCAATTTTTCTATCATCATCCCTGTGTTGGATGCTTGATGTCCATCCAGTCATTTTGAGTGGGTGTTTACAATGACTATGAATATTGAGCCCATGAAAGGACCTGCAGAGTTGATGTGTAATCGAGTCCAAGGTTTACCCAGCCATTCCCACGAATGATGGCCCTTTGGTTTTCCCCATCACCGCTAGCTATTTCAGTTTTGCCAGGACCAGATATTTCTGTAATCCAAGTCTGATATTGTCAACTGTGACCGGAAGTGTGTCCAGAAAATTTAAAACCATTATCGACTCTCCCAGTGATGGTTCCGCCAAAGGTGTATCTCCGAATGGGAGGCAGCTCGATGCATCCACATTCACTACTGGACCTCCTGGAGAGTATTCCAACTTGTAATTATGAGCACTTAGTATTACAACCCACTGCTGAACTCAGCCTGAAGCTAGAACATAGAACATAAAACATAGAATATTACAGCACACTATAGGCCCTGGGACCCTCAATGTTGTGCCGACCAGTGAAACCAATTTGAAGAGCATCTAACCTACACGATTCCATTTTCATTCGTATGTTTACCCAATGATCATTTAAATCCCTTAAAGTTGGCAAGTCTACTACTGTTGCAGGCAGGACATTCCACACCCTTACTACTCTGACATCTGTCCTATATCTATCACCCTTCAATTTAAAGCTACGTCCCTTCATGCGAGCCATAATCATCAGAGGAAAAAGGCTCTCCCTGTCAACCCTATCTAATCGTCTGATTATCTTGCATGTCTCTATTAAGTCACCTCTCAACCTTCTTCTCTCTAACGAAAACAGCCTTAAGTCCCTTAGCCTTTCCTCATAAGACTTTCCCTCCACACCAGGCAACATTCTGGTAAATCTCCCCTACATCCTTGCCAATGCGTCCACATCCATCCTATAATGCAGTGACCATAGCTATGGGCGGCACTGCCTTGTCCTCTTTAAGTAGACCTAGTCGGGGCTTGTTGTCTTATTATTACAAATTTACAGTGTAATGGTATTAGTGGTACTTCCTGACTCCAAATATGACTGCCAAACCTTCTTTCTCTATCTGGGCATATTTACACTTTGCATTACCCAAAGTCCTGGAATTCCTCTCCATTGGCCCATTTTTGAGCTAAAACTACCCTGATGCTATACTTGGAGATATCATATGTGAGCACCAAATCTCACTTGGGATCATAGAGGATGATAACTGTTTCTTCACTTTTATGAAAACTATGATTTGTCTATGTGACCATTTCCAAGACTGACCCTTTTTTAAGAGTTCATGGAAAGCTGCCAGGATGGAGGCCAGGTTTTAGATTAGATTAGATTAGATTACTTACAGTGTGGAAACAGGCCCTTCGGCCCAACAAGTCCACACCGCACCCGCCGAAGCGCAACCCACCCAGACCCCTACATCTACCCCTTACCTAACTATACGGGCAATTTAGTATGGCCAATTCACCTGACCTGCACATCTTTGGAGTGTGGAAGGAAACCGGAGTACCCGGAGGAAACCCACGCAGACACGGGGAGAACGTGCAAACTCCACACAGAGAGTCGCCTGAGGCGGGAATTGAACCCAGATCTCTGGCGCTGTGAGGCAGCAGTGCTAACCACTGTGCCACCGTGCCGCCCACACGGTTATGTATGAACTTTCTGTAATAATTCACCAGCCAGCACAAGGAAAGACCTAAGGTCTGATACAGACACGGGAACTGGAGCACCTTTGATCCCTCTCGCTTTATCTTCCAATAGGTGTAACATAATCTCATTGACTCTGCAGCCCAAGTAGGTTACTTGGAATACATATGTTTCCCATATGCTCACTTGGGAGAAATGTCTAAGGACTATGTCCAAGATCTAGGTGCTCCTATTGATCTTCCCTGCTATTAGCATGTTATTTAGATAAATGGTGACCTGGTGTAGATCTTGTAAAACATTCTCCATCATCCACTGAAAAACTGCACAGACTGACGATACTCCAAATGGCATTATTGTATGTTGGTACGAACCCTTATGGATATTAATTGTAGCATATGTCAGGGAATCCTCATCTAACCTCCCTCTCTATCCCACCTGAAGCATTCATATCCTGGAACATATAGGTGCTAATCATGCCCTTCCCTCAACCAAGTTTCAGTAATAGCAATAACATCATACTCCCAGGTACTATTCCAAGCCCCAAGTTCATCTACCTTACCTACTATTCTTCTTGAGTTAAAACAAATGTACCTCAGATCACCAGTCCCTCTACATTCATCCTCTGCTTCCCGCCTACTCTTCCCCTTAGTCATGCTGACTTCATTATCTAGTTCCTTACAGGCTTTAATTACTACCTCCTTCCTGCCTACTAACCTCCTCATTTGGTTCCCATATTCCTGCCACATTTAAACCCTCCCCAACAGCATTACCAAAAGCACCCCCAAGGACACTGGTTCCAGTCCGGCCCAGGTGAAGACTGTCCAATTTATAATAGTCCCACCTCTCCCAGAACTGGTCCCAATGGCCCAAAAATCTGAAACCCCTCCCTCCTGCACCATTTCTCAAGCCACACATTCATCCTAAGTATTCTATCATTTCTACTCTGACTAGTACCTCTGAGGTCTTACTTTTTAACTTGGTTCCTAACTCCCAAAATTCTTTGTATAGGACCTCATCCCTTTTTTTTAACCTATTTCATTGGTGCTTACATACACCACGACAACTGGCTGTTCATCCTCCCCTTGAGAATTTTCTGCAGTTGATCTGAGACATCCCTGACCCTGACCCGTGCACCTGGTAGACGACCGCTGTCCACATATATCAGCTTTCCAAACGGTTTGCTTACCTTCCTGGCACCCCCCGGTTCTCGTTCTCTCTGTCCTCGCTGCAATTAAAATGGAGGCAGTAGACTCCCGAGGTAAACGTTTTTAAACGGTTTGCTTACCTTCCTGGCAGCCCCATAGTCAGTATGACTGGTGCTGCCCTTTCCACAAACTGGATTGGTTTGATGATTCCTTCACTTTCTTGCCTTCTCATTTCTGCCTCTACGTTTACCCGTAAGGCAAATGGCAGTTGCTGGGCATTACAGAATCATGGAATTACTTCCTGGTTAACATGCAAGGTGGCCTTGGCTCCTTTGGTAGTCCCTAGACTTTCTGAAAAAACTTCTGAATATTTAGTTAGGACTTCAGTCATGCAGTTATTTTCTAATCAAGAAATGTTGAGCTAATTTAGGGAATCTCTCTCAACCAATTTTGTCCCATCAAGCCTGGGCCTGACTTTCACTACAGTCACTAATAACTGAACCAGCTGCTTCTCACAAGACACCGGAACAGAAGTTGTCCCCTTAATCTGTAAAGGTTCCCTGATACAAGTTCTCAGTCTAGCCAAGGTCTTGTGCAAACTTAAGGGCTAAAAGCCACAGTGAATTTTGTTAAAGATGGGTCCTGCAATCACTGAAAGAGTTGTGCCATTATCGACTCCCATTAGAGTCAGATGAACATTTAACCAAACAGTTATTTTGATTGGTTCTGATTTGGATTTTGCTAAGCGATTTACATAGAACATAGAACATAGAAGAATACAGCGCAGTACAGGCCCTTCGGCCCTCGATGTTGCGCCGATCAGAGCCCACCTAACCTACACTAACCCACTATCCTCCATATACCTATCCAATGCCCGCTTAAATACCCATAAAGAGGGAGAGTCCACTACTGCTACTGGCAGGGCATTCCATGAGCTTACGACTCGCTGTGTGAAGAACCTACCCCTAACATCAGTCCTATATCTACCCCCCCTTAATTTAAAGCTATGCTCCCTTGTAATAGCTGACTCCATACGTGGAAAAAGGTTCTCACTGTCAACCCTATCTAACCCCCTAATCATCTTGTACACCTCTATCAAGTCACCCCTAAACCTTCTTTTCTCCAATGAAAACAACCCCAAGTGCCTCAGCCTTTCCTCATATGATCTTCCTACCATACCAGGCAACATTCTGGTAAACTTCCTCTGCACCCGTTCCAGTGCCTCCACATCCTTCCTATAGTATGGCGACCAAAACTGCACACAATATTCCAGATGCAGCCGCACCAGAGTCTTATACAACTGCAGCATGACCTCAGGACTCCGGAACTCAATTCCTCTACCAATAAAAGCCAGTACGCCATATGCCTTCTTCACTGCACTATTTACCTGGGTGGCAACTTTCAGAGATCTGTGTACATGGACACCAAGATCCCTCTGCTCTTCCACACTACCAAGTAGTCTACCATTAGCCCAGTAATCCATCTTTTTATTACTCTTACCAAAGTGAATCACCTCACACTTAGCTACATTGAACTCCATTTGCCACCTTTCTGCCCAGCTCTGCAGCTTCTCTATATCCCGCTGTAACCTGCCACATCCTTCCTCACTGTCTACAACTCCTCCGACTTTCGTATCATCCGCAAACTTGCTCACCCAACCTTCTAACCCTTCCTCCAGGTCACTTATAAAAATGACAAACAGCAATGGCCCCAAAACAGATCCTTGCGGAACACCGCTAGTGACGGCACTCCAAGATGAACCTTTACCATCAACTACTACCCTCTGTCTTCTTCCAGCCAGCCAATTCCTAATCCAAACCTCCAACTCACCCTCAATGCCATATCTCTGTATTTTCTGCAGTAGCCTACCATGGGGGACCTTATCAAACGCCTTACTAAAATCCATATATACCACATCTACCGCTTTCCCCTCATCTACCTCCTTAGTCACCTTCTCAAAGAATTCAATAAGGTTTGTGAGGCACGACCTGCCCTTCACAAAACCATGCTGACTATCCTTGATCACATCATTCTTATCCAGATGTGCATAAATCCTATCCCTTACAATTCTCTCTAAGACTTTGCCCACAACAGAAGTGAGACTCACTGGCCTATAGTTACTAGGCCAGTTGTAAGTGGACTTTCCAAGGTGTGCACTCTCCTGGATACTGGCCTATGAGTTCTCTTCCTTATTTAGGTCTAGTAGTACTCCTTTGCTGTCTCGAGTTTGCATACCAACAGCAACTACTGTGGCTTGCCGACCCAGATCCTGAAGAAAGTTTTAACCAATTGGCCGAGGCTTGGCTTTGTTTTAGGGTTTCGTTGTCAGCTGACTTCGAGTCTCTCTGTTCAATATATGTCCTGAGTGAAGCAATTGCCTTCATTTAAGTGATGTTCTCCAAGCACAATCGGACTGGTGACGGTGTCCTCTTCCATTGGAATATCCTGCAACTCATCTGCTCTACCTGCCATACTTTCCAATGCGTAAACCAGTTACAGTTATTATGGACCAGGCCAGACCCTCTCAAAACATTGCAAGAAAGTAACCCAGACGCTAACTTTGCTAGTTGTTTTAAGCAGGTATAAAGTGGATATTCCAAGGGAGATGCAGCTGGCCCAATCAGTTAGTTTTAAAGAAAACAGAATTTACTTACAAGATTACCAAATGAAACACAAACGAAACAAAATACTGAATAACTTAGCCTATCCAAACATCCAACAGGCTATCCCAACTTAATGATGCTGCTCCAAATTCCTGCAACGATCCCCATAAACACCCCTTGACACAAAAGGTAAAATCAAACACAGGGTCTTACAGGAATGAGAGAGAGATAGCAGAGGGACTCAAGATGGAACACCATCTTCCATATAGCTGTTTCTTGGACCACCAGCCTCACTGACTGCATGCTAAAACCAAACCAAACTAGAGATAGCTGAGCTGGGAGAACTGGCCACTTCCCTTTCATTGTACAAGTTTTGTTTAAAACGTGAAAGCATTCTCAAGTAGATCAACCACAGACATTTCAGAGTCTGTGTTTTACAACCTCCTGAAAGAAAAACCAAGGATAACATAACCTTGTTAAAGGAGCAGCAGCATCACACCACCCCCCCCTTAAAAAAATACAACCATCAATATCCAAACATGGCTTCATTTTAAAACCCCTTAATCTTAAATTGTTATTACTAGTAACATAAACATTAAAATGTTATAACCCCAACACCAATCTCAAAGTCTCCTTTTATACACTTAATGGTAAGGTCGTGGAAAGTGTTGCTCAACAAAGAGACCTTGGAGTGCAGGTTCATAGCTCCTTGAAAGTGGAGTCGCAGGTAGATAGGATAGTGAAGAAGGCATTTGGTATGAGTTCCTTTATTAGTCAGAGCACATAGAACATAGAACATAGAAAAATACAGCGCAGTACAGGCCCTTTGGCCCTCGATGTTGCGCCGATCCAAGCCCACCTAAGCTACACTAGTCCACTATCCTCCATATGCCTATCCAATGCCTGTTTAAATGCCCATAAAGAGGGAGAGTCCACCACTGCTACTGGCAGGGCATTCCATGAACTCACGACTCGCTGAGTAAAGAATCTACCCCTAACATCTGTCCTATATCTACCACCCCTTTATTTAAAGCTACGCCCCCTCGTAATAGCTGACTCCATACGTGGAAAAAGGTTCTCATGGTCAACCCTATCTAAACCCCTAATCATCTTGTACACTTCTATCAAGTCACCCCTAAACCTTCTTTTCTCCAATGAAAACAGCCCCAAGTGCCTCAGCCTTTCCTCATCCGATCTTCCTACCATACCAGACAACATCCTGGTAAACCTCCTCTGCACCTGTTCCAATGCCTCCACATCCTTCCTATAGTATGGCGACCAAAACTGCACACAAAACTCCAGATGCGGCAGCATCAGAGTGTTATACAACTGCAACATGACCTCAGGACTCCGGAACTCAATTCCTCTACCAATAAAAGCCAGTATGCCATATGCCTTCTTCACAGCACTATTTACCTGGGTGACAACTTTCAGAGATCTGTGTACATGGACACCAAGATCCCTCTGCTCATCCACACTACCAAGTATCCGACCATTAGCCCAGTACCCCATCTTCTTGTTACTCTTACCAAAGTGAATCACTTCACACTTACCTACATTGAACTCCATTTGCCACCTTTCTGCCCAGCCCTGCAGCTTATCTAAATCCCGCTGTAACCTGCCACATCCTTCCTCACTGTCAACAACTCCACCAACTTTCGTATCATCCGCAAACTTGCTCACCCAACCTTCTAGCCCCTCCTCCAGGTCATTTATAAAAATGACAAACAGCAATGGTCCCAAAACAGATCCTTGCGGAACACCGCGAGTAACTGCACTCCGAGATGAACCTTTACCATCAACTACTACCCTCTGTCTTCTTCCAGCTAGCCAATTCCTAATCCAAACCTCCAACTCACCCTCAATGCCATACCTCCGTATTTTTTGCAGTAGCCTACCATGGGGAACCTTATCAAACACCTTACTAAAATCCATATACACCACATCTACCGCTTTACCCTCGTCCACCTCCTTAGTCACCTTCTCAAAGAATTCAATAAGGTTTGTGAGGCACGACCTGCCCTTCACAAAACCATGCTGACTATCCTTGATCACATTATTCCTATCCAGATTTTCATAAATCCTATCCCTTACAATTCTCTCTAAGACTTTGCCCACAACAGAAGTGAGACTCACCGGCCTATAGTTACTAGGGTTATCCCTACTCCCCTTCTTGAACAAGGGAACCACATTTGCTATCCTCCAGTCTTCTGGCACTATTCCTGTATACAACGAGGACATAAAAATCAAGGCCAATGGCTCTGCAATCTCCTCCCTTGCTTCCCAGAGAATCCTAGGATAAATGCCATCAGGCCCAGGGGACTTATCTATTTTCACCCTTTCCAGAATTTCCAACACCTCTTCCCTACATACCTCAAAGCCATCCATTCTAATTAATTGTGACTCAATATTCACATCGGCAACAATGTCCTGTTCCTGAGTGAATACTGACGAAAAGTATTCATTCAGTATCTCCCCAATCTCTTCAGCCTCCACACGCAGCTTCCCACTACTATCCTTGACTGGACCTATTCCTACCCTAGTCATTCTTTTATTCCTGACATACCTATAGAAAGCCTTTGGGTTTTCCCTAATCCTACCAACTAAGGACTTTTCATGTCCCCTCCTTGCTGCTCTTAGCTCTCTCTTCAGATCCTTCCTGGCTACCTTATAACTCTCAATTGCCCCAATTGAACCTTCACGCCTCATCTTTACATAGGCCACCCTCTTCCCTTTAACAAGGGATTCCAATTCCTTATTAAACCACGACTCCCTCACACGACCCTTTCCTCCCTGCCTGACAGGTACATACTTATCAAGGACACTCAATAGTTGTTCCTTGAACAAGCTCCACATATCAATTGCGCCCTTCCCTTGAAGCCTACATTTCCAAGCCACGCATCCTAAGTCATGCCTCACCACATCATAATTTCCCTGCCCCCAGCTATAACTCTTGCCCTGCAGTGCACACTTATCCCTCTCCATCACTAGAGTAAAAGTCACCGAATTGTGGTCACTGTCCCCAAAGTGCTCACTTACCTCCAATTCTAACACCTGGCCTGGTTCGTTACCCAGAACCAAATCCAGTATGGCCTCACCTCTTGTTGGCCTGTCTACATATTGTGTCAGGAAACCCTCTTGCACACATTGGACAAACACCGACCCATCTAACGAACTCGAGTTATAGCTTTCCCAGTCAATATCTGGAAAGTTAAAGTTCCCCCATAACAACCACCCTATTACTTTCACTCTTCTCCTGAATCATCTTCGCAATCCTTTCTTCTACATCTCTAGGACTATTAGGAGGCCTGTGGAAAACTCCTAACAGGGTGACCTCACCTTTCCTTTTCCTAACCTCAGCCCAAACTACCTCAGATGGCGAGTCTTCATCCATCGTCCTTTCCACCGCTGTAATACTTTCTTTGACAAGCAATGCCACACCTCCCCCTCTTTTACCCCCACCTCTGACCCTACTAAAACATTTAAACCCTGGAACCTGCAACAGCCAATCCTGTCCCTGTTCTACCCATGTCTCCGTAATAGCCACAACATCCAAATCCCAGGTACAAACCCACGCTGCAAGTTCACCTACCTTATTTCATATACTTCTTGCATTGAAGTATACACACTTCAAGCCACTTTCCTGTTTACAGGTACCCTCCTTTGAGATTGATGTCATGTTCCTAACCTCCCTAGACTCCAGGTCCTGCATCCTAAAGCTACAGTCTAGGTTCCCATGCCCCTGCCGAGTTAGTTTAAACCCCTCCAAAGAGCACTAGCAAACCTACCCCCAAGGATACTGGTGCCCCTCTTGTTCAGGTGTAGACCATCCTGTTTATAGAGGTCCCACCTTCCCCAGAAAGAACCCCAGTTATCCAGATACCGGAATCCCTCCCTCCTGCACCATCCCTGTAGCCACGCTTTTAACTGTTCTCTCTCCCTATTTCTCGACTCTCTGTCACGTGGCACGGGTAACAAACCAGAGACAACAACTCTGTTTGTTCTAACTCTGACCTTACAACCTAGCTCCCTGAAAGCCTGCCTAACATCCTTAGCCCTCTTCCTACCTATGTTGTTGGTGCCAATGTGGACCATGACTTCAGGCTGCTCCCCCTCCCCCTTAAGGACCCGGAAAACACGATCAGAGACGTCACGTACCCTTGCACCTGGAGGCAACATACCAAACGTGAGTGTCTCTCGCCCCCACAAAACCGCCTATCTGTGCCCCGAACTATCGAGTCCCCAATTACTATTGCTCTGCTCTTCTCCACCCTTCCCTTCTGAGCAACGGGGACAGGCTCCGTGCCAGAGGCCTGAACCCCATTGATTACCCCTGGTAAGTTGTCCCCCCCACAAGTATCCTCTTCTGCATGCTTTTATAGGGAAAAAAACCTACTCAGGTAAGCTTGCGCTACACCAGCTTCCGGGTCCGCTCCGCGCTTTTTTAAAAAAAATCTTTCAAATTTAAACCGTAAAACAAACGTCACCGAGCCTTCAAGCAGCCACTACCAAACAGCCCTTACCTGCTCCACTGAGAGAGTGAGTACAGGAGTTGGGAGGTCATGTTGCGGCTGTACAGGACATTGGTTAGGCCACTGTTGGAATATTGGGTGCAATTCTGGTCCCCTTCCTATCAGAAAGATGTTGTGAAACTTGAAAGGGTTCAGAAAAGATTTACAAGAATGTTGCCAGGGTTAGAGGATTTGAGTTACAGGGAGAGGCTGAACAGGCTGGGGCTGTTTTCCCTGGAGCGTCGGAGGCTGAGGGGTGACATTATAGAGGTTTACAAAATTATGAGGGGCATGGATAGTATAAATAGGCAAAGTCTTTTCCCTGGAGTCGGGGAGTCCAGAACCAGAAGGCATAGGTTTAAGGTGAGAGGGGAAAGATATAAAAGAGACCTAACGGGCAACGTTTTCATGCAGGGTGGTACGTGTATGGAATTAGCTGCCAGAGGATGTGGTGGCGGTTGGTACAATTGCAACATTTAAGAGGCATTTGGATGGGTATATGAATAGGAAGGGTTTGGAGGGATATGGGCCGGGTGCTGGCAGGTGGGACTAGATTGGGTTGGGATATCTGGTTGGCATGGACAGGTTGGACCGAAGGGTCTGTTTCCATGCTGTACATCTCTATGACTCTATAACTGTCAATTATTTCTGCTGAACCTTTGATAAATTTCCTGGAGAAATACTCAATAGGTCTTTCTATCTTCTCGTCATCTTCCTGTAAGAGTACAGCACCGACACCCATATCACTCGCATTGTTAACCACCTTAAATAGCTTTGCATAATCAAAGTTAAAAATCACACAACACCAGATTATAGTCCAACAGGTTTAATTGGAAGCACACTAGCTTTCGGAGCAACACTCCTTCATCAGGTGATAGTGGAAGGCTCAATCCTAACACAGAATTTATAGCAAAAATTTACAGTGTGATGTAACTGAAATTATACATTGAAAAATTGATTGTCTGTGAAGCCTTTCATCTGTTAGAATACAGTGATAGTTTCACTTCTTTCATGTGTAAATCACAAAACCTTTTTTTTTAAAAGTTACATTCTCAGGTTAGCTGTTAATAATGGTGATAGCTAGACAATATGTTGAAGGTGTTAGCCCCCTGTGTTCTCTGTCTATGCCATGATGTTTAGATTGATTCTAATCTAAAAAGTGAGATAACAGAGTTTTACATAAATTCATGCAGTTTTTGAGCTCAGTTCTACAGCAATGCATGCAGTTTTTGAGCAAAGTACAATGTAACCCTGCAAGTACAAATTCACCCCACAAAGTATATATGTGCATGTGGGTCTTTGTCTGTCTGTGTGTGTGTGTCTGTCTGGGTTGGGGGTTGTGAGTGTGAGAAAGTGTATGTGTGTGTGTGTAGTGAGTGCAGAGTGTCTTAAGTCTGTGAGAGGGTGCATGTGTGAGTGTGGGAGTGTATGTGTCTGTAAGGGTGTGTGTGGGTGTCTGTGTGCACATGTGTGTGTATAGGAGTGACTGTGTGTGTGTGTGTGTGTGTGTGTGTGTGTGTAGGAGTATCTGTGTACCTCGAATGTGACATGTACCCAACGTCCCGGTTGAGGCCCTCCCTATGGGTACCAAACTTAGCTATCAGCCTCTGCTCGGCCACATTTCTCTGCTGCCTGTCCCGAAGTCCACCTTGGAGGATGGTCACTCGAAGGTCCGAGGCTGAATGTCCTGGACCGCTGAAGTGTTCCCCAACTGGGAGGGAACCCTCCTGTTTGTTGATTGTTGTGCGGTGCCCATTCATCCATTGTCGTAGCCTTTGCTGGGTTTCCCCAATGTACCATGCCTCAGGGCATCCTTGCCTGCAACGTATAAGATAAACAACGTTGGCTGAGTCACATGAGTACCTGCCATGTACAAGGTGGGAGGTGTTCCCACATGTAATGATGGTATCTATGTCCACACTCTGACACGTCTTGTAGCGCCTACCGTGACAGAGTTGTATGAAGTTGTCCTGAGAGCCGGGCAGCTTGCTACAAACAACGATCTGTTTGAGCTTTGGCAGTCGTTTAAAGGCAAGTAGTGGAGGTGTGGGGAAGGTCTTGGTGAGGTGCTCATCCTCATTGATAATGTGTTGCAGGTCACGAAGAACATGGCGTAATTTTTCAGCCCTTGGGAAATACTGAACAACGAAGGGTATCCTGTCGGTTTCAGCATGTGTCTGTCTCCTGAGGTCATTACGGGTCCTTGCTGTGGCGGTCGGAACTGGCGGTCAATGAGTTGAGCATTGTACCCCGTTCTTGTGAGGGCATCCTTGAGTACTTGTGGCGGAAACCCACACAAACACGGGGAGAATGTGCAAACTCCACACAGACAGTTGCCTGAGGCGGGAATTGAACCCAGATCCCTGGCTCTGTGAGGCAGCAGTGCTAACCATTGAACCACCGTGCCGCCTATAAGGATGTTGCTTAATCTGATGAAGAAGCAGCACTTTGAAAGCTAGTGCTTCCAAATCAACCTGTTGGACTGTAACCTAGTGTTGTGTGATTTTTAACTTTGCTTAATTGGAACAGCATTCCTACATCTGCATCATGCATAATTAGGTTAGTACTTCTCAGCTTATTTCCACATATCTCCCCATGTGATAGTAATAACTCTTTCAAGTCATTTCAATTTTCCTTTGGAAAGTGACTCCATAATTTATGACATTTTTTGACAATGTCTTCATTGTCCAAATTAATTTGAGGCATGTCCAATTCAGAATCTTCTAAATTTGGTTCTTCACTCTATGTTGTCATCAATAATACAGTCTCTTTTGGCTTTCATTCCCTGTCAAATTACCTTTTGAGTATTTCACAAGACAGACTCTGTGAGGTTACCATCTATCTGTGCCCTTATCAAAGAGTTCACCTCACTTAATTTCCTTTCAACTTGATAAGGTCCACTGAATACTAACATCTTATCTCCGATAGCAAAATGGCAAGTCTTTGATGTCTTGTCTGTTTCCTGTTTCGATGAATGCTGTGATCCTTTTAAATGCTGTCTAGCCAACTCCCCCGCTCTATTTAATCGTTCCCTAAAATTTGACACATCGTCCAAATATGTGGTCTCAGACATTTGACATACCAATTTCTCCTTAATCAATCTTAGCAGTCCTCTCACTTCATGCCCAAAAACCGATTCAAATGGACTGAAATTGGTTGATTCATTTGGTGCACCTCTGATCGCAAAGAGTACAAATGGAATTTTGATATGTAATGATGCTGCTCCTTTAATAAGGTTATGTTGTCCTTAGTTATTTTTCAGGAGCTTGTAAAAACACAGATTCTTAAAAGTCTGGGCCAAATTGATTATAGCTAACAGATACTGCCTCTGAATCAGGCTTTCAAGTTAAAAGAAAATACTTGTACAATCAAAGGACACAGGGGTCAGTGTTGGGGCCACTGTTGTTTGTAATATATATAAATGATCTGGAAGACGCCATTGTTGGTATGATCAGTAAGTTTGCAAATGACATGAAGCGTGGTGGAGTAGCAGAAAATATAAAGGACTGTCAGAGAACACAGGAGGACATAGATAGACTAGAGAGTTGGGCTGAAAAGTGGCAGATGGATTTCAATCCAGAAAAATGTGAGGTGATGCATTTAGGCAAGACTAATTCGAGAGTGAATTGTACAATGAATGGAAGTGCCTTGGGAAAGGTAGATGAGCAGAGACATCTGGGAGTGCAGGTCCATTGTACCTTGAAGGTTGCTGCACAGGTGGATAGAGTGGTCAAGAGGGCATATAGTATGCTTGCCTTCATTGGACGGGGTATTGAGTATAAGAGCTGGCAGGTCATGTTAAAATTACACAAGACATTGGTTCAGGCGCATTTAGAATACTGTGTACAGTTCTGGTCGCCACATTACCAAAAGGATGTGGACACTTTGGAGAAGGTGCAGAGAAGGTTTACGAGGATATTGCCTGGTATGGAAGGTGCTAGCTATGAAGAGAGATTGAGTAGGTTAGCTTTATTTTCATTAGAAAAAAAGGAGATTTAGGGGGGACCTGATTGAGGTTTACAAAATCATGAAGGGTATAGACAGGGTGGATAGAGACAAGCTTTTTTCCAGGGTGAAGGATTCAATAACGAGAGGTCACACTTTCAAGGTGAGAGGTGGAATGTTGAAGGGGGATACACATGGTAAGTACTTCACACAGAAGGTGGGTGGGCATTTGGGACACATTGCCAGCAAAGGTTGTAGAGGCAGGCACGGTAGATTCATTTAAAATGCATCTGGACAAATGCATGAGTAGGAGGGGAGCAGAGGGATACAGATGCTTAGGAATTGGGTGACAGGTTTAGATAGTACATTTGGATCGGCTCAGGCTTGAAGGGCCGAAGGGCCTGTTCCTGGGCTGTAAATTTTCTTTCTTCTTGTTCTTGGACAGTGGCTAGTTCTCCCAGCTCAGCTTTTCTTTGGTTTGGTGTGGTCAGGCGAGACACTGAAAGCAGTCAGGCAGTTGTAAAAGCTGCTGGAACCAAAGAAGCAGGTCCAGGTTAATCCTCCTCTCTCTTTGACATCTCTCCTGTAAGACCCTATATTTGATTTTACCTTTTGTGCCATGGGGCGTTTATGGGGATTGTTGCAAGTATTTGGAACGACACCATTAAGGTGGAATAATTAGATTAGATTACTTACAGTGTGGAACAGGCCCTTCGGCCCAACAAGTCCACACTGCCCCGCCGAAGCGCAACCCACCCATACCCCTACATCTACCCCTTACCTCTCACTACGGGCAATTTAGCATGGCCAATTCACCTGACCTGCACATCTTTGGACTGTGGGAGGAAACCGGAGCACCCTGAGGAAACCCATGAAGACACGGGGAGAATGTGCAAACTCCACACAGTCAGTCGCCTGAGGCGGGAACTGAACCCAGGTCTCTGGCGCTGTGAGGCAGCAGTGCTAACCACTGTGCCACAATCTGTTGAGGTTTCGGATAGGTTAAGTGATTTGGTATTCTGTTCTCTTTTGTTTGTTTCATTCTGTAATCCTGAAAATAAATTCTGCTTTGTTTAAAACTAAGTGGCTTGACCAACTGTATCCCTCCTGGAATATCTGTGTTACACCTGCTTGAACTAACCAGCAAAGTTAGGGTCTGGGTTACTTTTTTGAAATATCTTGAGGGAGTCTGGCCTAGTCTTATTTCAAACATCTGGATAGTCTTGACTATAAGCCCTCAACACGGTCTTTAATATCTGATATCACCTTTCTAATGCTCCCTACGACTCTGGATGGTCCACAGTAGATTTGAATTGTTTTATTCCTAAGTTGTCCATAACTTCCTTGAATAATTTTGATGTAAAATTTGACCCATGATCTGATTGTATCTCTGTGGGTAGTCTGTATCTAATGAAACATTGCTGTACAATCCTTTCAGCTGTGATATTGCATAATGGAACAGTCTCTGGAAATCTAAAGGACATTTTTGTGAACAAATACTGATTCCCACTTTTTGTTTTAGGCAGGGGTTCTATGCAATCAATTAAGACTCTTGTAAAAGATTCCTCAAATACAGGAATAGGTATTAAAGGTGTAGGTTTTATTACTGCCTATGGTCTTCCATTACCTGATAAGTATGACATGTCTGGCAAAACTTAACTACACCATTGTGCAGTTCAGGCCAGTAAAAATGTTTTGTATTTTCGCTTGAGTTTTTCTCACTACTAAATTACTCCCTAGTGGTAGCTCAAGCACTACTCACAATACTTCCTTTCTACAACCCACTAGCTATACGACTTGATGAACTTCTGCCCATTTCTCATCTGCCTGAATATGTGATGGTCTCCATTTCCTCATTAAGACATCATTTTAAAAATAATATCATTCAGGGATACATTTAGATTCTTTTTCTGGCATGCCTTTTGATACAATTGCTTTAAATTTTAATCTTTTTGCTGTAACTCGGTTAATTTATCTGGGCTAAAGGTCTCTGCCTTGTCATCCTTCTATTCCTGGTTTGAGTCAGCCATCTGATCAAACAGAGTATATGCTAATTCCACTTCAACTTTCTTATCCGTACCCTTTGATCTCTCCTGTTTCAACTGGTGACCTTGCAACCTCATGACCACACAGTTCGGAAAAATCCCAGGATGTGTGTCCTGCAACAGTTCAGTTGCCTGATTTTCCACTGGCCTTTCAACCACACGAGGCAGGACTCCTACGTGTGAATCAGCAATGTCATGAGCAAGGACAAATTGTATTCTTGGAGTTGAGAGTTTGTCCAGTACTCCTACCACTAATTCTGCACTCTTCACTGGAGACTCTAACCTTACTTTACATAGTTGAGTGCTTCTTGTCTAACTGTGAATTCCCATTACTAGTACCTTTTCTGGCAATAGTCCTTCAGAGGTATATATCTCCTCGTCTTTCAACATCATAGATTGAGAGGATCCTGTATCTTTTAATATTATGACCTCTTTACCTGCTGCTCTTGGCCCATGCGAGTAAACTTTACCTTCTCAGGTAGATGCTTTAAGAAAATCTGGCACTTCCTCCTTAACCACCCTCTGACCAGGTTGTGCATTCTGGTGCAGCTTTCTAGCCTCCACTGTACTTTCTGTTACCATTCCAACAAAATTCATTGGCTTATCCTGTTTTCCAACATCTGGTTCCCAGTGCTTTTCCTAACCCAACAACACTGATTTCATGTGGCCTACTTTATTGCAGTGAAAACACCAAGAGTTTTAACTTCTCTGTCCCCTTCAAGGGTTTCCTTTTTACCCTGTGGTAACTTATCCTTATGGTCTTCACCAAGATCTACCCATGATCTGATTGTATCTCTGTGGGTAATCCTTCCACGCAAGGATTTCTCTTTTCCCCAAATTCTATCCCTCATAGACTGAAATTGATATTGGAAGCCAAACTTTGATTTATGGACCAACTCATAACAATCAGTCATTTCAGCTGCTAATCTTGCTGTTTTAACTCTCTATTCTTCCACGAAGTTCTCATTACTTCAGGAAGCAAATTTTTGAACTCCAGTAAAGGGATAACTGGAAAATGGGAAGCCTTCAGAATGAGATATCAAGAGTGCAGAGAAAGTATATTCCTGTTAGGGTGAAAGAAAAGGCTGACAGTTATAGAGAATGCTGGATGATGAAAGAAATTGCTGTTTTGGTTAAGAAAAATAAGGAAGCATATGTCAGGTATAGACAGGATAGATCAAGTGAATCCTTAGAAGAGTATAAAGGCAGTAGGAGTATACTTGAGAGAGAAATCAGGATGGTGAAAAGGAGACATGAGATAGCTTCGGCAAATAGAGTTAAGGAGAATCCAAAGGGTTTTTACACATACATTAAGGACAAAAGGGTAACTAGGGAGATAATAGAGCCCCTCAAAAATCAACAAAGCAGCCTTCATGTGGAGCCGCAGGAGATGACGAAGATACTAAACGAGTATTTTGCATCAGTGGATGTAGGTTTGCTCACTGAGCTGGAAGGTTCATTTTCAGATGTTTTGTCACCATACTAGGAAATATCTTCAGTGAGCCTCTAGATGAAGTACTGGTGGTGTAGCCCGCTTTCTACTTATGTGTTTGGGTTTCCTTGGGTTGGTGATGTCATTTTCTGTGGTGACATCATTTCCTATGGTGATGTCATGTCCTGTTCTTTTTCTCAGGGGGTGGTAAATGAAATCCAAGTCAATGTGTTTGTTGATAGAGTTCCAGTTGGAATGCCACGCTTCTAGGAATTCTCGTGAGTGTCTCTGTTTGGCTTGTCCTCAGTGTTGTCCCAGTCGAAGTGGTGTCCTTCCTCATCCGTATATAAGGATACTAGTGAGAATGGGTCACATCTTTTTGTGGGTAGTTGACGTTCATGTATCCTGGTGGCTAGTTTTCTGCCTGTTTGTCCAATGTAATATTTGTTACTGTGCTTGCAAGGTATTTTGTAAATGATACAATGTAACAAACACTACATTGGACAAACAGGCGGAAAACTAGCCACCAGGATACATGAACGTCAATTAACCACAAATAGACATGACCCATTCTCACTAGTATCCTTACATATGGATGAGGAAGGACACCACTTCGACTGGGACAACACATCCATCTGAGGACAAGCCAAACAGAGACACTCACAAGAATTCCTAGAAGCGTGGCATTCCAAATGGAACTCTATCAACAAACACATTGACTTGGAATCTATTTACCACCTGCTGATAAAAAGAACATGAAATGACATCAGCATAGGAAATGATGTCACCACAAGAAATGACATCACCAACTCAAGGAAATCCAAACACATAAATAGAAAGCAAGCCTTACCACCAGTGCTTCATTCCAAGGCTCGCTGAAGATGTTACCTAGTATGATGATGAAACATTTGGATACAAAACTGGCTCAAAGGTAGGAGACAGAGGGTAGTGGTGGAGGGTTGCTTTTCAGATTGGAGGCTTGTGACCAGTGGAGTGCCACAAGGATCGGTGCTGGATCCACTACTTTTTGCTATTTATATAAATGATTTGGATGTGAACTTAAGAAGTGTAGTTAGTAAGCTTGCAGATGACACCAAAACTGGAGATGTAGTGGACAGCGAAGAAGATTAGAGCTGAAAAATGTGTTGCTGGAAAAGCACAGCAGGTCAGGCAGCATCCAAGGAGCAGGAGAATCGACGTTTCGGGCATAAGCCCTTCTTCAGCGAAGAAGATTACCTCGGATTACAACAGGATCTTGATCAGATGGGCCAATGGGCTGAGAGGTGGCAGATTGAGTTTAATTTAGATAAATGCAATGTACTGCATTTCGGGAAAGCAAATCTTAGCAGGACTTATACACTTAATGGTAAGGTCCTAGAGAGTGCTGCTGAACAAAGAAACCTTGGAGTGCAGGTTCATATCTCCTTGAAAGTAGAGTCGCAGGTAGATACGATAGTGAAGAAGGCATTTGGTATGCATTCCTTTATTGGTCAGAGTATTGAGTACAGGAGTTGGGAGGTCACGTTGCAGCTGCACAGGGCATTGGTTGGGCCACTTTTGGAATGTTGCATGCAATTCTGGTCTCCTTCCTATTGGAAAGATATTGTGAAACTTGAAAGGGTTCGGAAAAGTTTTACAAGGACGTTGCCATGGTTGGAGGATTTGAGCTATAGGGAGAGGTTGAATAGGCTGGGGCTGTTTCCCCTGGAGCATCAGAGGCTGAGGGGTGACCTTATAGAGGTTTATAAAATCATGAGGAGCATGGATAGGGTAAATAGACAAGGTCTTTTCTCTGGAGTGGGGGAGTCCAGAACTAGAAGGCATAGCTTTAGGGTGAGAAGGGAAAGATATAAAAGGGACTTAAGGGGCAAATTCTTCACGCAGAGGGTGGTGCATTTGTGGAATGGGCTGCCAGAGGAAGGGGTGGAGGCTGGTACAATTACAACATTTAAAAGTCATCTGGATGGGCATATGAATAGGAAGGGTTTGGAGGAATATGGGCTGGGTGCTGGCAGATGGGACTAGATTGGGTTGGGATATCTGGTTGGCATGGACGAGTTGGACCAAAGGATCTGTTTCCATGCTGTACATCTCTATGACAGTATGACTCTAAGAGCACTTATGCACCTATCAAAATTACTTTGTTTGATCCTTTCAAACTCAATGTAGGTTTGACCAGGATCCTTCCTCGGATTCTTGAAACGTTGTCTGTATGCTTCTGGTACAAGCTCATATGAATTTAAAATGGCTTTTGTCACCTCTCCATATGCCCGAGATAGTGATGCAAATATCTCACTAGTTCCAATTACAAGTTATATTCGAATCAACAAAACCCACGTGGTCACTAGCCACTGCATTTGTTTAGAACACAGAACAGTACAGCACAGAACAGGCCCTTTGACCCATGATGTTGTGCCGAGACTTAATCCTAATGTAAAATATAGTAACAACCTACGCACCCCTCAACTCACTGCTATCCATGTGCATGCCCTACAGTCGCTTAAATGATCCCAATGACTCTGCTTCCACCACCACAGCTGGCAATGCATTCTATGCATTCACAACTCTCTGTGTAAAGCTACCTTTTCAAATGAGATGGAAAATACTGTCACCTCCTTCTCATCAAATTTAGGACATGCTTGAATATATTTAAACAGTTTCTCACCAGGTATTTGGCTACCATGGTTTTGCTCATCCTCACTCTCTTCCTCACTCAGCTTACCTTCAGCCCTCATCTCCATCCCTTTAAGCTGATTTTCCTGTCTAAGTGCCAATTTCTGAAGTTCAAGCTCTTCTTTCTTCCTTTCCTCTGTCTTCTTTTTTTCTCTTGTTCTTTTTGCTTTGTTAAAGCGATTTCTTCTTTTTCTCTCTCTTCTGCTTTTAATTGTAATTCAAACTGTTTCATTTCTATTGTCCTTTCATTTTTTGCCTCTAACTCAAGCTGCTTCATTTTCAATTGAATTTTAGCCATGTTGAAAGCTTCTGATGATGTTTCCAGCAAATTTAAATGCTGAGCTATTGCTGTAATTATACCCCCTTTCCTCATGGAAGGAGGCAGCTCCAACTCCAGCTCCAGCTGGTCAGCTAATTCCAGCAGCTTGGCCTTAACCACCTTTTACAAAACTCCCAAAGTCACTTCTTCCACTCCCAGAGAATTGGGGACTGAAAGAGCCATTGCTATCCCAAGCACTGTTTACAACAACTGAATTCAACACCCAGAACAGAAATCAATAACACTTACCACTCGCTGCCTTAGAGTCCAACAACCCTAATCCCAAACCAGACCTATAAAACAAATACCGCAAAGAGCCCCTAGTCTGTTATGGATGAGACCAGAATCCCTGAAAATATTTCAAAAAACTGGCCCAGTAGTTTTAAGCAAGTGTAGTCTGGATATTCCAGGAGAGAATATGGACACTAGTCTTGAATAAAAGAGTATTTATTTACAAGATTACTGAATGAAATACTAACAAAAGAGAACAGAATACAAAATAACTTAACCTATCCAAAAACCCAACAGACTATCCCAAATTAATGACGCTGTTCCAAATTAATGCAACAATCACCATAAACACCACTTGGCAAAAAAGTTAATTTCAAACACAGAGTCTTACAGGAGAGAGACAGATAACAGAGAGACTTAACATGGAATGCCTTCTTTCATGTAGCTATTTCTTGGACCAGCAGCCTCAAAGTGAACGTTTTTTTTTCAGTGAACAGCCAGACTGCTAAAACCCAAACCAAACCAAACCAGAGATAAGCTGAGCTGGGAGAACTGGCCGCTCCCTTTTCACAGAACATTAAAGCGCAGTACAGACCTTTCGGCCCACGATGTTGCACAATCTTTGAAACCAACCTGAAGCCCATCTAACCTACACTATTCCATTTTCAGCCATATGTTTATCCAATGACCATTTAAATGTCCTTAAAGTTGGTGACGCTATTTTTTAGGCACTGAGTTCTATGCCTATACTAATCTCTGAGTAAAGAACTTACCTCTGACATCTGTCCTATATCTATCACCCCTCAATTTAAAGCTATGTTGCCTTGTGCTAGTCATCACCATCTGAGGAAAAAGGCCCTCACTGTCCACCCTATCTAATCCTCTGATCATCTTAAATGTCTCAATTAAGTCACCTCCCAACTTTCTTCTCTCTAACGAAAACAGGCTCAAATCCCTCAGCCTTTCCTCATAAGATCTTCTCTCCGTACCAGGCAACATTCTAGTAAAACACCTCTGAACCCTTTCCAAAGCTTCCACAGCCTTCCTTTAATGCAGTGACCTGAACTGTACGCAATACTCCAATTGCTGCTGCACCAGAGTTTTGTACAGTTGCAACATGACCTCAAGGCTCCGAAACTCAATCCCTCTATTAATAAAAACTGACACACCATATGCCTACTTAATACCCTATCAAGTGGGTGGCAATTTTCAGGGATCTATGTACATGGACACCGAGAGCTCTCTGCTCATCTACACAACCAAAACTTAGCCCAGTACTCTGTATTCCTGTTGCTCTTTCCAATGTGAATCACTTCACACTTTTCCACATTAAACTCCATTTGCCACTTCTCAGCCCAGCTCTGCTGCTTAGCTATGCCCCTCTGTAACCTGCAACATCCTTCTGCACTATCCACAACTCCACCAAACTTAGTGTCATCTGCAAACTTACTAACTCATCTTTCTTCACATTCATCCAGGTCATTTATAAAAATGACAAACAACAGAGGCCTCAAAACAGATCCTTGCGATACACCACTAATATCTGAACTCCAGGATGAACATTTCCATTCAAACACCACACTCTGTCTTCTTTCAGTGAGCCAATTTCTGATCCAAACCACCGAAGCATCCTCAATCCCATCCTCCGTATTTTGTGCAATAGACTACAGTGGGGAACATTATCAAACGCCTTACTGAAATCCATATATATCACATTAACCACTTTACCTTCATCCACCTGTTTGGTCACCTTCTCAAAGAACTCAATAAGGTTTGTGAGGCACAACCTACCCTTCACAAAACTGTGCTGACTATCCTAATCAATCTATTCCTTTCGAGATAATTAGAAATCCTATCTCTTATAATCCTTTCCAACACATTACCCACAACTGAAGTAAGGCTCATTTGTCTAAAATTACCAGGGTTGTCTCTACTCCCCTTCTTGAACAAGGGGACATATTTGCTATCCTCCAGTCTTCTAGCATTATTCCTAGAGACAATGACAACATAAAAATCAAAGCCAAAGTCTCTGCAATCTCCTCCCTGGCTTCACAGAGAATTCTAGGATAAATCCTATCTATTTTCACACTTTCCAGAATTACTAACATATCCTCCTTATGCACCTCAATCCCATAAAGTCTAGTAGCCTGCATCTCAGTATTCTACTCGACAACATTGTCTTTTTCCAGTGTAAATACTGATGAAAAATATTCATTTAGTGCCTCTCCTATCTACCTGAACTCCCCGAACTCCACACAAAATTTCCCACTACTGTCTTTGACTGGCCCTAATCTTACTCTCGTCATTTTTTTATTCCTGACATGCCAATAGAAAGCTTTAGCATTTTCCTTGATTCTACCCACCAACAACTTCTCATATCTTCTTCTAGCTCTTCTTAGCTCTCTCCTTAGGTCTTTTCTGGCTAATGTGTAACTCTCAAGTGTTCTAACTGAGCTTTCATGCCTCATCCTAACATAAGCCTCCTTCTTCCACTTGACGAGAGACTCAACTTCTTTGGTAAACCACGGCTCCCTCGCTCGACCACTTCCTCCCTGCCTGACAGGTACATATATATTGAGGACCCACAGTGGCTGTTCCTTGAATAAGCTCCATATTTCAACTGTGCCCATTCCCTGCAGTTTTCTTCCCCATCCTATGCTTCCTAAATCTTGTCCAATCGCATCATAATTGCTTTCCCACAGCTATAACTCTTGCTCTGTTGTAAATACCTATCCCTTTCCATCACTAAAGTAAACATAACCGAATTGTAGTCACTATCACCAAAGTGCTCACCTACCTCCAAATCTAATACCTGGCATGGTTCATTACCCAGTACCGAATCCAATGTGGCTTCGCCACTTGTTGGTCTGTCTACATATTGTGTCAAGAAACCATCCTGCACACATTGGACAAAAAATGACCCATTTAAAGTACTCGAACTACAGCATTTCCAGACAATATTTGGAAAGTTAAAGATCCCATAACAACTATCCTGTTACTCTCATTCCTATCTGGAATCATCTTTGCTATCCTTTCCTCTACATCTCAGGAACTATTCGGAGGCCTATAGAAAACTCCCAACATGGTGACCTCTCCTTTCCTGTTTCTAACCTCAGCCCATACTACCTCAGTAGACAAGTCCTCAAATGTCCTTTCTGCCACCATAATACTGTCCTTGACTAACAATGCCACACTTACATCTCTTTTACCACCTTCCCTGTTCATTATGGAAGTGTTCTTTTTTAAAAGACTTGAATGTATTCTCAAGTAGATCAAGGTATTTTGGAATTTGTGTCTTTATGACCTCTTGAAAAAAGAACCAAGCACAACCTAACTTTGTTAAAGGAACACGATCGGCACATCGTGCCTGTTTGAATTCCAGTTGGCCTTCAGCTAGTAGCTGCTTTTGCATGATCACATCATTAATCCCACATACCAAATGCTCTCTCAGCATCTCATTAAGGGTTAAACCAAATTCACATGCCTCTGTCATGTGTCATAACCTAATCAAAAATCCTGACATGGATTCTCCTGGTTCTCAAATTGCCGAGTAAAAATAATAGCATCTCAGAATTGAGGAGGCGTGAGGTCGTAATATTCCTTAACTAAATCCATCAACTCTTGAAAGGTTTTCAGATCTGGTGCCTCAGCAAAAGTTAGGCTTGCGATAACCAAAAAAAGCTGCAGGTCCACGAGCTGTCAAGAGAATTACTCACTGCTCTTCATTTGCGCAATTTCATTTCCACATTCTTTCCACATACTGGCCCAGTCTTCAAAAGTAAGGTCCAATGAGTCAAGCATCCCAAATAACAGCATGATACCAGAAATACTTACCCCATTAGTCCATTAAACTTCTAGAATGGACATAGTAATCATGTAATTACTGTTATGAAAACCCGTCTGATTCATTAATGTTCTTTCGGAAGGGAAATTTGCCAACCTTACCTTATAAAGGACAAAGTACAAAGAAAATTACAGAATAGGAACAGGCCCTTTGGCCCTCCAAGCCTGTACCAATCCAGATCCTCTATTTAAACCAGTTGCCTATTTTCTAAGGATCTGTATCCCTCTGTCCAGATACATCTTAAATGACACTATCGTGCCTGCTTCTACCATCACCGCTGGCAATGTGTTCCAGGTACCCAAAACCCTTTGCGTAAAGAACTTTCCATGTATATCTCCCTTAAACCTATCTCCTCTCACCTTCAACTCGCAATCCCTAGCAATTGAGTCTTCCACTCTAGGAAAAAGTATCTTGCTATTCACCCTGTGTACACCTCTCATGATTTTGTCGACCTCAATCAGGTCCTCCTCAACCTCCATCTTTCTCATGAAAATAATTCTAATCTACTCAACATCTCTTCATAAGTAACACCCTCCATACCAGGCAACATCCTGGTGAACCTCCTCTGTATTGTCTCCAAAGCATCCACATCCTTCTGGTAATGTGTGACCAGAACTGTACGCAGTATTCCAACTGTGGCTGAACCAAAGTCCCATACAACTGCAACATCACCTGTCAACACTTGTACTCAGTACCCTGTCCGGTGAAGGAAAACATACCTTATGCCTCCTTAACCACTCTATCGATCTGCGTTGCCACCTTCAGGGTACAATGGACCTGAGCTCCCAGATCTCTCTGCTTGTCAATTTTTTCCAGGGCTTTTCTCTTTATCATACAGTTCACTCTTGAATTAGATTTTCCAAAATGCATCCCCTCACATTTGCCCAGATTAAACTACATCTGCCATTTCTCCACCCAATTCTCCAATCTATCTATATTCTGCTGTATTCTCTGACAGTCCCCTTCATTATTTGCTACTCTGCCAATCTTAGTGTCATCTTTGAACTTACTAATCAGACCTCCTATACTTTCCTCCAGATCATTTATGTATGTCACAAACAACAGTGGTCCCAGCATGGATCCCTGTGGAACACCACTAATCACAGTTCTCCATTTTAAGGAACTCCCTTCCACTACTACTCTTTATCTCCTGTTGCCCAACCAGTTCTCTATCTATCTAGCTAGTACACCGTGGACCCCATGTGACTTCACTTTCTCCACTTACCTATCATGGGGAACCTTATCAAACATCTTACTGAAGTCCATGCATTTAACATCTACAGCTCTTTCTTCATCAATTAAGTTTTCACTTCCTCAAAGAATTCTACTAAGTTGGTAAGACATGATGTTTCCTGCACAAAACCATGCTGCCTATCATTGATAAGCCCACTTTCTTCCAAATGAGAATAGATCCTATTCCTCAGTATCTTCTCCAGCAGCTTCCCTACCACTGACATCAGGCTCACCTGTCTATAATTACCTGGATCATCCCTGCTACCCTTCTTAAACAAGGGGACAACATTAGCAGTTCTCCAGTCCTCCGGGACTTCACCCGTGTTCAAGGATGCTGAAAAGATATCTGTTAAGGCCCCAGGTATTTTCTCTCTCGCTTCCCTCAGTAACCTGGCATAGATCCCATCAGGACCTGGGGACTTGTCTACCTTAATGCCTTTTAGAATACCCAAAACATCCTCCCTTCTTATGCTGACTTGACCTAGAGTTATCAAACATCTATCTCGAAACAACATCCATCCCTGTCCTCGGTGAATTCTGATGCAAAGTACTCATTAAGAATCTCACCTGTTTTCTCTGACTCCATGCATAACTTTCCTTCGTTGTCCTTGAGAGGGCCAATCCTTTCTCTAGTTACCCTTTTGCTCCTTATATACAAATAAAAAGCTTTGGGATTTTCCTTACATCTGTTTGCTAAAGGTATTTCATGACCCCTTTTAGCCCTCTTAATTCCTCGTCTCAGATTGGTCCTATGTTCCCAATATTCTTCCAAAGCTTCGTCTGTTTTCAGTCACCTTGACCTTATGTAAGCTTCTGTTTTCCTCTAAGCTAGTCTCACAATTTCACCAGTCATCCATGGTTCCCTACGCGTGTCATTTCTATCCCTCATTTTCTCTGTCCTGCACTCAAATCAACCTCTCTTTAAAAGCCTCCCTTATATCAAATGTGGATTTATCCTCAAACAGCTGCTCCCAATCCATATTCCCCAGCTCCTGACAAATTTTGGTATAGTTGGCCTTCCCCCAATTTAGCACTCTTCCTTTAGGACCACTCTCACCTTTGTCCATGAGTATTCTAAAACTTAAGGAATTGAGATCCCCTACTGAAACTTCAACCACCTGGTTGGGCTCATTCCTCAACACCCGGCCCCTTCCCAAGTTGGACTATTTACATACTGCTCTATGAAACCTTCCTTGACACTCCTTACAAATTCTGCTCCATCTAAACCTCTAATACTAAGTGATTCCCAGTCAATGTTGGGAAAATTAAAAACTCCCAATACCACCACCCTGTTGCTCCTACATCTTTCCATAATCTGGTTACATATTTGTACCTCTATCTCATGCTCGTTATTGGGAGGTCTGTAGTACAGCCCAACACTGTTACTGTACCCTTCCTATTTCTGAGCTCTGCCCATGTTGCCTCACTGCTCAAGTCCTCCATAGTGCCCTCCTTCAGCACAGCTGTGATATCCTCCCTGACCAGTAATGCAACTGCTCCACCTCTTTTACCTCCCTCTCTATCCCGCCTGAAGCATCTATCCTGGGATATTTAGTTGGCAAACATGCCCTTCCCTCAAATAAGTCTCAGAAATAGCAATAACATCATAATCCCAGGTATTAATCCCAGCCCTAAGTTCATTTGCCTTATCTACTACACGTCTCACACTAAAACAAATGCACGTCAGAGCACCTATCTCTTTGCGTTCATCATCTGCTCCCTGCCTACTCTTCCCCTTACCAGTACTACATGTGACTCATGTAAATGTGGTTCACCTTTAAGTCTGGAAAATTAGGAATCACAATCAATGCTGTCATAGCCAGTGATGCCCACATCCCATAAACAAATAAAGAAAAAAATGTGTATGGATAGCGATAGAATACAATTCTGTTAATGACTAAGTGTCATGGGCATTCAGGTTGCTACCAAACATGTTTACATGTAGCTCTTTCAGAACAAAAGGGATCTTGTAAACATGGTGTCAAGGAGTCTGCACAATAGCTTTAGTTTTTTTTTCAAATTAGATAAAAGAGGCATGATTGTATGGAGTCAGTCTCATTCAGACTCAGGGCTTTAGTTGTTGAAGTTGAGGTTTTGGAGTTAGAGCTGCTAGAATTAATTGTCTCTCTGCTGCTAGCTTCATCCTTTCAGTTTCAGATTATGATTTCCCTGGTGACGGAAATTTGTTTGGCTCAATTTGCCTTTGCCACAGGTATGTTTATTGATGTTGTTATATTGGTTCAGTTGTTGAGTAGTAATTAACATATTATCTTGTTAAGTATTTCAGTAGAGTTAAAGTCATGCTGATTCTTCTTTTTCAATTGTACTTTAGCTGTGGTGTGAGAATAAAGTGTGTTTTGCTTAAAACCTAGGAGTTTGACCAATTCAATCACATCTGGAATGCAACGCCTTACACTTGCCTTTAAATAAAATAAATGTTAAGGTCTAGGCTATCTCCTTGATATATTTTGAGGGAGTTTAGTCTGGTCCATTACAAGATGTTAAGGTGTGGGGATCACCACTACTAATACTATCATGGAGTAATGTATCTGTGACAGGTAGATTGGTGGTAATAAGGTTATGTTGTATTTTTCACCCTTTATAAAAATAAAATATTTGTAGATGCTGGACATCTCAAAAGAAAAGAGTTGAATTGTAGTTCTGAAGAAGAGTCATAATTGACTCAAAATATTAACTCTGTTTCTCCCATCAAAGACGCACCAGATAAAATATTTCACTCCTTCCTACCAAAATCAATAACCTCACATTTTCTCACAATACTCCATTAACCAAATGTTTGCCTGCTCACTTAATTTCTCTATATCTTTATTGTTAAAATACCAAGTAATTAAGCAGGTGAGTTTGTTAATTGATTAATTAATCAACTGCCCAAATGTGTTATAACACAACTCTGAAAGGTGGGACTTGAACTCAGAGCTTCTGGCTCAAAGGTAGGGATGCAACCATTGGGCTGGTGCATGAAAGGGGCTGTAAAACTGAGTAATTAATTATATTTAGCCACAAAACAGTGTCATGGCTTCTGTTTCACCAACTGGCTTGGATCTGAATTGAAATTTGTTTTCTCCTCAAGTTGCTTTTGGTCCCTTCATCCAAGACATTAATATATATTGCAAATAGTTGACATCCCAGAGCTGATCTCTATGGCCAGGATCTTCACAGCATCACACATTTCAGAACTTTGACACTTCAGTTGCACTTTAATGGCTAATAGTACTTCTGTCTGTCCTTACAGTTTAGTGCAGAAACAAAGCCAGGCAATTTCTCACATTTGCCACAGGTCAGAGGGGTGAGCATGTTGCCATGAAGCACAGCGCTAACTTAATCCCACAGTTGCATCCTGTCCCAACGGGAGAAAACAAATTCCATGTGCTATAAGCAGACACCCATGTCCCTGTGTCTAAGGGGAGTAATCTTCCTGAGCTACAAATCTTCTCAAAACTCACTGGGAGTAATCTTCAGTCAAGTCAAAGGAGATAGTGTTCAGTCAAGAAGTCTCAACAAAGAAAGTCAAAGGCAACATCCATTATCAGTCCAGGAGCTTGGACACAGTTAGTTGGTAGCGTGGGGCAGTCAGGGGAAGGATCCTCCTCTTGTTGGGGGTGAGAAGCTGAATGTCAGGGACCACACTCGCCATCTTGACTCTTTCTGCCCTATTGTGAATTGTTTTCTCCCATAATGAAAGAAAATGAAAGTCGGTGACATAGCTGTTCGTATTGGTGCAAATGAGCGAATCATGATGAGCTGTCCTATCTCAATGAGTAGGAGGCACAAAGCCTTTGCACGTTAGTAAAGAAGGCATTTGGTATGTTTCCTTTATTGGTCAGAGCATTGAGTATGAGAGTTGGGAGATCATATTGCAACTGTACAGGTCATTGGTTCGGCCATTTTTGGAATATTGCACGCAATTCTGGTCTCCTTCCTATTGGAAGAATGTTATGAAACTTGAAAGGGTTCAGAAATGATTTACAAGGATATTGCTAGGGTTGGAGGATTTGAGCTCCGGGGAGAGGATGAATAGGCTGGGGCTGTTTTCCCTGGAGACATTGGAGGCTAGGGGTGACATATTAGTGGTTTACAAAATCATGAGGGGCATGGATAGGGTGAATACACAAGGTCTTTTCCCTGAGGTATGGGAGTCCAGAACTAGAGGGCATAGGTTGAAGGTGAGAGGGGGAAGATTTAAAAGGGACATAAAGGGCAACTTTTTCACGCAGAGGATGGTGCGTGTGTGGAATGAGTTGCCAGAGGAAGTGGTGGAGGCTGGTACAATTACAACATTTAAAAGGCATCTGGATGGGTATATGAATAGGAAGGGTTGAGAGGCCTAGAACTGGTAAATGGGACTAAATTATATTAGGATTTCTTATCGGCCAGGACAAGTTGGACCGAAGGGTCTGTTTCCTTGCTGTATATCTCTGACTCTAATGGTTGTGAGGATTTAGGCTGAGTGAGAGTGAGTGACGGTAGATGTTGCATATAATGATGAAAGTGGTAAAGCATGAGCCTTGGTGAGAGATAAATGTGGTATCAAAGGTAGCGTGAGTGTGAGGTAGCAACAAGAAGATTGTAGGACTTAACCTGTTGGAGTGGGGAAGGTCATTGACATTCCTGTGGCATTGTTGCATGTTCCTCTGGATGGTTGTGACCTGGGGTGGCAACCTTGGAACAGCTGCTGACAGGGTCTGATATTTTGACTTTCTCTGGAATATGGTGGAAGAGGATAGTCCACTTCTGCATCACCCCATATATCAGGACTCTCAGTCTGTAGAGTGCCTTTTTCATCTTATCTGCCATGTTCAGGGAAAATGTCACATATCAAGTACAATTGGATTGGCAGCTTTTGCCTGGGTGAACAACACTTTTTAAAGCTGACATCAGCGGTGCTGGAAATTCTGGGATATTCCAGCAAAGGCAAATATTTCCACCTACAGCAGATGGGAGAATTGGGCTAACATCAGTCAAGAAGAGCAGCACAGGTGCATGGTAAGCAAACTTGAGATGATCAGATGAGAAATCTTGCTAGGCCTGATGGAGAGAACCCTTCATGAAATTCAAAAAAAATGACACTGAGCCAAAACATGGGAAGTTACATCCTCTCCCTCTTTCAAAATCACAATTATGCAATTAAAAATCTGCAGAAAATGGCCTAACTTTCTTTTAACACATAGAACTGATGATATGGCTGACAAAAGTATCTGAATAATGACTCAACATATTCAACTTCCTTTCCTGTAGTCAAATTTTAAAGCTATTGTTTGATTGCTTTAAGGAAAGAAATCTGTTGTCCTTACCAGGTCTTGCCTATATGTGACACTAGACCTACAACAATGTGGTTGACTCTAATCTGCCATCTGAAGTGGCCAAGCAAGTTCACTTCAAGGGCAACTGGGAGTGGACAACAAATTCCAGCCTTAACAGTTACACCCACAGCACATGAAAGGATAAAGAAAAAAACTATATGACTTAGTTTCTTTTGTTTCAATGTAGTAGTATATTTAAAGGTTTCAGGGAGATACAGTTAGATCAGAGAAATTCTAAACCAAGGTAGGAAAGTTAATACTGTAGAAGTTATACATTTGTAATGGGCTATGTTCAATTATCTGGTACAGTGGATTTATCAATTTTCACCAACATACTGTGGTCTCTGTTCTTAAAGATGCTGCTTGATCAGCATATATATCTAATGGGCAAAAATGAGGACTGCAGATGCTGGAAACCAGAGTTTAGATCAGAGTAGTGCTGGAAAAGCACAGCAGGTCAGGCAGTATCCGAGAAGCAGGAAAATTGATGTTTCGGGCAAAAGCCCTTCATCAGGAATATATATCTAGTGCATTACTATTTTTCATTGAGACTTGCAGCATTTTGCAGTTTTTACTCTTGTATGCTGCATTAAATCCACTTGGCAGTTTATAGTCTAAGCAATAGTTTCATATATTTTAGTGCCTGATAAAGATCATATTAGCCTTGTGATATTCCAGCAAGTCCAAATACACTTAGAAGGATTTTATGTTCTTCATTTAACTCACTACTGATTACATTGACATCAGGCAATTAAAGACATACTCTGGGTTATGGAGAAGTGAAGCCTTGTCTAGACATGGGTAATACTCATAAATGCACACTCTAAGTCACAGGAAGTGAATAGTAGAATCAGATAATACTTAAGAGAGTGATTAATCCTTGGAACAGGTTGTTTAGGGAGACTAAAAGATCAGTTGTTATTAATGGAGTTAATGAGTGATGTGGTTGTGTGAAGTGATTTCAATCCATGATTCTCTATACTGTCAACATCTGTGGACTAGTTTGATCACTACAAGACTACTCCATTGCCACCCTGTTATATGAATAGCAGGATGGTAGAAGACCACTCTGATGGATCTTGGCTTTTTTTCTAATTTTGTAATTGTTCTGTTCCTATAACAACAACTTGTGTAAAACAAATTCTCATTTCCTCTCTGGTTCTTTTGCTGATTACCTTAAATCTGTGTCCATTGATTATTGCACCTTCTTTCAACCTCCTTTCAACCTTTAGTGTCCTAAAGAGAATAAATCCAACTTCCCATGCCTCTTCACAATACCTCAAGTCTCTTGTTCATGATATCATTCTAACAAATCTCCTCTGCTCCCTTCCAAGGCCTTGACATGCTTTCTAATGTGTGTTGCCCAAAATTGAACACTCGTTGTGGATTTATAAGGTTTGACTGATCTGATTCTCTTAATATATTGTCTGTAATCATCCCACTAAGGGTGAAATGAGGAAAAACTTTCAGGTTTATCTTTAAAATGACATATTGCTGTTGCTCAACAGTGAATACTTCATAATTCACTTGGCCAGACAGCTTAATGCAGAAGTGATGTGGTACCTGCAAGTTCTGGCACAGACTCAATGCTGGATTGGTCAGTTTGTTGAAAAGATCATCCTGTTTGATGAGGAATCTTGGAATGGTTCTCAGCAAGACCAGGGTTCATTACTGGACAGCATAGTGCAGGTTACATAGTAAACTTGAGCTGGCTACATATTTGCCTCTAGTTCCAAATCTTTTCTTTGGCCATCAGTGTTTTGCTCATAGTTCACTAAAGGAACACTTGGCCACTGTTACCAATTTGTTTAAAGGTTTATTATTTAGCAAATTCCAAAGTTAGAATGTCTACAACACATTGGAAGAAGCTGAGCTTCAAATGTCTTCCAGATGTTTAGGTGCTACGTGATACTTTAACAATAACCTGGGAAGGCTTCTGTCTGAAGAACGTCTTGTGCTGTTCCACTGGAGTATTAGTATCTATCACAGTCTGGGTAAAACTGTAATTAAATCATGAAATCAAGCCATGGGATGCAATGTGCTTTCAATTAATTAAGAAAATATTTAAACTAGCTTCTAAAGATCACCACCTGATATAATATGTTTCCTTTGAGTAGTATTTTCTAGAACAACTTGTCCTGGAATGCTGCCTTTCCTAATCAAAACTGTTTTAAAAATTCCTTAAGGAGCTTTTTTGACAATATACTTCAACAGAATTAAATACTGTTGACAATTTAGCACTAGTGTGCTGCTGCTAAGGGGAGGAATCAGCCAGACCAGATTCAGTATTCAGTATTCCTGAACTTAGTAATTGTAGAAAAAGGAGAGACAGACCCAAGATTCGATGGACTGAGTTGCGAGTGAGCAAATTAGCATTGCACACTAGCCAGTAGCCTTCAGTACTGACCATCATTTTCACAATCAGTGGAAGAGCACCTGGGACAGTGTTCCAGATTTCTGTTATCCCTTTATGTGTAGAATTCTCTGACATCAGCCCTGAATGGTCAAATTATAATTTCAATTCTCCATGAAACTATTACTTATAGACTGATAAACTGATTGATATCAATACAAAAGAATAAGGGGACTTGATCTGAGTGTCCCCAGCAAAAGTAATACTTCTTTTTATGTAATACTTCTTTTCATGTACCATATCAACATCCTTGGGATTACCATTGATCCGAAACTGAACTAAACTAGTTATATGAATACAGAGGCTACAATACCAGGTAAGAGGCTATGAACCCTTCAGCACCTCGTGATTCTGCAAAGCCTGTCCCTCATCTAAAGGGAATGTGATAGAATGTTCCCCACAAGGCTAACAACACTCATGAAACTTGACAACATCCAGGACAAAGGAGCCCACTTGATTAGCACCACATTCACAAACATTCATTTTATCCACAACCAAGTGTGTACCATCTATAAGATGCACTGCAGATTACTTTTATTTATTCATGGGATGAGTATTGCTGGCAGGACCAGAATTAATTGCCCATTGAGTTGCTCTTGGGAAGGTGTTTGTGAGCTGCCCTCTTGAACTGATGCAGTCCATTTTGAGTAAATATACCTACTATGCTGTTAAGGATGAAGTTCCAGGTTTTTGACTCAGTGAAGCTGAAGGAACAGCCCTGCAAAGTCTTCTTTCCCAATAACTAGAGGTTAGCATGACAATTGGGAGAGCTGTCTCACAGACTTACCAAGCAACAGCCTGAAATTGTCATCTTCATGACGTTATACCTTATATATAATATCCTAGTCACCGTCATCACCATCTCTGGGTATATCCTGTCCCACAAGCAGGATAGACACAACAGAGGTAGTAGCACAATCATATACAGTTGGGTTGGAGTTGCCATAGGAATTCTCAACGTGGCATCTGGAGCCAACAAAGTCTCGTGGCATCCAGTTAAGCAGGTACCTTCTTTGAAATTTGTGTCACATGTGGACAGGATTGTTGAAAAGGTGTTTAGCACATTTACTTCGTTGCTTGGTCCTTTGAGTATAGGAGTTGGGAAGTCATGTTGAGGTTGTACAGGACACTGGTGAGGCCTCTTCTGGAGTACTATATCCTAGTCACCCTGTTATAGGAAGGATATTATTAAGTGAGAGAGGGTTCAGAAGAGATTTACAAGGATGTTGTTGGGTTTGGAAGGTTTGAGTTAGAAAGAAAGGCTAGATAATCTGGAACTTATTTCATTAGAGCATAAGAGGTTGAAAGGTGACCTTACAGAAGTTTATCAAATCATTAGAGGTATAGATAGGATAATGGTAGGTGCCTTTTCCTTAGGATGGGGGACTTCAAGGAATATATTTTTAGGAAGAGAAATTTTAAAAAGATAGGAGGCATTTTTTTTAATATAGAGGGTGGTTCACATGTGGAATGAATTTCTTGAGGAAGTGATGGATGTGGGCACAGATACAGTGTTTAAAAGATACTTAGATGAGTACGTTAATAGGAAAAATTTGGAGGGGTGTGGGCCAGGACCAAGCAGGTGGGATTAGTTTAGTTTGGATTATGTTCAGCATGGACTGGTTAGTCCAAAGGGCCTGTTTCGATGCTAACTATATGAGCAAGGAAGCCTCCTGCTGATCATCACACACTGCTTGCCCCTTGGTTAAAGAATCTGTCCTCCTGCCAATTGAATACTATTTGGATGATGCACTGGTGGTGAAAGGGCACAGAATATATCTGGGTGGGGGACCACGAGTGACTAGGCAGCACCACTATTCAACTGGTTGACTGGGTCTGAGTTATGTAATGAGGGAACCTAAAACAGAAATCTTGACCTGATCCACCCCAGTCTGCCAGCTGCATCTGTCCATGACAGTATTGATAAGAGTCACCATTGCAAAGTCCTTGAGGAGACCAAGTCCTGCCTTCATGTTGTGTGGCACTATCATTGTGCTAAATTGGATAAATTTCAAACAAATCTGACAACTCAAGACTGGGCATCTTTGAGGCACTGTGAATCATCAGCAGTGGCACAACTGTATTCAATTGCAATCTGTAACCTGATGACCTGACATATCCCCCCACTCAACCATTACCATCAAGTGAGGGGAGGACGTGAAGATTGCAGATGCTGGAAATCAGAGTTAAAAAGTGTGGTGCTGGAAAAGCACAGCAGGTCTGGCAGCATCCAAGGAGCAGAAGAGTCGACGTTTCGAGCATAAGCTCTTTGTCAGAAATGTCGTGTGGGGTGGGGGAGGGGTGTGCCCAAGAGGGCTGAGAGATAAATAGGCAGGGGTGGGGCTGTGGGGGAAGTTAGCTGGGAAGGTGATAGGTAGATACAGGTGGGGGTGATGGTGATAGGTCGGAGGGGAGGGTGGACCAGGTAGGTGGGAAGGAAGATGGACAGGTAGGACCATTCAAGAGAGAGAGGGGCCAAGTTGGAGGGTTGGATCTAGTATGAGGTAGGGGAGGGGAGAGGAAACTTGTGAAGTCGATGTTGATGCCGTATGGTTGATCAAGTCAGGGGACTAATGTTCTTCGATAAAGAATACAGGAGGGGATTCCAGAAGCAGCCCATAGGATGCCTAAAAATGGAATTTCAACCTGGAGAAGCCACAAAACAGGACCAGTTACATGCTGAACAGAATAAGCAGCAAGTGATAGACAGAACTAAGCAATTCCACAAACAGTGGATCAGATCTAAGCTCTACTGTACTGCCACATCCAGTATTGAATTAAACAACTCACTGGAAGTGGATGGTCCACAAATATCCCTATCCTCAATGATGTGGGAGCCCAGTACAGCAAAACACAGGACTGAAGCATTTGCAGCAATCTTCAGCCAGAAGTGCCATGTGGATATTCCATCTGGCTTCCTCCACAGGTCTCCAGCATTACAGATAGCTGTCTTCAACCAATCTGATTAACTCCCCATGATATCAAGAAACATCTGGAAGCACTGTATACTGAAACATCTGTATGCCCTGACAGCATTCCAGTAATAGTACTGAAAACGTGTGCTTGAGAACTTACTACACCCCTCGACAAACCATTCCAGTATAGCTAATACACTGGCACCTACCTGATAATGTGGCAAACTGCCCAGGTATGTACAGTACACAAAAAATTGGTCAAATTCAACTCAGCCAATTATTGCCCTATTAGTCCTCTCTTGATCATCAGTAAAATGATGGAAAGTATTATCAACAGTGCTAGCAAGCAGCACTTGCTTAACAATAATCTGCTGACAGATGTTCAGTTAGGATTCAACAGGGTCACTCAGCTCTTGACCTCATTACAAGTCTTAGTTCAAATGTGGGCAAAACAGCAGAATTCCAAGGGTATTCAAACAACAGTGACAATCCTTCTAAATTGAAGACCTGTACCATCTGGAAGAACAAGGACAGAAGTTACATAGCAATGTCACCCTTTCAAGATCCCTTCTAAACCACTCAGTATCCTGATTTGGAAATATATATTTGTTCCTCCAGTGCCACTGAATCAAAATCATGGAAATCCCTCCCTAACAGCGTTATGGGATTACCCACAGCAAATGAACTGCAGCAGTTCAAGAAGGCAGCTCAACACCACATTCTTAAAAACAACTAGGGATGGACAATAATGCTGTCCTAGCAAGAATTTAGTCCAATTATTGCCCTATTATTGGACTAATAGGGCAATAATTTTAAACAAAATTCTTTAACCATCTTAAATACATTAATTAAATCACTCCTTAATCTTTTAAACACAAGGAAATAAAAGCTTAGTCCAGGTAACTTGTATTCATAACTTAACTGTTTAAGACCTGTAATCATTTCAGTGAATCTGTGTTGTACCAGTACAAGCAAATATATTGATGCAGTGCCCAAAACTGGCTGCAGTTACACTAGATATATTTTAACAAAAATAATAAAATGGCAGATTTGTTGAATAATTAGTCCTCACAAGAGAGAAATAGGATACCTGGCATTTCAGGAAAATTAATAATGAACTGGAATTCTGTAAAGTTAAAGAAAGCAAGAAAACAGTATGATAAAAAAAAATGAAACCAAAGACTTAATCCACAGGATCTGATGGTTTCCACCCCTGGGTTTTAAAAGAATTAGGTCAGGAAATTGAAGGTGCTTCAGCCAAAATCCTCCAACCCTCTTGGTGCAGGAACTGTCTCTTCAGATTGGAAAATTATAAATGTAATTCTCGTATTTTAAAAACGTGACAGACACCAGGAAATTACAAACCAGATAGCCTACCATCTGTTATGGAGAAGTTATTGCAATCCATAAGTAAGGAAATTAACATAATAGTGGAGAGGGATTATAGGTGGTGGATTAAAGTTGTGGATATGTACTTTTAAAGGTGATTGATAAATTACCTCTTGTTAGAAAAATTGAAGCTCATGGGATTAAAGTGGCAATAGCAGCACACACGATTTTAAAATTTTTTTTATCCATTCATGGAATATGGATATCACTTGCTTGGTCAGCATTTATTTCCTAGTTGTCCTTGAGAAGTTGGGAATGAGCATCAGTCCATTTGATCTAAGTACACCGATAATACTATTAGGGAGGGAATTCTAGGATTTTGACCGAGTGACATTGAAGGTCACTCGGTCAAGATGGTGAGTGGTTTGGAGGGGAGCTTGCCAATGGTGGGGATACCATGTATTTGCTGCCACTGTCTTTCTAAATGGTGCTATCTCGGGAGCCTTGATGAATTTCTGCATTGCATCTTGTACTTGGTACACAGTATTGCTCCTGAGCATCAGTGGTGAAGGGAGTGGAGGTTTGTAGATATAGTGCCATTCAAGTGGGCTGTTTTGTCCTGGATGGTGTCAAGTTTCTATAGTGTTGTTGAAGCTGAACTCACCCAGGCAAATGTGAAGTATTCCATCACTCTTCTGACTAGTAAATGACAGATTTAGTTTAGGGAGTTGCCAGGCACTTGTATTGTGCGAATGTTACCTGTCCCTTATCAACTCAAGCCTGGATATTGGCCAAGTTTTGATACATATGGATAAGAACTGCTTCATAATATGAGGAGTTGAAAATGGAGCTGAACATTGTGCAATCATCAGCGAATATTTCTACTTCTATTCTATTCTTATGACGGAGGGAAGATCATTGATAAAGCAGCTTCAGATGGTTGTGACTAGGATGTTATCCTGAGAACTCCTACAAAAATATCCGGGGGCTGAGAAGATGACCTTCAACACTAACAATCATCTTCCTTTGTGCTAGAAATGACTTTAGTTTTTTCTAGAGGTACTTGATGTAATTCTTGGTTAAATGCTGCCTTGATATCAGTCACTTTCACCTCATCTCAGAGTTCTGCTCTTCTGTCCATATTTGCATTGCTGTTATAATGAGGTTAAGAACCAAGTGGTCTTGGTACTGTTAACAGCTGATTGGGCACTGGAAATCAAACCCCATTATTTCCAGAATCATCAAACTATTTCCAGAGTCACCTTCTTACAATATGCAAAATTCCCTAATTTACATAATTTTCAGAACCAGATTGGCAGCCTAGTTTCTATGCTTAGCTGAAAATGTGACGCTGGAAAAGCGCAGCAGGTCAGGCAGCATCCAAGGAGCAGGAGAATCGACGTTTCGGGCATGAGCCCTTCTTCAGGAATCCTGAAGAAGGGCTCATGCCCGAAACGTCGATTTTCCTGCTCCTTGGATGCTGCCTGACCTGCTGCGCTTTTCCAGCAACACATTTTCAGCTCTGATCTCCAGCATCTGCAGTCCTCACTTTCTCCTCATAGTTTCTATACTTAACAAAAACTACTCATTATTACAAGCAATTAAACTATTACTACAGGTAAACGATTATGAAGCATTAGCATTTAACTCTACTAAATAAAACTCTAATCTCCTTATAATTTCCCCCTTACACACACATACCCATACATACTACACTTCAAGTACTGCTTGATCAAACAACTGTGTAAACAGTGCTTACAATGAGTGTCAGGTTACTTGCTTTTAAAAAATATCAGTAATTCTTCAGCAATCCTTGATTTTTAAAACAGCACTTTTCCCATATCAGTCCTTGGTTAAAAGTATAGAAAAGTAAGAAGACATGGTTTTTATAGAAGCCAAACTGAGCAATAGTGAGCAAGTTTGCTGTTGCAGGTTTGATAGCGCTATCGATGATGCCACCATCATTTTGCGGACGATCGAGAAAATACTGATAGAGCCGTAATTTGCCCGATTTGATTTACCCTGCATTTTGTGGACAGGACATTCCTGGGCAATTTTGCACAAAGTCGAGTAGATACCAGTGTTGCAACTGTGTCTTCAGCCATTTCTCGATAGCATGCTGGGTTAAATAAAGCAACTGAATACTAATATCTCTGATGTTTGGATCCTCAAAAGAAGATCAATATTGATCATTTGTCTGGGCACTCACGTCGTTAAGGATTCTGGAGCGTCCACTTCCTGTTTATTACAGCCATAGAGGTATACAGTAGAGGAAAAGGCTCTTTAGCTCATTAAGTCTGCATCAGTCAAAAACAAGCACCAAAGTATTCTAAACCCATTTTCCAGCACTTGGTCCACAGACTCGTATGCCTTGGCATCGCAATTGCACAATTAAATATTTCTTAAATGTACAAAGGTTTCTGCGTCTATAACTCTGACAGGCTTACAGGCAATGAGTTCCACATTTAAAAACCTTAGCTCAGGCGTTGGGGCCTCCATTTGCCAAGAGGTGCGAGGGAGGAGCGAAGGACTTCTGGAGAGATTTTAAGTGGGTGAGATCTAAGCCCAAGACCCTACACCATACGGCCTCCCTCCCACCCAACTCCTCTAACCTTACTAAGAGTCTATAAACTAGTTAAGTTTCAGGTTTCTCTTTTTTTTTCTTTGTTTAGTTCTGTGCGGACTTTCAGAGTAGCGGGATATGGATGTCAGCACACTTCACATGTCTCTATCGACTACATCTGCAGGAAGTGCACCCAACTCCAACTCCACGAAAAATGCGTTAGGGAACTGGAACTGGAGCTGGATGAACTACAGATCATCAGGGAGACTGAGGGGGAAATTAAGAGGATGTACAGGGAGGTGGTTACTCCCCAGACACAGGATAAGGACAACTGGGTTACTGTCAGGGGGAGGAAAGGGAACCAACGGTCAGAGCAGGATCCCCTGTGGCTGTTCCCCTCAGCAATAAGTATACCATTTTGGATACTGCTGGTGGGGACAGCCTATCAGGGGAAAGCCATAGTTGTCAGGTCTCTGGCACTGAGCCTGGCACTGTGGCTCAGAAGGGAAGGGGGCTAAATAGAAAAGTGCTAGCAGTAGGGGACTCAATAGTTAGACAGATTGACAGGAGATTTTGTGGTCAGGAACGGGACTCCCGGAAGGTATGTTGCCTCCCTGGTGCGAGGGTCCGGGATGTTGCCGATCGGGTTTACAAGATTCTGAAGGGGGAGGGTGAGCAGCCAGAAATCGTGGTACATAATGATATTGCCAGGAAAGGCTTAGAGGATCTGAAAAGTGACTACAGAGAGTTAGGTTGGAAGCTGAAGAGCAGGACGAGTAGAGTAGTGATCACAGGTTTGCTACTGGTACCACGAGATAGTGAGGTGAGGAACAGTCAGTGAATGCAGCTTAACACGTGACTGCGAGGCTGGTGCAGGAGGCAGGGCTTCAGATACCTAGACCATTGGGTACCTTCTGAGGAAGGTGGGACCTGTACATGAAGGACGGGTTGCACCTGAACTGGAGGGGTACAAATGTCCTGGGTGGGAGATTTGCTCGTGCGATTCGGGTGGGTTTTAGCTAGTTTGGTAGGGAGGTGGGAATCGGAGCCACATGTCTGAGAGGGGGTCAGTTGCAGACAGGACAGTGACAGGATATATTGAATCTATCAGGAAGGTTTCTCACGCGATGAAACAAAGGGATCGGTTAAAGTGTGTCTGCTTTAATGCAAGGAGTGTCCAGAATAAGAGTGACGAACGTACAGCATGGATCAGTACTTGGGGCTACGATGTTGTGGCCATAACGGAGTCGTGGGTTTCACAGGGACAGGGATGGTTACTTGATGGTCCAGGGTTTAGAATGTTTAAAAAGAACAGGGAGGGTGGAAAAAGAGGATGGGGTGTAGCATTGCTAATCAGAGATTGCATCACAGCTACAGAAACGAAGGTTGTTGAGGAAAGTTTGTCTACTGAGTCAGTATGGGTGGAAGTTAGGAACAGCAAGGGAACAGCTACCGCAACAGGGGTTTTCTACAGACCACCTAATAGCAGTAGAGAGATTGAAGATCTCATAGGCGGGCAGATTCTGAAAAATGCAGAAGTAGCAGGATTGTTGTTATGGGTGATTTCAACTTTCCCAATATCGACTGGAACCTCCTAAGTGCAGATGGTTTGGATGGAGCCGTTTTTGTCAGGTGTGTTCAGGAGGGTTTTCTTACTCAGTATGTAGACAGGCCAATGAGGGGAGAGGCCATTTTGGATTTGGTGCTTGGCAACGAGCCAGAACATGTGTCAGATCTTGCGGTGGGAGAGCAGTTTGGTGAAAGTGATCACAACTGCCTCACATTTAGCATAGCCTTGGAGAGTGAAAGGTGCAGTTACCGAGGGAAGATATTTAATTGGGGAACAGAAAATGATGACGCTGTCAGACAGGAATTGGGAAGTACAGACTGGGAGCAATCGTTCCACACATGTGGAGATTATTTAAGGGGCAGTTGTTGCAGGTGATGCACAAATTTGTTCCTCTGAGACAGGTAAGAAGGGGTAAGATTAAGGAACCTTGGATGACGAGAACAGAGGAACTTCATGTCAAAAGGAAGAAGACAGCTTACATAAGGTGGAGGAAGCAAAGATCTATCACAGCTCTAGAGAGTTACAGGCTTGCTAGAAAGAAGCTCAGAAATGGACTGAGGGGAGTCAGGAGGGGGCACAAAAAAGGCTTGGCAAGAAGGATTAGGGAGAACCCAAAGGCATTTTACTCACACGTGAGAAATAAGAGAATGTTCAGGGAGAAGGTAGGGCCGATTAGGGATAGCGGAGGGAACTTGTGCGTGGCATCTGAGCAGACAGGGGAAGCCCTAAGTGAGATTTTGCTTCAGTTTTCACAAAGGAAAGGGAACTTGTTGTCAATGAAAACTTAGAGGAGCTGGGTACAGTCTTGACCAGATCAAGATTGATGAAGATGATATGCTAGAAATTTTGGAAAACATTAAGATTGATAAGTCCTCAGGGCCAGACCAGATTTATCATAGGCTCCTCCGGGAAGCGAGAAAGGAGGTTGTTAAGCCATTGGCGAGGATATTTGTCTCCACACTTTCCACGGGAGTCATACTGGAAGATTGGAAGAAGGCAAATGTTATTCCACTTTTAAAGAAGGTAATAGGGAAATCCCTGGCAATTACAGACCAGCCAGTCTCACGTCTGTGGTCAGCAAAGTTGTGGAAAGAATTCTGAGGGACAGGATTTATGACGATTTGGCAAAGCATAGTGAGATTAAAGGCAGTCAACATGGCTTTGTGAGGGGCAGGTCATGCCTCACAAATCTTATTGAGTTCTTTGAAGAGGTGTCAAAACAAGTTGACGACGGTCGAGCAGTGGATGTGGTGTATATGGATTTCATCAAGGCATTTGATAGGGTTCCCCATGGTAGGCTCATTCATAAAGTCAGGAAGTATGGGATACAGGGAGATTTGGCTATCTGGATTCAGAATTGGCTGGCTGACAGAAGGCAGAGAGTGGTTGTACATGGAAAGTATTCTGCCTGGAGGACAGTGTTAGGTGGGGTCCCGCAGGGCTCTGTTCTTGTGCCTCTGCTCTTTGTAGTTTTTATAAATGACTTAGATGAGGAAGTTGAGGGGTGGGTTAGTAAATTTGCAGATGACACAAAGGTTGGAAGTGTCATCGATAGTACTGAGGGTTCCTGCAGGCTGCAGCATGATATAGACAGGATGCAGAGCTGGGCTGAGAAATGGCAGATGGAGTTCAACCTGGATAAATGCGAAATGATGCATTTTGGAAGGTCGATCTCGAATGCTGAACGTAGGATTAAAGACAGGATTCTTGGCAGTGTGGAGAAACAGAGGGATCTGGGTGTGCAAGTACATAGATCCCTCAAAGTTGCCACCCAAGTGGATAGGGTTGTTAAAAAAGCATATGGTATTTTGGCTTTCATTAACAGGGGTATCGAGTTTAAGAGCCGCAAGGTTTTGCTGCAGCTCTACAAGTCCCTGGTGAGACCACACTTGGAATATTGTGTCCAGTTCTCATCGCCCTACTACAGGAAAGATACAGAGGCTTTGGAGAGGGTATAAAGAAGGTTTACCAGGATGCTGCCTGGACTGGAGGGCTTGCTTTATGAAGAAAGGCTGAATTAGCTCGGACTTTTCTCTCTGGAGAGGAGGAAGAAAGGAGACCTGATCGAGGTGTACAAAATAATGAGAGGAATACTTACAGTCGATAGCCAGAGGATTTTCCCCAGGGCAGGATTGACTGGTACAAGAAGTCATAGTTTGAAGATATTAGGAGAAAGGTATAAAGGAGACATCAGAAGTAGGTTCTTTACGCAGAGAGTTGTGAATGCATGGAATGTGTTGCCAGCTGAGGTGGTGGAAGCGAAGTCATTGGGGACATTTAAGAGACTGCTGGACATACACACAGATAGCAGTGAGTTGAGGGGTGCATAGGTTAAGTTACTATATAATTAACATTAGGATTAAGTCACGGCACAACATTGTGGGCCTAAGGGCCTGTTCTGTGCTGTATGTTTCTATATTCTATCCCCAATACCCTACCACCTTGTCTAAACCTCCTGCTCCTTATTTTAAATCTACGTCCTCTGATCATTGATCCCCCAGCAAAGGGAAATGTTCCTTCTTGTCTATGTTATCTATGCCCCTCATAATTTTATACACCTTAATCGTCCCCCTCAGTCTTTTCTGTTCCGAGGAAACCAACCCCTGACAACGAGAAGAGTCTGAAAAAGGGTCACTGGAACTGAAACGTTAACTCTACTTTCTCTCCACAGATGCTGCCAGACCTGTTGAGTTTTCCAGCAATCTTGTGTTTTTGTTTCAATCTATTGAATGTCTTTTCATAACTAAAACTCTCTAAAAACTAAAAAGCTGAGGCAACATCCTGTTAAATCACCTCTGCATCCTCTCCAGTGTAATCACATCCCTCCTATCACGTGGGTTCCAGACTTTACACGATACTCTAGGTGTGGCCTAATCAACATTTTATACAGTTCCAACATAACCTCCTTGTTCTTAAACTCTATACCTTGACTAATGAAGGCAAGTAAACCATATGCTAAACTCAGGACATCTCTGCAGAAGTTCCTTAGGGTAGTATCCCAGGCTCAGCCATCTTCAGCTGCTTCAACAATGACCTTCCCTCCATCATAAGGTCAGAAGTGGGGATGTTCAATACCATTCACAACTCCTCAGATACTGAAGCAGTCCATGTTCAAATACACAAATATCTGGACAATATCCAGGTTTGGGCTGATAATTGACAAGTAACATTCATGCCACACAAATGCCAAGCAACAACCATCTCAAATAAAAGATGATCTAACCACTGTCTCTTGGCATTCAATTGTATTACCATCAATGATCACTACATCTCCCACTATCAACATCTTGGGGTCACCATTGACCAGAAGCTCAAAACATACATACAGAGGCTCCAAGAGCAGGTCAGAGGCTAGCAATACTGTGGGTAGTAACTCACCTCCTGATTCCCCAAAGCCTGTCCAGCATATACAAGGCACAAGTCAGGAGTACTCCCCACTTGGTGAATACCTCCCACTTACTTGGATGTGAGGGAGATGGGTCTGGGTGGGTTACTCTTCAGAGGGTCAGTGTGGACTGGTTGGGCCGAAGGGCCAGTTTCCGCACTGTCGGGAATCTAATCTAAAATAAATGAGAAAAAAGCTTTCTTAACCATTTTACTTACGTGCCGTGCTACCCGAAAGGACCAACGTCAACAAGGTCCTTCTGTTCCTCATAACTTCCCAGGTTCTACCATTCATCATGTACTTCCTTGCCTCGCTGTATTGCTCAAGTGCATTAAATCACATCTATCAAGACTGAATTCCCTTCGCCACTGATCAGTCCATCTGACCAGCCCATCTATATCCCCCTGTAATTGAAGGCTCACTACTTACCACCCCATTGATTTTCATATCATCCACAAATTGATGACCAACCCTCCTACATTCAAGTCTAAATTATTTAAGATACCACAAACAGCAAGTGGCCCAACTTTCATCCCTGCAGAACCTCACTGGACACAGGCTTCTTGTCACCCTCAATCATCACCCGCTCTTTCTTGCCACTCAGCCAATTCTGGAACCAATTTGTCAAAGTTCCTTGGGTCTCATGGGCTCTTACCTTCACTATCAGTCTCCCATGCAGAATCTTATCAAGTCTTGCTGATGTCTAAGTAGACTACATCAAATGGTACACACCTTATTGTTTGATTGGCCACTATCATTCACAACTAGACGTGGCAGGACTGCAGAGCTTCAATTTGATCTGTTGGCTGTGGATCCACTGAGCCCATTCTGTATGCTGCTTCAACTGTTTGCCATACAAGAAGACCTGTTTTGTAGCTTTACCAGGTTGACTGAAGGAGATGGGTGAGATACCAAATGAGTATTTTGTGTCAGATTTTACTGTGAGAAGGATATGGAAGCAAGAGAACTTTGAGAAATATACAGTGATATCTTGAAAAGTGTCCATAATAAAAGGAGGAGGAGCTGGGTGCCTTAGAATGCATAAAGGTGGATAAATCCTCAGGACCTGATTAGGTATTTCATAGAGCTTTGTGGGAAGCTAGGGAAGTGATTGTTGGGCCCCTTGCTGAGATATCTGTATCATCAATAGCCACACGTGAGGTGTTGGAAGACTGGAAGTTGGCTAATGTGGTAAGCAAAAACCAGGGAACTATAAACCAGTGAACCTGACATCAATGGTGGGTAAGTTGTTGCGGGGGTTCTGAGGGACAGACTTTAAATGTAGTTGGAAAGGCAAGGACTGATTAGGGATAGTCAAGATGGCTTTTTGTGTGAGAAATCATGTCTCACTAACTCAATTGAATTTTTTTGAAGAAGTGACAAAGAAGTTCAATAAAGGCAGAGTTGTCTATATGGACTTCAATGAGGTATTTGACAAAGTTCCACACAGTAGACTGGTTAGCAAGGTTAGGTCCAGGGAGTTAGCTATTTGAATACAAAATTGGCTTGAAGGTAGCAGACAGGATGGTGATGGAGGATTGTTTTTTGGACTGGAGGCTGTGACCAGCAATGTGTAACAACAATTAGTGCTGGGTCCATGCTTTTTGTAATTCATATAAATGATTTGGATATGAATTTAGGAGGCATAATTAGTAAGTTAGCAGATGACACCAAAATTGGTAGTGTAATGGCAGCAAAGAAGCAGAGTACAACGGGACCTTGATCAGATGGGACAATGTGCCGAGAAGTGGCGGATGAAGTTGAAGGTAAGTAAGTGTGAGGTGTTGCATTTTGGAAAGGAAGATCAGACCAGGACTTTTACATTTAATGGTTGGGTTCTGGGGAGTGTTGGTGAACAAAAGAACTTGGGGTGCAATTTCATATTTCCTTGAAAATGGAACTGTAGGTAGACAGAATAGTGAAGAAGGTGTTTTATGCAATTGCCTTTACTGGTCAGTGCATTGATTATTGGAATTGGGAAGTCATAATGCAGCTGTACAGAATATTGTTAGGCATACTTTGTTTAGTGTTTGGAATATTGTGTTCAATTCTGGTCTCCCTACAACAGCAATGATATTGTGAAACTTGAAAGGGTGGAGAAGAGAATTACAAGGATGTTGCTGGGGTTGGACGGTTTGAGATATAGGGAGAGGCTGAATAAGTTGGAGTTGTTTTCCCTGAAGCGTTGGAGGCTGAGAGGTGACCTTATTAAGGCTTATAGAATCATGAGGGACAATGGATAGAGTGCATAGCCAAGATCTTTGTCTCAAGGTAGGGGAATTCCAAACTAGAGGAAAAAGATTTAAAAAGGACCCAAGGGATTCTTTTTTAAGTGGAAGGTGGTGCATGTATGGAATGAGCTGTCAGAGAAGGTGGATAAATTTATAACATTTAAATGGCATCCAGATGGGTGTATGAATAGGAAGGGTTTAGAGTCATAGAGTCCATTGAGTCATAGAGTCATACAATATGGAAACACATCATTTGGTCCAAGCAGTTCGATGCCACCCAAAATCCCAACCTAAACTAGCCCCACCGGCCCGCACTTGGCCCATATCCCTCCAAACATTTCTTATCTAAATGACTTTTAAATATTGTAACTGAACCCAGATCCACCACTTCTTCTGTAAGTTAATTCTGCACACAAACTTCTCTCTGTGTAATAAATTACCCCTTATGTCTTTTTTAAATCTTTCTCCTCTCACTTTAAAAATATGCCTCCTAGTCATAGAGGTATACAGTACAGAAACAGACCCTTCGGTCCAACTCATCCATGCCGACCAGATATCCCAATCCAATCGAGTCCCACCTGCCAGCACCCGGCCCATATCCCTCCAACCCTTCCTATTCATATACCCATCCAAATGCCTCTTAAATGTTGCAATTGTACTAGCCTCCACCACTTCCTCTGGCAGTTCATTCCATACACATACCACTGTCTGCATGAAAAGTTGCCCCTTAGGTCTCTTTTAAATCTTTCCCCTCTCACCCTAAAACCTATGTCCTCTAGTTCTGGACTCACCTACCCCAGGGAAAAGACCTTGTCTATTTACCCTATCCATGCTCCTCAGGATTTTATAAACCTCCATAAGATCACCCCTCAGCCTCTGACGCTCCAGGGAAAACTGCCCTAGCCTATTCAACCTCTCCCTTATAGTTTAAAGCCTCCAACCCTGGCAACATCCTTGTAAATCTTTTCTGAACCCTTTCAAGTTTCACAACATCTTTCCGATATGGAGGAGACCAGAATTGCACGCAATATTCCAACAGTGGCCTAACCAATGTCCTGTACAGCCGCAACATGACCTCCCAACTCCTGTATTTAATGCTCTGAACAATCAAGGAAAGCATACCAAACGCCTTCTTCACTATCCTATCAACCTGCGACTCCACTTTCAAGGAGCTATGAACCTGCACTCCAAGGTCTCTTTGTTCAGCAACACTCCCTAGGGCCTTACCATCAAGTGTATAAGTCCTGCTTAGACTTGCTTTCCCAAAATGTAGCACCTCGCATTTATCTAAATTAAACTCCATCTGCCACTCCTTAGCCCATTGGCTCATCTGATCAAGATCCTGTTGTAATCTGAGGTAATCTTCTTCGCTAACCACTACACCTCCAATTTTGGTGTCATCTGCAAACTTACTAACGATACCTCTCATGCTCACATTCAAATCATTTATATAAATGATTAAAAGTAATGGACCCAGCGTCGGTCCTTGTGGCACACCACTGGTCACAGGCCGCCAATCTGAAAAACAACCCTCCACCACCACCCTCTGTCTTCTACCTTTGAGCCAGTTCTGTATCCAAATGACTAGTTTGCCCTGTGTTCTATGAGATCTAACCTTGCTAACCAGTCTCCCACGGGGAACCTTGTCGAACATCTTACTGAAGTCCATATAGATCACGTCTACCACTCTGCCCTCATCAATCCACTTTGTTCCTTTTTCAAAAAACTCACAATCAGGTTTGTGAGACATGACTTCCCACGCACAAAGCCTTGTTGACTCTCCCTAATCAGTCCTTGCCTTTTCAAATACATATACATCCTATCCCTCAGGATTTCCTCCAACAACTTGCCCACCACCGATGTCAGGCTCACTGGTCTATAGTTCCCCAGCTTGTCCTTACCACCTTTCTTAAATAGTGGCATCATGCTTGCCAACCTTCAGTCTCCCAGCACCTCACCTGTGACTATCGATGATACAAATCTTGAAATCCTCATCCGAGGAAATAGACACCTGCCATTTACATTATCTATACCCCTATTATTCTATAAAACTCTAAAAGGTCACCTCTCAACCTTCTATGCTTCAGTGAAATAAGTCCCAGCCTATCTAGCCTCTTCTTATAACTCAAACCCTCCATCCCTGGCAACGTCCTGGTAAACCTCATCTGAACCTGCTCCAGCTAAATAATATTCTTTCTATAACAGGGAGACCAGAACTGGACACAGTACTCCAGAAGAGGCCCCACCAACATTTTGTACAACTTCAACATAATATCCCAAGAGGGATACGGGCCAAATACTCTTGACCCACTCCAATTTGCCTATCAGACCAACAGATCCATGTCAGATGTCATATCACTTGCCCTTCACTCCTCCCTAGAACATCTTGACACCAAGAAAAGCTATGTAAGAATCCTACTCATTGACTACAGCTCAGCCTTCAACATTATTATCCCCTCGAGAGTGATTATTAAATTTAGTGATCTCAGACTAAGCCCACTCTCTGCAACTGGATCCTCAGTTTCCTGATCCACAGCCCTAATCAGTGAAGATTGGGGACAATATTTCATCCTCACTATAACACTCAACAATAGAGCCCCCACAGGGGTGTGTACTCAGCCCTGTATACTCATGACTGTGTCGTCAAATACCATTTACAATGCCATTTACGAGTTCGCTGATGACACTATTATAATCAGTCAAATCTCAGATGGCAACGAAACGGACTACAGATGGGAGGTGGAAGACCTGGAAAAATGGTGCACTGAGAACAACCTAGCTCTCCATGGTGGCAAAACCAAGGAACTCATTATTGACTTTTGGCGGGATGTTACTCATGCCCCCAAACATTAACAGCACAGAGGTGGAGCGAGTGGAGCGTGTCAAGCCCCTGGGAATAGTTATCAACAACAAGCTTTCTTGGACTCTTTATGTGGACGTACTGGTTACAAAGGCCCAACAACCTCAGGCAGCTGAGGAAATATGGCATGACAGTCGAATACCTTTGCCAACTTTTATAGGTGCGCCATCGAGAGCATTCTGTCTGGATGTATCACTATCTGGCATGACAACTGTACCTTCAAGATCGGAGATGGTTACAGAGAGTGGTGAACTCGGCCCGGACAATCACAAAGGCCAACCTCCCATCTATAGAATCCATCTACCAGGCCCGCTGTCAAGGAAAGGCCGCCAGCATTCTCAAAGATCCATCCCACCCTGGCAATGTTTTTCTACAACCTCTACCATCGGGGAGAAGGTACAGAAGCCTGAACACATGCACCAGTTGGTTTTGAAACAGTTTCTGCCCTGCTGTTGTTAGATTACTGAATGGACTCACAAACTCCTAACATTCGCTGTACCTGTGTTTTGGTTTTGCCACTATTTACTTATCTATGCTATTTAACAATGTGATCTGCCTGTATTGCTCTCAAGACAAAGATTTTCACTGTGCCTTGGTATATATTAAATTCAATTCAATTCAATATTTGGAAGATTAATATCCCCTGCTATTACAACCATATTATTCTTACATATATCGGAGATCTCTCTACATATTTGCTCCTCAATTTCCCTCTGACTATTGTGGATCCAAAAGTACAATCCCATCAGGTGATCATCCCTTTCTAATAGAATATAGAATATAGAAAAGTACAGCACAGAACAGGCCATTCGGCCCATAATGTTGTGCTGATGATTATTCCTAATCTAAAACAAAATAACCTAACTTCAAGTTCGGAGACAGTTACAGGGAGTGGTGAACTCGGCCCGGACAATCACAAAGGCCAACCTCCCATCTAAAGAATCCATCTACCAGGCCCGCTGTCAAGGAAAGGCCGCCAGCATTCTCAAAGATCCATTCCTCAATTCACTGCTGTCCATGTGCATGCCTAGCAATCGCTTAAATGTCCCTAATGACTATGCTTCCACCACCGCTGCTGGCAACACATTCCATGCATTCACAACTCTGTGTAAAGAACCTGCCTCTGATGTCTCCTCTACACCTCGGTCAGGTCACCCCTCTTCCTCCTTCTCTCCAGAGAGAGAAAAGTTCGAGCTTAGTCAACCTCTCTTCTTAAGACAAGCCTTCCAGTCCAGGTAGCATCCTGGTAAACCTTCTTTGCACCCTCTCCTAAGCCTCTGTATCTTTCCTATGACAGGATGACCAGAACTGGATACGTTTCCAAGTGTGGTCTCACCAGGGTTTTGTAGAGCTGCAGCAAAACCTTGCAGCTCTTAAACTCAATACCCTTGTTAATGAAAGCCAAAATAGTATATGCTTTCTTAACAACCTTATCAACTTGGGTGGCAAATGTGAGGGATCTATGCACTTGAATAGCAAGATTCCACTGTTCTTCCACACTGCCAAGAACCTTGTCTTTAATTCTACATTCAGCATTCAAGTTCAACCTACCAAAATGCATTCATTTCTCATTTAAACAGGTTGAACTCCACCTGCTATTTCTCAGCCCAGCTCTGCATTCTGTCTATGTCGCACTGCAGCCCGCAACAGCCCTCGATACTATCAACGGCACCTCCAACTTTTGTGTCATCTGCAAATTTACTAACCCACCTCCCAAACTCCTCATCCAAGCAATTATAAAAATTACAAAGAGCAGAGGACCAAGAACAGAGCCCTGCGGGACCCCACTCAACACTGACCTCCAGGCAGAATACTTTCCATCTACAACCACTCTCTGCCTTCTGTCAGCCAACCAATTTTGAATCCAGACAGCCAAATCTCCCTGTATCCCATACTTCGTGACTTCATGAATGAGCCTACCGTGGAGAATCTTATCAAATGCCTTGCTGAAGTCCATATACACCACATCCACTGCTCGACCATCGTCGACCTGTCTTGTCACCTCCTCAAGGAATTCAATAAGATTTGTGAGGCATGATTTGCATCTAACAAAGCCATGTTGACTGCTTTTAATCATGCTATGCTTTTCCAAATAATCATAAATCCTATCCCTCAGAATTCTTTCCAAAACCTTGCTGACCACAGACGTAAGACTGACTGATCTGTAATTGCCAAGGATTTCCCTATTACCCTTCTTGAAAAGAGGAACAACATTCACCTCCCTCCAATCCTCCAGTACGATGCCCATGGACAGTGAGGAAGCAAAGATCTTCGCAACCAGCTTAGGAACTTCCTTTCTCACTTCCTGGAGCAACCTTGGATAAATCTGGTCTGGCCCTGGGGACTTATTAATCTCAGTATTTCCAAATTTTCCAGCACATCAACTTCATCAATCTTGATCTGTTCAAGCCTATTTCCCAGCTCCTCAAAGTTCACATTCACAACAAGATCCCTTTCCTTAGTGAAAAACAAAGCAAAAATCTCACTTAGGGCCTCCCCTATCTGCTCAGTCTCCATGCACAAGTTCCCACCACTATCCCTAACCAGCTCTACCTTCTCCCTGATCATTCTCTTATTCCTCATGTATGAGTAAAATGCCTTTGGGTTCTCCCTAGTTCTTACCGCCAAGCCTTTTTTGTGCCCCCTCCTGACTCTCCTCAATCAATTTCTGAGATCCTTTCTAGCAAGTCCTGTCATCCTGTAAAGCTGCACTAAACCCTTGCTTCCTCCACCTTACATAAGCTGCCTTCTTCTTTTTGACGAGAAGCTCTTCTGTTCTTGTCATCCAAGGCTCCTTAATCTTACTCGTTCTTGCCTGTCTCAGAGGAACAAATGTGTGCATCACTCGCAACAACTGCTCCTTAAACAGTCTCCACATGTCTGCTGTGCCCTTTCTGTGGAACAATTGCTCCCAGTCTGTACTTCGCAACTCCTGTCTAATAGCGTCATAATTTCCTGTTCCCAATTATATATCTTTCGATGGTAACTGCTCCCTTCCCTCTCCATGGCAATGGTAAATGTGAGGCAGTTGTGATCACTTTCACCAAAGTGTTCTCCCAACGCGAAATCTGACACCTGTCCTGGCTCATTGCCGAGCACTAAATCCAAAATGGCCTCGTCCCTCGTCGGCCTGTCTATATGCTGAGTAAGGAAACCCTCCTGAATACACCTGACAAAACGGCTCCATTCAAACCATCTGCACTAAGGAGATTCCAGTCAATATTGGGAAAGTTGAAGTTACCCATAACAACAATCCTACTACATCTACATTTTTCCAAAATCTGCCAGCCTATGAGCACTTTGATTTATCTACTGCTATTAGGGGGTCTGTAGAAAACCCCCCCCCAATGAAGTGGCTGCTCCCTTGCTGTTCCTAACTTCTACCATACTGACTCAGTAGACAAACCTTCCCTGACAACCTTTGTTCTGTAGCTGTGATGCACTCTCTAATTAGCAATGCTACACCCCCTCCTCTTTTTCCACCCTCCCTGTTCTTTTTAAAAGATGTTAGTTATTATTTCTAATTTCTATCCATATAGTTTCTGTCCACCCCCGGCATTGCCAAAAAGAGCATAAGGAACCATATCTGCTTAAGCCACTACAGAAATTACCCAGAGTGCCTCAGCCTTTACCAACAGGCTAACTAAGACACTAGACAGCAAATAGGAGATGACTCAAGCCACTTCCAGACTGGGGAATACACTTCCTGAGACACCCTGACATTAGACTTCCTAGCCCTCAGTAACCCTAACTGCTCCCGAAGCGCGAAGGGCAGCTTCACTCCTCACACATACTGGAACACTACAAAGGATGCTCAGACTGAAAGGCAACAAAGGCAACCTCACTTGCGGATTAACCACAATGGAAACCCATTGATGCCAGGATGAGAAACATTAGCACCTACTCTCACAGAAGATCGGAATCTCCTAAATCAATCATGGACTGATTGCTGCTACAGGATGGCTGATTGTCCTACTATTGATTATGTTTTAATCTTGATTGTACTTTAATTCACACCACATTACTGTACTCCTATAAAACTGCCTGTGCCCACTGCTTGAGGAAGAGAACCCTTGATTTATCTGTACAGACTGTCAGTTCTGTGTCAGCCGAGGCAATTTCTTTTCTAGCGATATCGCTTGTAATAAACAGCTTGCCAATTTCACCTGTTTCATGCTTGCGTGCTCTCTGTTCATTTGGGTAATTTCTCTGACAGTTTCACTAGACGATCCTGAGAAATATGCTCTCTAATTACAGTAGTAATGTTTTCCTTAATCAAAAATGCCACTCCCACTTCTCTCTTGCCTTCCTTTCTGTCCTTCCCATAGCATGTAAAACCCAGAACAGTGAACTGCCAGTTGTGTCCTTCCCTCAGCCAATTTTCTGTAATAGCTATGACGTGAGTTCATCAGACATATCTGTAAGACCCCTTCCATTGAAAGAAATGCAGTTTAATTCTTCAGAGATACCTTGTTCCCTGATTTGCTGTTGTCTGCCTTTCTAATTAACTTGCTCTTTTCTGATTTGGAAGCATCCTGAGCTTTCTTTCTATTTTTACTGCTACTTTGGAATGCACCCCACAACCCTGCAAACCACCACCACTGGTTTAAACACTCTCAAAATAGAAGCACTGGTCTTGTAAACCAGAGGTCATGAGTTCAAATCCCACTGGGGCCTCTTAACATTTAGCCTTGTTTCCAGCCCCCACTTAGTTTCAATGCTTGGTCATTGTTGAGATTTGGGTGTGACACTGAGGTGTACAATGTTCAAATCGCACAACACCAGGTTATAGTCCAACCAGCTTATTTTTATTCGTGTATCGCTGGACATCGGAGTGCATCTGGGAAAATTAACAAACAGTGAAATTCACAACTAATCTTGGAGGAACTGTTGGGTGAAGTTCACAGCACAGTATCAGATAAGTTAATTGTTTTAGGTTTGTCCAAGAGAAAAGCAGCAGTAGTGAGTATAGTGGATTCTTTCTTGATTATATGTTTTTGGAGATAAGTCTCTTGATTAAACTTAAAATATAAGCCATAGCTATTAATTTAACCTGGGCAGTGTTTGTAGAGGAATAAGACGGTGTTATTTTCTGGGTCTGCAGATTGTGAAGGAGCAAAAGTGGCCTTTGTAGTGATATGTACTTGTCAGATGTGGGAGTTTAAAGAAAGTTTAAGGGTTACTGCGGATTATATCTGCCATAAATGCTGTTGGATGTGAATCTTATCAGATCGATTGAATCGGTTGGAGAGACAAATACAAGCAATGAGGAATTTGCAACAGCAACAGTATGTGATGGATGGCAGTTATAGGAAGGGGGAAAGTCTCAGATATAGTCACATAGATGGGTTAACTCCAGGAAGGGTGAGAGAGGTCGGCACCTAGGGCAGGAGTCTTTTGTGGATATACCCATTTCAAACAGGTACGCTGTTTTGGAAAATGTAGGGGGATGATGGATTCTCAGGGGAACGTGGCACGAACAGCCAAGTTTCTGGTAGTGAGACTGGCTCTAATGCAACGAGGGGTATGTCGGCTTCCAAGAGATCAATTGTATAAGGGGATTCTGTAGTCAGAGGTACAGATAGATGTTTCTGTGGCCAGCAGAGAAAAAGCAGAATGGTGTGCTGTTTCTCTGGTGCCAGGATCAAGGATGTCTCAGAGAGGGTGCAGAATGTTCTCATGGGGGAGAGGGGCCAGTAGGAGGTCATTGTCCACATTGGAACCAACGACATTGGAAGGGAAAAGCTTGAGACTCTGAAGGGAGATTACAGAGAGTTATAAGGGTAGTAATATCTGGATTACTCCCAGTGCTACGAGCTAGTGAGGGCAGGAATAGGAGGATAGAACAGATAAATGCATGGCTGAGGAGCTTGTGTATGGGAGAAGGATTCACATTTTTGGATCATTGGAATCTCTTTTGGGGTAGGCGTGAGCTGTACAAGAAGGACAGATTGCATCTAAATTGGAAGGGGACTAATATACTGGCAGGGAAATTTGCTAGAAATGCTTGGGAAGATTTAAACTAGTAACGTGGGGGGGGTGGGACCCAGGGACATAGTGAGGAAAGAGATCGATCTGAGACGGGTACAACTGAGAACAGAAGTGAGTCAAACAGTCAGGGCAGGCAGGGACATGGTAGGACTAATAAATTAAACTGCATTTATTTCAATGCAAGGGACCTAACAGGGAAGGCAGATAAACTCAGGGCATGGTTCGGAACATGGAAGTGGGATATCATAGCAATTATGGAAACGTGGCTCAGGGATGGGCAGGACTGGCAGCTTAATGTTCCAGGATATAAATGCTACAAGAAAGATAGAAAGGGAGGCAAGAGAGGAGGGGAAAAGGCATTTTTGATAAGGGATAGCATTACAGCTGTGCTGAGGGAGGATATTCTCGGAAATACATCCACGGAAGTTATTTGGGTGGAACTGAGAAATAAGAAAGAGATGATAACCTTATTGGGATTGTATTATAGACCCCCCAATAGTCAGAGGGAAATTGAGAAACAAACTTGCAAGGAGATCTCAGCTATCTGTAAGAATAATAGAGTAGTTATGGTAGGGGATTTTAACTTTCCAAATATCGACTGGGACTGCAATAGTGTTAAGGGCATAGATGGAGAGGAATTTGTTAAGTGTGTACAAGACAATTTTCTGATTCAGTATGTGGATGTACCTACTAGAGAAGGTGCAAAACTTGACCTACTCTTGGGAAATAAGGCAGGGCAGGTGACTGAGGTGTTAGTGGGGGAGCACTTTGAGGCCAGCGACCATAATTCTATTTGTTTTAAAATAGTGATGGAAAAGGATAGACCAGATCTAAAAGTTGAAGTTCTAAATTGGAGAAAGGCCAATTTTGACGGTATTAGGCAAGAACTTTCGAAAGCTGATTGGAGGCAGATGTTCACAGGTAAAGGGACGGGTGGAAAATGGGAAGCCTTCAGAAATGAGATAACAAGAATCCAGAGAAAGTATGTTCCTGTCAGGGTGAAAGGGAAGACTGGTAGGTATAGGGAATGCTGGGTGACTAAAGAAATTGAGAGTTTGGTTAAGCAAAAGAAGGAAGCATACGTCAGGTATAGACAGGATAGATCGAGTGAATTCTTAGAAGAGTATACGGGAAGTAGGAGTATACTTAAGAGGGAAATCAGGAGGGCAAAAAGGGGACATGAGATAGCTTTGGCAAATAGAATTAAGGAGAATCCAAAGGGTTTTTACAAATATGTTAAGGACAGAAGGGTAACTAGGGAGAGAATAGGGCCCCTCAGAGATCAGCAAGGTAGCCTTTGTGTGGAGCCACAGAAAATGGGGGAGATACTAAATGAATATTTTGCATCTTTATTTACTGTGGAAAAGGATATGGAAGATATAGACTGTAGAGAAATAGATGGTGACATCTTGCAAAATATCCAGATTACAGAGGAGGAAGTGCTGGATGTCTTGAAACGGTTAAAAGTGAATAAATCCCCAGGACCTGATCAGGTGTACCCAAGAACTCTGTGGGAAGCTAGAGAAGTGATTGCTGGGTCTCTTGCTGAGATATTTGTATCATCGATAGTCACAGGTGAGGTGCCGAAAGACTGGAGGTTGGCAAACGTGGTGCCACTGTTTAAGAAGGGTGGTAAAGACAAGCCAGGGAATTATAGACAAGTGAGCCTGACCTCGGTGGTGGGCAAGTTGTTGGAGGGAATCCTGAGGGATCGGATGTACATGTATTTGGAAAGGCAAGGACTGACTCGGGATAGTCAACATGGCTTTGTGCGTGGGAAATCATGTCTCACAAACTTGATTGAGTTTTTGAAGAAGTAACAAAGAAGATTGATGAGGGCAGAGCGGTAGATGTGATCTATATGGACTTCAGTAAGGCATTTGACAAGGGAGACTGATTAGCAAGCTTAGATCTCATGCAATACAGAGAGAACTAGCCATTTGGATACAGAACTGGCTCAAAGGTAGAAGACAGAGGGTGGTGGTGGAGGGTTGTTTTTCAGACTGGAGGCCTGTGACCAGTGGAGTGCCACAAGGATCAGTGCTGGGCCCTCTACTTTTTGTCATTTACATAAATGATTTGGATGCGAGCATAAGAAGTAGAGTTAGTAAGTTTGCAGATGACACCAAAATTGGAGGTGTAGTGGACAGCGAAGAGGGTTACCTCAGATTACAACAGGATCTGGACCAGATGGGCCAATGGGCTGAGAAGTGGCAGACAGAGTTTAATTCAGATAAATGCAAGGTGCTACGTTTTGGGACAGCAAATCTGAGCAGGACTTATACACTTAATGATAAGGTCCTAGGAAGTGTTGCTGAACAAAGAGACCTTGGAGTGCAGGTTCATAGCTCCTTGAAAGTGGAGTTGCAGGTAGATAGGAGAGTGAAGAAGGCATTTGATATGCTATCCTTTATTGGTCAGAGTATTGAGTACAGGAGTTGGGAGGTCATGTTGCGGCTGTACAGGACATTGGTTAGGCCACTGTTGGAACATTGGGTGCAATTCTGGACTCTTTCCTATTGGAAAGATGTGGCAAAACTTGAAAGTGTTCAGAAAAGATTTACAAGAATGTTGCCAGGGTTGGAGGATCTGAGCTACAGGGAGAGGCTGAACAGGCTGGGGCTGTTTTCCCTAGAGTATCAGAGGCTGAGGGGTGACCTTATAGAGGTATACAAAATTATGAGGGGCATAGTTAGGATAAATAGGCAAAGTCTTTTCCCTGGAGTCGGGGAGTCCAGAACTAGAGGGCACAGGTTTAGGGTGAGAGGGGAAAGATATAAAAGAGACCTAAGGGGCAACATTTTCATGCAGAGGGTGGTACGTGTATGGAATGAGCTGCCAGAGGATGTGGTGGAGGCTGGTACAATTGCAACATTTAAGAGGCATTTGGATGGGTATATGAATAGGAAGGGTTTGGAGGGATATGGGCCGGGTGCTGGCAGGTGGGACTAGATTGGGTTGGGATATCTGATCGGTATGGTCGGGTTGGACCGAAGGGTCTATTTCCATGCTGTACATCTCTATGACTCTAACTAGCAAATTATCCCACCACAATAATGGTCCCTTTCCAGTACAGGTGAAACCCGTCCCTTTTGTACATTACACCATCTCTTCAGCCATTGATTTAGTTGCACATTTTATTTAGACTCTCATTAGAATGTGACACCAGGAGTAAGCCAGAAATGACTACCTTTGTGGTTCTGCTTTTTCACCTTCTACATAACCTCTCATATTCACTCTGCAAAACCTTAACTCTTTCCCTAACAATTTGTTCCTATCAAGTGTATAGCAATTTCCAGCTTCTCACTCTACCCTTTGACAATATGCTTCAACTATTTTGAGACATACTTAACCCTAGCACCAGGAAGGCAACATACTATTCTAGATTCATACTCACAGCCACGGAATCTTCTGTCAGTGCTTCTGACAGAAGAGTCCCCTATAACATTTATTTTTAAAATCTTGACAAATTCCACTTAACATAAGATTCATTCTTACTGCCCAAGATCTGACCGTCACTTCTATTTTGCTCTGACAGACTATCCCCTTCAGCAGTATCCAAAATGGAATATCTGTTTGAGAGAAACATAGCCACAGGTGACCTCTTAAATGCGTTCTTACTTTTCCTGACAGTCACCCATCTACCTGCCTGATCCTGCTGTGTAACCACCTCTCTAAATTTACTATCACACTCTGTCTCTTGAATGCCCTCAATGACATTAAGCTGAAAAAGCCCTAATATATTTTTAAAAATTACCCTTCCTTACTGACTGATTTCAAATGAGCCAGCAAAAGATAAAATAAAATTTAACATTAAAATTTTTAAAAATATCAAGCACTCAGCTGAAACTCTCATCCATTTTTAAACATGTCTTAGCTTTTCATAAATTATCTTTTATTTGAATAACACGTTCAACCAGCAGCTGTGTTTTGCTTCATACAATTTATCAGTATTCACACTAGAAAAAGACAATGTTCAGTATTCAAAGTTTATGAGAAGATTTGTAGCTCGGGTGCTCGTTGTTGTGGTTCTGTTCGCCAAGCTGGGAATTTGTGTTGCAGACGTTTTGTCCCCTGACTAGGTGACATCCTCAGTGCTTGGGAGCCTCCTGTGAAGCGCTTCTGTGATCTTTCCTCTGGCATTTGTAGTGATTCGACTGGGACAACACTACTATTATAGGACAAGCCAAACAGAGAACAGCCAGGGAATTCCTAGAGGCATGGCACTCATCCACAGATTCGATCAATAAGTATATTGGATCTGGATCCAATATACCGACCACTGCAACAGACAATTGGAACTGACAATCGGAAGCGGCAGATTCAAACCACTACAAATGCCGGAGGAAAGATCACAGAAGCGCTTCACAGGAGGCTCCCAAGCACTGAGGATGTCACCTAGACAGGGGACGAAATGTCTGCAACACAAATTCCCAACTCGGCGAACAGAACCACAACAATGTTCAGTATCCACACTAGAAGAAGATAATGTTGGCAAGAAGAATACTGAGATACAGACAACTAGACTGGATGGGATTAAGGTTCACAAGGAGGAGGTGTTAGTAATTCTGGAAAAGGTAAAAATAGACAAGTCCCCTGAGTCTGGCTGGATTTATCCTTCAACACCAGGTTATAGTCCAACAGGTTTACCTGATGAAGGAGCGACGCTCCAAAAGCTAGTGTGCTTCCAATTAAACCTGTTGGACTATAACCTGGTGTTGTGTGATTTTTGACTTTGTACACCCCAGTCCAACGCCGGCATCTTCAAATCATGGATTTATCCTATGATTCTCTGGGAAGCCAGGAGGAGATTGCAGAGCCTTTGGATTTGATCTTTACGTCATCATTGTCTACAGGAATAGTGCCAGAAGACTGGAGGATAGCAAATGTTGTTCCCTTGTTCAAGAAGGGGAGTAGTGACAATTCTGGTAATTATAGACCAGTGAGCCTTACTTTAGTTGTGGGTAAAGTGTTGGAAAAGGCTATAAGAGATAGGATTTATAATTACCTAAAAAGAAATAAATTGATTAGGGATAGTCAACACGGATTTGTGAAGGGTAGGTTCTGCCTCACAAACCTTATTGAGTTCTTTCAGGTGACCAAACAGATGGATGAGGGTAAAGCAGTTGATGTGGTGTATATATATTTCCATAAGGTGTTTGATAAGATTCCCCATGGTAGGCTATTGCACAAAATACAGACATATGAGATTGAGGGTGATTTAACGGTTTGAATCAGAAATTCTGGATGTAGGTTTGCTTGCTAATCAATGACATCTTGGAAATGACTGCCAGACTACTCAGACCCCTTGGTACCATAGTAGCCCACAAACCCATCAACACACTAAAACAGCAGCTAATGAACTTGAAAGACCCTATACACACAACAAGCAAAACTAATGTCATCTACAAAATACCATGCAAAGGCTACATTGGACAAATAGGCAGAAAACTAGCCATTAGGATACATGAACATCAACTAGCCACAAAACGACATGACCCACTCTCAATAGTATCCTTACATACAGATGAGAAGGACACCACTTCGACTGGGACAACACATCCATCCTAGGACAAGCCAAACAGATACATGCAGAGAATTCCCAGAGCATGGCATTCTAACTGGAATTCGTTCAACAAACACATTGGCTTTGATCCCATCTACCACCCCCAGACAAAAAGAACAGGAAATGACATCGCCAACCCAAGGAAACTCAAACATATAAGAGGAAAGCAGGCTACACCACCAGTGCTTCATTTGGAGGCTCACTGAAGATGTTACCTAGTATAGTGACGAAACATCTGAAAATGAACCTTCCAGCTCAGCGAGCAAACCTACATCCAGAACCTCAATCTGAGCTACAAGTCTTCTCAAAACTGGATCAGAAATTGGCCAGCTGAAAGAAGACAGAGGGTGGTGGTTTATGGGAAATGTTCATCCTGGAGTTCAGTTGCTAGTGGTATACCTTGAGGATGTGTTTTGGGTCCACTGCTGTTTGTCATTTTTAAAAATGACCTGGATGAGGACGTAGAAGGATTGGTTAGTAAATTAGTGGATCACACTAAGGTCGGTAGAGTTGTGGATAGTGCAGAAGGATGTTGTAGGTTACAGTACTGGGCTGAAAGGCGACAAATAGAATTTAATATTGAAAAGTTTGAGGTGATTCACTTTGGAAGGAGCAACAGGAATGCAGAGTACTGGGCTACTGGTAAGATTCTTGGTAATGTAGATGAGCAGAGGGATCTTGATGTCCATGTACATAGATCCCTGAAAGTTGCCACCCAGTTTGATAGGGTTGTTAAGAAGGCATATGGTATGTTAGCTTTTATTAGTAGAGGGAATGAGTTTCGGAACCATGAGGACTGCAGTTGCAGCTGTACAAAACTCTGGTGCATCCACACATGGAGTGTTGCGTACAGTTCTGATCACCGCATTATAGGAAGGATGTGGAACTTTGCAAAGGGTTGAGAGGAGATTTATTAGGATGTTAGGTGGTATGGAGGGAAGATCTTATGAGGAAAGGCTGAGGAACTTGAGGCTGTTTTCGTTGGAGAGAAGAAAGTTGAGACATGTCTTAATTGAGACATATAAGATAATCAGAGGGTTAGATAGGGTGAACAGTGCGAACCTTTTGCCTCAGATGTTGATGGCTTGCACGAGGAGGCATAGCTTTAAATTGAGGGGTAATAGATATAGAACAGCTGGCAGAGGTAGTTTCTTTACTCAGAGAGTAGTAGGGGTGTGGAATGCCTGTAACAGTAGTAGACTCACCAATTTTAAGGAAATTTAAATGGTCATTGGATAGACATGTGGACAGAAATGGAATAGTGTAGGATAGATGGGCTTCAGATTGGTTTCACAGGTCAGTGCAACATTGAGGGCCGAAGGGCCTGTCCTGCGCTGTAATATTCTATGTTTTATATTCTTACCTAACAGCTAATACATCAAAAGGGTTTTCTGAACCTATCAAATCTGATTGGAGATATGATACTCACCCCTTCTTTTTTCATATTATGCAGTGCATTTACAGTATCATGACATAAGGGACGATTGTTTCATGGATGCAATGTAGAAATATACGGCTAGGATCAAAGACAGGTTCAGTCTCTTTTTGTTTATTCCTAGCTGCCCTTGAGAAGGTGATGGTGAGCTGCCTTCTTGAACTGCTGCAGCTTACATGCTGCTGCTGTTGTCTTTTATGGTGGCTAGATCGATGCCAGGTGGTTTGTCCAGTTTAATTTCTTTGTTGAGACTTTGTAGCGATGAATACAACTGAGTGGCTTGCTGGGCTATTTCAGAGGGCAGTTGAGTCAACCACATTGCTGTGGGTCTGAAGTCACACATAAGGCAGACCAGATGAAGATAGTAGATTTCCTTCCCTGAAGGACATCAGTGTGCCAGATGGGTTTTTTCTGACAATCAATAATGCTTTCGTGGTCAGCAGATTCTTAATTGCAATTTTTTTTATTGAATTCAAATTCTGCCATCTGCCAAGGCGGGATTTGAACACAGATCTCCAGAACATTAGCTGAGTTTCTGGATTAACAGTAGAAGCCACCATCTCTTTCAGACACAGCAGAGTGTGCAACAACTTAATTTTACTGGATTTCCTCCATTTCCTGCTTGAGGGTTGATCTTTGGGAGAAGTAAGATAAAGGAGGCTGCCAGACTGCAGTGGTAGAAGCTGTGGACATAACTGTAATCCCAATCCTATAAACAGAAAAAAAAACTTGCATAAATTACCACATACTTTTTTCTCAATTTTACATGTAAATCGTTACTGAATAGTTCATTTTGCTCAATGTATCAACAATAACATGTATTTATTAACATTGTATTTCACAGAATCATGATATAACACAGAAGGAAATCTTTTGGTCCATCAAATGGGATATACCCAAGGTTACTATGGGATTACAAATTGACGGTCAACAGAGCTTCTTGCTTAGACAGATACCCTGTGCCATGCACAGAATACTTGTGTGCAAAAGTGGCTGGGGACAACATATTTTCCAAATTGAATATGAGCCAACCTGACCTCCTGGAGCTTGAGATGATGTCCAGATGTACATCCCTTTAAACTGTCACAAAGGATAGTACGATTACACTTGCTTGCCTTTTGGGGTGTCTTCGGCTTATCCTCGTTGAAAGGGTGATGGAGAATGTCCTCCAAAGGTTGCCCAGAATGGCACTCTATTTGATAATGTTTTAATCTTAGGAGCCACTGCAAAAGCACATTTGGAGAGTGTGGAGGATGTTTTGCAACATTTTTCTGCAAATGTTGTCAGACTAAAAGGGATAAATGTATGTTCCAGATAAACAAGGTAACATACCTTGGATATAAGATTAACAAGATCACACTTGAAGAGAAGATGAAGGCCATAAAAAGGGCAGCAACTCCAAGGAACATAATGAAATTGAAGTCTCTTACAGGTCTCATAAATTACCATGGGAAATTCATACTGAACCTGACAACCCTGCTGGCACCCCTACATGAACTGCTAAAAAGATCAGAAATCATTATGATAAATGCCACAAGGCAAAGCCTTTGCAAACATCAAACAACAATTACTGTCAACAAATGTGTTAGCCTATTACTACTTCCTGAGACCACTCATTGTAACCTGTAAAGCCTCCTCCTATGAGATATTATCATACCATTATGACAATGGGGCAGAATGTCCAATTGCATCATTTTGCAGTAAAAAAAAACTCTGCCCACTAAAAACTTGAGAACCGGTCTTGAGGACTACGAGGTCTCAGAGTTGGAGATGAAGACAGAGGTGGTGGAAGCTCAGCAAGAGGTTGCCACCAAGGATGCACCCCTACAATGGGTCTTCAACGAGCTTCATGTAAAAGACGTTCACCTATTTATTAGATGCTCCCTAACCAAACTTTGAAAGCCAGGAATGGGACGATGAGCAAAGTGACACAAGAGACCCCATCATCACAGGAGTGAGGGGGACCTCTCAGATTTGGAGTTGATGGGATGTGATAAACCTTACAGGCCCAAGGGGAGTCTCTAATTAATCTCCTCATTGAGCTCATTGAGTTTGAGTTCCCTTAGTAACAAGCAATGGCCTGCCCAACTGGAAGTCATCACCTGAACCCTTTATAATTTAGATTCAAAGAAAAATAGGTTAAAAAAAAACAGAAAAATAGTTTCCATGGATGATCTGGGGTGGAAAAAAGAAAAATAAAGTATACTATTTTGCCCTAAACAGTGAGAACATTGAAAGGAACTTCTCCTTCAAAGAAGCTAAAAGAAATGCACTGAACTAGAACTAGAGTTGGTAAAGCAGAAAAATACAAAAGGATTCAAAAGAAATGTGTTCCAGGGTGTCAGCATACTAGTAGAAATTCGGGGCCGCCCTTGTCCAGACATGTTTCTGTGTCAGCAGCACAAAAACATTAGGGGCCATCTTGCAGTGCAGTGGTACTGTCATCACTCCTGGATCAGGAGGCTAAGGTTCAAGTCCCACGTGCTGCAAATATATGTGTTAACATCTCTGAACATGGGCTGCAGAACTGGGCTGGGACCAGCCTATCTATGCCATGAGAAATGGCTCTGTTTTGATGTTCAACAATAAATAATGTTCCTTTTCAGTCAGGCTTCAAGAGTTATTATATGCCCCTGTCCTTTTGGTGACAGAAGGTGCTATTGAAGGGACCTTGGTAAATTACTGCACAGTATCTTTCAAACGGCACACAGAGATGCCATTGTGTGTTGGTGGTGAAGGTAACGAATGTTGAAGGTAATGAATGGTGAATGAGTTGCCATTTCGTCCTGCATATTTTTTGTGTGTTGTTGGAACTGAACCCATTCAGGTAGGTGGAAAGTATTCCATCACTCTCCTGACTTTTCCCTTTGTAGATGGTGGGCAGGTATCAGTGAGACAGGAGTTGAGTTACTCACGATAAAATTCCTACTCTCTGACCTGTCCATGGAGGCACAGCATTTATGTGGCTGGTTCAGTTCATGGTCAATTATAGCCCCAACAATTTGATATTGGGCATTTCAATAATGGTAATGCCATGAAACATCAAGTGGTGATGGCTAGATTCTCTCTTGTTGAAGATGGTCATTTCCTGGCCACAAACGTTACTTGCCACTTTGATGATTGAGTGTAGACTGATGGGGTAGTAATAGGCTGGTTTGGATGTGTCCCGCTTTTTGGTTACAGCACATACTTCGACAATTTTTGACATTGTCAGATGGAACAGCTTGGCTGGAGGTGCAATTAGTTCTGGAGTACAAGTCTTCAGTGCTAATGTGAGAATGTTGTCAGGGCCCACAGCATTTGCAGTATCCATGGTCCTCAACAGTTTCTTTACAAAATGTAGAGTGAATCTGGTAGCATGAATACTAACATTTGTGCTGCTGGGGATCTCAGGAGGAGGCTGAGCTGGATCATTCATTCATACTGATCATGGAAAATGGTTGAAAATGCTTTAGCCTTGCCTTTTGCACTGCAAGGCTTCTCCATCATTAAGGATGGGGATGTTTGTGGAGCCTCCTCTTCCAGTGAGTTGTCTCCAATACATAGATCATGACTGACAAGTTGCTTACAGAGTCTCTGACATTTGATCTCACTGGCTGCCCACATTCCCTCATGGCTTGTAGGTCATACCAGTGCATGATTTCCACTTCCGGAAACTGCACATTCTCCTAAATGTTGATAATGTAAGTCCAAGTATTGCACCACTTCACAGATAGCTACTTGATGGACTGTATATGACTGGCAGTCTCAAACTACAACCCAGATTTCAAAACACTGGCAACTAATATTGAGGAGATGAAATGCAGACTAGGTGACACTTTCAGAATACCTGTCTGCAAAAATGACCTGAGCTTTCAGTTGCTTGCCACTTTAACATCATATTTCTCCAACAACAGTTCTTGTCTCAGGCTCACTGCAGTACTTCAGCAACCCTTAGCACAAGCTTGAAGAACTACATCTCATTTTCCTCTTAAGGTACCTGCAGTTCAATAATTTTAGTGCCTGATTCCATCCTTTCATTTTTTTAACACACCCCACACACTGTTAAGACATGGGTTTCTTTTTGCATATTCACCCATTCCTAGGCCCATTATTACATTATATCGGTTGCATTCAGCACAACATTGTGGTCGAGGAAGAAGCAGACGAGTAATAGCACAGTGCTCAGAGATTGGCAGTTGTTGCTACTGAGTACTGAGCCTGTTGCCCTGATGTGGTCATCCATGGGGGATGCTGATATAGAGTGCTGACATAAAGTGCTGACATAGAGTGCTGACACGTCCATTGTGACAAGGAATGTTCCCAGTTCGACTGGTCCATGGGTGTTGGGTTTCTGTAAGAAATCTGTAGTATCGTGGCAGAAGCTGGGGGTCATCTGTACAATGGGCTTCAAATGGCTTTGACATAGCCTGAGAGGTTCTCACATAGGTCCCATTGGCTGATACAATGGGATGTCCTGATGTGTTGGCTTGTGTATCTTTGGAAAGCAATAGAAGTCACCTACGTGAAAAGTACTTGGGATGAGGGCGCATAGGGAACTCTGAAGGATTGGATCAAAAGTCCTGATCAATGTTTTAGTTCATGGGTGTGCTCTTTGGTCAGATCAGCTGGTAGTTGCCTGCATTGTGCCTGGTTGTTCAGTTGTGGGTACACTTCCTTGCAGTAATCTGTTCTATTCTGAATGACAATGGCTCCTCCTTTTTCTGCTGGTTTCATGGTGATGTTGCGATTGGTTTTGAGAGCATGGATGACATTGCATTGTGATTGGGTGATGTTTGGCTCTACCTTGTGGGTGCGGCTGATGAATCCGGCATTCACATATTTCTTGACGGTTTGAGCATTCATGGCAAGCCCAGGGCAGCAGCCTCCAAGTCGACCTCTTTGGTCGCTCCTCTGTGAATCCCTGTGATATGCTGCAGGCAAGGCTGCCCTGAGGCATGGTGCATTGGCGAAACCGAACAGTTGCTACGACAACAGATGAATGGACACCCACAACAATCACCAGACAGGAGTGTTCCTCCCAGTTAGGGAACACTTCAGCGGTCTGGAACATTAGACCATTAGGCCTCAGACCTTAGGGTGACCAAACTCCAAAGCGGACTTCGGGACAAGCAAAAACGAGAGTGGCTCAGCAGAACGGCCTCAACCGGAATCTTGGGTTCATGTCACACCACAGGTGACCCCACTGCACGAAACACACACACACTTTCTCAATATAAACTTATGGGGTGAATTTGTTTTTGCAGAATTACATTTCATTTTGCTCAAAAACTGCATGAATCCATTTAAAACTCTGTAAAACTACACAGAGGGTTTGTCAGTCTGACATAGCATTGGGACACAGACAGACTTCACACCTATTGCTTAAAAAGCTAAGCTACCTTGTGAATGTAATTTAAAAGAACTTCTGGGATTTACATATCAAAGAACAGAAACCAGCATACCTCATTAAAAAAGATGAAAGTTTTAATCTAAGACTGTTTACTGTATCACACCTCCATGACACTGGGCTTCTTTGGCTATAAGTTCTGTCAGCATGACCTTAACCTCCAAACCACCTGATGAAGGAAGCTAGTGCTTCCAAATACACCTGTTGAACTATAACCTGGTGTTGTGTGAATTTTAACTTTGTCCCTCACAGTCCAACACCGGCATCTCCATGTCATAAGTAGCGTAAGTAAAAGATACTTCTGAAAGGTTTCAGAATGAAGAGATAAGATGCACTTCCAACTGTTGACTGTCGTAAGATAACAAGTATACAAATAAGAATGACACAACTATACCTCAAAGAAGAATCGCAGCATCAAGGCAAGTGCCCCAAAGCAGAAGCCAGGGCCAATCTGTTGTGTGTAGATGCTCTTATCAGGGTAAAGGCCTTTTTGGTCTTTCATCTTCTTTACCTGTCCAATTAAAAGCAGTTGTTATTCAGCAACGTTGTTCATAGTTAAATATTACCCCTTATGGCAACAACTTTCTATTGAACAATTACAAGGTGTCTCCCTAATTTCACACTTGAACATATAATTTGTCCTATAACCTTTCAGAGAGTTAAAAGCTAGCAAAAACTACCTGACAGCACCAAGTGTTCTGAAAAAAGATATAATGTGACATTTGGTCAAACAACTTGATTAGCTGGTTGCCTGGAAACAAAAACAAATTCGAATTCGGCCAATCAGCTTAAATTATATCCCAAAATACCCACCTCCAATCAAGTTTGAATTGAGTATATTAACAATCTTAAAAGCCAATGACACAATCCGATGCTTTGGGGGTATAAGCCCAGAGAAGGTTAAACAGTTGGGAGAAGAACTGCCAAACCAATGACATCTGCAACTGCCCAGAGAATAGCTCTCTTAAAGGTACCTTTATCGATCAGTAACCTGTGAAGGAGAATCCCCAAGAAGAAGAAGAGAGGAATACAGAGAAGAACCAAAAGCTGCCTGGCTTTTTTTAGATTAGATTACTTACAGTGTGGAAACAGGCCCTTCAGCCCAACAAGTCCTAACCGACCCGCCGAAGCATAACCCACCCAGACCCACTCTCCTACATTTACCCCTTCACCTAACACTACGGGCAAGTTAGCATGCCCAATTCACCTGACCTGCACATTTTTGGATTGTGGGAAGAAACCGGAGCACCCGGAGGAAACCCACGCGACACGGGGAGAATGTGAAAACTCCACACGGAGAGTCGCCTGAGACGGGAATTGAGCCTGGGTCTCTGACGCTGTGAGACAGCAGTGCTAACCACTGTGCCACCGTGCTGCCCACTAAGAGATAAGAAGTTTTGTTTTGTAAATCTTAATCGAAAGTTTTATTGGACTAGTATTATAGAAGGGAGGATAAAAGATAGGTTAGAGAAAGGAGTTGGAAAGAGTTGTTAGTTAATTAATCTCTGTTATACTTTAAGAAATAAAGTTGTTACTTTGACTTTAACTAGTTCTTGACCTATTGAATTTTCACAGATTACTACATGGGATAAATCTTTTCTGTGTTGCTAGGTTAAAATAAGCAGGATGGTTTACCCCACATCATAACCAGTATATGCATTTCATTGACCATACTTTCTAGGGCAGTGATCACAGCACACTCGGCAATCTAGATTAATTAAGGATCATCTGTGAGGAAAGTAAGATATACCTACAATATAGAGCAAGAGTGACACATTCAGTATAATCCTGCTATATTGCCATTTATTCTCCACTTGAGCTCCCTCCCATTCTTCCTCAACTAGCCCTGTCAGCATAATCTCTAATATCTTTTTCCCCAATCTTATCCAGATTCCCCTTAAGTATATCTGTGCTAATTGTTTCAATTATGTTTACAGGATGTAGACATCATGAACTAAGGAAGCATTTATTACCCAATTATCCTAGAGACAATGGTAGTGGGCTAGCTCCTAAAATACTGCAATCCTTAAGCTGTAGAGGCACCCACAATAATGTTAGGAAGGGAGCTCCAAGATTTTGACCCAGAAACATGGAAGGAACAGCAATATAGCTTCAAATCAGCATGGGTTGTGGCTTGAAGGGAAACTTGCAGCTGGTGGCTTTTCCAAGCATCTGGTGACCTTCTCCTTCAAGGTGGGAGAGGATGTGCATTTGGAAAGTGCTGTCAAAAGAACCTGGTTGGGTTAATGCACTGGTACACACTGCTGTTACTTGTGTTGGTGGTGAAGGAGTGAATATCGAAGGTGTTAGATGTGCTTACAATCAATGGACTGTTGTTCTGGATGGTATCAAGCTTCTTGAGTGTTGTTGGAGCTACACTCATCCAAGCAAGGAGGAGCTGTTCCCATCAATTTATGACTTATGCTTTCTAGATAGTGGACAGGCATTCAAGAGATAGGAAGTAAGTTCCTCACTGCAGAATTCCTATCTTCTGACCTATTCTCGTAATCACCGAATTTATATGGATGTAGGTTTGCTCGCTGAGCTGGGAGGTTCATTTCCAGATGTTTCGTCACCTTACTAGGTAAAATCTTCAGTGGGCCTCCGGTGATGCAGTGTACATGATTCCTGCTTTCTATTTATATGTTTGGGTTTCTTTGGGAGCAAACCTACATCCAGAACCTCAACCTGAGCTACAAATCTTCTCAAAACTCACCGAATTTATATACTTAAAAAAAAAGTATCACAGGTTGTGGCGTCACAGGCTAGGCCACCATTTATTGCCTATCCCAATTCTCCGAAGGCATTTAAAAGTCAGTAACATTGCGATGGGTCTAGAGTCACGTGTAGGTCAGACCAGATAAGAATGACAGTTTCCTTCCCTAAGGACATTAGTGAAATAGATAGGTTTTTCCGACAATCAAAAACATGGTCATCATTAAACTCTCAATTCCAGATTTGTATTCATCTACCACGGTGGGATATAAAGCTGGTTTCTGGTCAATGATAACCTCCAGGATGTTGATAGTGGGCAATTCAATGACAGTCATGCCTTTGAACATCAAGTGGTGATGGATGATTCTCTGTTGTTGATGGTAGTCATTGACTGGCATTGACGTGATATGAATGTTACTTGCCACTAACATACAAACACATGAATTAGGAACTGTAGACCATTCAGCCCCTCGAGCCTGTTCCACCATTCTATAAGATTATGAATGATGTCATTGCTCCACATTCCTACCTACCTACCTTTCACATCTCACAACCTTTCACAAGCCCTTCTTAATCAAGAATCTATTTACCTCCACTTTAAAATATTCAAAGATTCTGTTTCCACTGGCTTTTGAGGAACAAAGATCCAAAGACTTAAGACCCAGTGTGAGAAAACAAATTCCTTCACCTTTGTTGTAAACAGTTGACCGGTTATTTTTAACAATGACCCTCTAACCAACAAAAGGGACCATCCTCTTTACATTTACCATGTCAAGGTCCCTCAATATCTTATATGTTTCATCCAGTTGGTTCTTTACACATCTACATTTTAGCAGATACAGCCTGCCTAACCTATCCTCCAAACACAAAATGCCCAATCCAAGTATTAACCTAGTGAATAATCTCTGAACTGGTTCCCCCAATACATATACATCCTTCATTAAATAAGGAAAGCAATACTCTACACAGTATTCATACAGTCATAGAGATGTACAGCATGGAAACAGACCCTTCGGTCCAACCCAACCATGCCGACCAGATATCCCAAACTAATCTAGTCCACCTGCTAGCACCCAGCCCATATCCCTCCTAACCCTTCCTATTCACATACCCATCCAAATGCCTCCTAAATATTGCAATTGTACTAGCCTCCACCACTTCCTCTGGCAGCTCATTCCATACACGTACCATTTTCTGTGTGAAAAAGTTGCCCCATAGGTTCCTTTTACATCTTTCTCCTCTCACCCTAAACCTATGACCTCCAGTTCTAGACTCCCGACCCCAGGGAAAAGATTTTGCCTACTTACCCTATCCATGCCCTTCATAACGTTTTAAACCTCTATAAGGTCACCCCTCAGCCTCCAACGCTCCAGGGAAAACAGCCCTAGCCTGTTCAGCCTCTCCCTATAACTCAAATTCTCCAACCCTGGCAACATCCTTGTAAATCTTTTCTGAACCCTTTCAAGTTTCACATCTTTCCAATAGGAAGGAGACCAGAATTGCACCCAATATTCCAACAGTGGCCTAACCAAAGTCCTGTACAGTTGCAACATGACCTCCAAACTCCTGTACTCAATACTTTGACCAATAAAGGAAAGCATAACAAATGCCTTCTTCACTATCCTATCTACCTGCGACTCCACTTTCAAGGAGCTATGAACCTGCACTCCAAGGTCACTTTGTTTAGCAACACTCCCTAGGACCTTAAGATTAAGTGTATAAGTCCTGCTAAGATTTGCTTTCCCAAAATGCAGCACCTTGCATTTATCTGAATTAAACTCCATCTGCCACTTCTCAGCCGATTGGCCCATCTGGTCAAGATCCTGTTGTAATCTGAAGTAACCTTCTTCACTGTCCACGACACCTCCAATTTTGGTGTCATCTGCAAACTTACTAATTGTACCTCTTATGCTCGCATCCAAATCATTTATGTAAATGACAAAAAGTAGAGGGCCCAGCACCGATCCTTGTGGCACTCCACTGGTCACAGGCCTCCAATCAGAAAAACAACCCTCCACCACCACCCTCTGTCTTCTACCTTTGAGCCACTTCTGTATCCAAATGGCTAGTTCTCCCTGTATTCCATGAGATCTAACCTTGCTAACCAGTCTCCCATGGAGAACCTTGTTGAATGCCTTACTGAAGTCCATATAGATCACATCTACTGCTCTGCCCTCATCAATCTTCTTTGTTACTTCATCAAAAAACTCAATCAAATTTGTGAAACATGATTTCCCACGCACAAAGCCATGTTGACTATCCCGAATCAGTCCTTGCCTTTCCAAATACATGTACATCCTATCCCTCAGGATTCCTTCCAACAACTTGCCCACCACCGAGGTCAGGCTCACTGGTCTATAATTCCCTTTACCGCCCTTCTTAAACAGTGGCTCCACGTTTGCCAACCTCCAGTCTTTCGGCACCTCACCTGGGACAATCGATGATACAAATATCTCAACAAGAGGCCCAGCAATCACTTCTCCATCTTCCCACACAGTTCGAAGGTACACCTGATCAGGTCCTGGAGATTTATCCACCTTTACCTGTTTCAAGACATCCAGCATTTTCTCCTCTGTAATCTGGACATTTTGCAAGATGTCACCATCTATTTTCCTACAGTCTATATCTTCCATATCCTTTCCCACAGTAAATACTGATGCAAAATACTCATTTAGTATCTCCCCCATTTTCTGCGGCTCCACACAAAGGCTGCCTTGCTGATCTTTGAGGGCCCCTATTCTCTAGGAGAAAGTGAGGACTGTAGATGCTGGAGATCAGAGCTGAAAATGTGTTGCTGGAAAAGCGCAGCAGGTCAGGCAGCATCCAAGGGGCAGGAGAATCGGCGTTTCGGGCATAAGCCCTTCTTCAGGAATGAGGAAAGTGTGCCAAGCAGGCTAAGATAAAAGGTAGGGAGGAGTGACTCGGAGGAGGGGTGTTGGAAATGTGATAGGTAGAAGGACGTTAAGGTGAGGGTGATAGGCCGGAGTGGGGGTGGGCGCAGAGAGGTCAGGAAGAAGATTGCAGGTTAGGAAGGTGGTGCTGAGTTCGAGGGTTGGGACTGAGACAAGATGGGGGGAGGGGAAATGAGGAATCTGGAGAAATCTGAGTTCATCCCTTGTGGTTGGAGGGTTCCTAGGCGGAAGATGAGGCGTTCTTCCTCCAGCCATTGTGTTGCTATGGTCTGGCGATGGAGGTGTCCAAGGACCTGCATGTCCTTAGTGGAGTGGGAGGGGGAGTTGAAGTGTTGAGCCACGGGGTGGTTGTTCCGGGTGTCCCAGAGGTGTTCTCTGAAACATTCCGCAAGTCTATTCTCTCCCTCGTTGCCCTTTTGTCCTTAATGTATTTGTAAAACTCTTTGTATTCCCCTTAATTCTATTTGCCAAAGCTATCTCATGCCCCCAATTTGCCCTCCTGATTTCCCTCTTAAGTATACTCCTACTGCCTTTATACTCTTCTAAGAATTCACTCGATCTATCCTGTCTATACCTTACATATGCTTCCTTCTTTTTCTTACCCAAACCCTCAATTTCTTTAGTCAGCCAGCATTCCCTATATCTACCAGCCTTTCCTTTCACCCTGACAGGAATATACTTCTCTGGATTCTCGTTGACTCATTTCTGAAGGCTTCCCATTTTCCACCCGTCCCTTTACCTACGAACATCTGTCCCCAATCAGCTTTGAAAAGTTCTTGTCTAATCCCGTCAAAATTGGCCTTTTTCCAATTTAGAACTTTAACTTTTAGATCTAGTCTGTCCTTTCCATAATTATTTTAAATCTAATAGAATAATGGTTGCTGGTCCCAAAGTGCTCCCCCACTAACATCTCAGTCACCTGCCCTGCCTTATTTCCCAAGAGTAGGTCAAGTTTTGCACCTTCTCTAGTAGGTACATCCAAATACTGAATCAGAAAATTGTCTTGTACACACTTAACAAATTCCTCTCCATCTAAACCCTTAACACTATGGCAGTCCCAGTCGATGTTTGGAAAGTTAAAATCCCCTACCATAACCACCCTATTATTCTTACAGATAGCTGAGATCTCCTTACAAATTTGTTTCTCAATTTCCCTCTGACTATTGGGGGGTCTATAATACAATCCCAATAAGGTTATCATCCCTTATTTCTCAGTTCCACCCAAATAACTTCCGTGGGTGTATTTCTGGGAATATCCTCCCTCAGCACAGCTGTAATGCTGTCTCTTATCAAAAATGCCACTCCCTCTCTCTCTTGCCTCCCTTTTTATCCTTCCTGTAGCATTTGTATCCTGGAACATTAAGCTGCCAGTCCTGCCCATCTCTGAGCCATGTTTCTGTAATTGCTATGATATCCCAGTCGTTATGTCACCAATGCCCTGTATTGCTGAAGCATAGCCTCCTTACCTTTGTATTTGAGCCCATGCTGAGGCTGAGAGTTCAGGACATTGGAGAAAAAGAAACACAAAAAAAAATAAAAGAGTAAAAAAGAAAAAGAAACGGACGGAGTGGATGAGCTTTTGCTGAAATGTCCTACTCCACCACCTTCTTGGAACCCAGATTTTTTTGCATCATTAGCAAATTTAGCAACCATATCTTCAGGCCAAGTCATGTATATAAAATGTAAAAATTGAGACTCTGGCACTGACGCTGTGACACACCGCTTGTTACTTCTTTTCAACCGTAAAATTTTCCATTTATGCCTGTTCAGTTTCCTATTTACTAGCAAATCATCTATCCATGCCAAAATGTTACCCCAGTGCGGAGGGTATACTTTCTGCAATAATTTCTAATGTGACACCTTATCAAATTCTGGAAATTGAAGATTAGTTCATACACCTGTTTCCTTCTATTCACAGCATACATTACTTCCTCAAAGAACTCCAATAAATTGGTTAAATTTCTCTTTCACAAAACCATGTTGACTCCACCTATTAACCTTGAATTTTTAAGTCCCCTGCTTTAGCTTATGTTAGAATAGGTTCTAACATTTTCTCTGTGACAGATATCAAGCTAACACGCCTGAAGACTCTTGTCTTTTTCTCTCCCTTCAATGTTTTTTTTAAACTTTTTTTTGAGTCATACAGCATAAGTTACATGCACTAACTTTAAATTGAAAGGAATCTTCCCTGAATATTGGGAACTTTGGACAATTAAAACTAATACATTAACTATCTCACCATTCTAAGACCCTTGGATGAAGTTGCAAGTCATGAAGTATATTCAAGACAGATTTTTAATCAGTAAATGAATCAAAGGGTATGGGAATAATGCAGTAAAGTGGCATTGAGGATTATCAGATCAGCCATAATCTCATTGAATGGCACAGCAGACTCGATAAGAATATAAATGGCCATTTGATTTATGTCTTATGGTCAAAATCTACACAGTAAAACAACCTGATATTTAAGTGAGCCAAAGACTGGATTAATAGATACTCAATTATTATTCTGCTTCTAAAATTGGTGAAACAAAAAAAAAGAGAATCTAGGACAGATGAATGCCAGAAAGAGCTGCAATGATGAACAGTAATAGTGATATAACATTAGGACATGCATAGATGCTTTCGTAACTCTACGTACAAATTTGATGGTTATTATGAAGACAGCTGTTCCAATTGGTCCAGAGAAAACACCATAGCCCCAACGATCTTGATAGATTCGAACACTCAGAGTGAGCACTCCAAATATAACCAATGTAGACCTTTTTGGTTCCTCAAATTCTGCCAGTGCTAAATACCAAATAAGAAAAACAAAAGGGCATTTATAGTTACTTATTATTTCATAAAAAGGAGTAAGCTATCTCAGAAATGCAATGGGTATTGTCTTAATAAGAAAGACAATTCAAACAACAGATGTTATAGAATCCACTGATTATCTTTATAATTCACTATCAGTTTTCTACTGTTTAACTTGTCAGCATTGAAGATGTTAACCTCAAATATCATTAATGGTCATGAAGAATCCATATCAGAATTTCATATATCCACAAGTAGACTTTTAACACACACACTCTTTGATTTTGTACTCACTTCCACTGAGAAAGAATCTTGCCTCATGACATCCCATGGTAGGTTTCATATCAGATTTGTAAACACGTAAAAGAATCACAAATCTAAAGCTGCATCTGGGCTCTTGTGGTACGGTGGGAATATCTGTACCACTAAGTTAGGAGGCTCAGGTTTAAGACTCACATGCTCCAGACGTATGTCATAATATTTCTGAACAGGTTGAATAGAAAATAGCTAAAGCTGTCACCATCACTGGGGTGCATGGCGACATGCTCAAAGCCACTAATGACACATGGGAAAATTATACAAAATGCAGCTTCTTCTTTCACTTGTCTGAAATGTCCATTTTTAAAATATTAACAATCTGATCCATAGGTAAAAGCATTGTCATGAGATTATTCCTGCGAGGTACAAAGGCTTGAACAGCCTCATGTGTTGCATCATTTTATGATTCCACCTCAAATAATGACTAACATATGCTATTTGATTTGGTGGAATTAAATCAGAATCCAAAACCTGTTGAAAGAGATTGGTGCCAAGTCGGTAATGGCATAGTGGTCATATCACTGGACTAGTAATGCAGAACCTCAGAATAATGTGTGCAAAATGGGTGCAAATCCCATGGTAAATTATGAAATTTGAAAATAAAAATCTGGAATAAAAAACTAGCCTACTGGCAACCATGTAATTATTGATACTGATTCTCAATTCAGATTCTACCAGGGTCACTCAGTTCCTGACTTGATTATAGCCATGATTCAAACATGGACAAAACAGCAGAATTTCAGAGGTGAGGTGGGAGCGGCTATCCCAAAACTCAAGGCTGCGTTTGACTCATTGGCAAAACGAGAGTCAATGGGAATCAAGAGGAAGACTCTCCACAGGTTGCAGTCATACCTAACACAAATGAAGATGATTATGATTTTGCAGGTCTCTCTCTCACCTTCAGGATAGTTCTGCAGGAGTTCCTCAGGGTAGTAGCCAAGGCCCAACCATCTCGGTAACCTCATCAATGACTTTACCTCCATCATAAGGTCAGAAGAAGGGTTGTTCACAGATGATTGCATAGTGATCAACAAGATTCATTTAGATACTGAGGTAGTCTACATTCCTTCATACCACACAAGTGCCAGGCATTGAGCATATCCAACAAGGAAGAATATAATTGCCCCATCAGATTCAATGGCATCACCATCGCCAAATTCCCCATTATTAAAATCCTGGTAGTTCCATTGACCAGATACTAAACTGGTCTAGCCTTTTACATTTTGTTGAGGATCTAAAATCTGAATACAGGCTGAAGTAACTAGTTGTAGTCAGGAACAACCATTTAATACATGCTATTACTAACATAGGCAGCAATAAAATGGCTTCTTAATGCAACTAACATGACAAAATGGCTTCTAGGTTGCAAATTGACAATTCTGCTTAAAGCTGCATAAAATGGCTTTTAACCCTGCTAAAAGCTGAACTAACCACAGTCTGTCTCAACAAAGATTAGCAGACAATGCTTCCTTTACAGCATAGAAATAACTAGATTAGATAAGACATTACTAGCCATCCTAACTGACCTTGCAAGTGCAGGTGCACAGACTAGGTTTGCAAGATATTAGATCCCCCCACCCTGCCCCGATAATGCCGTTCTTTCTCCCATTCCTCAGGATCCTGTTAGTTCGGCAACTGCAGCTCATCCTCAAACATATGCTGCTGCTGTAGCCAAGCCTGTTCCCCACCCCTCCTTAGTTTACTAACTTTTAATACTAAACTAATACTTGCAGTCGACAAAAATCAAAATCTAACCAATCCTCTAAAAAACAACGCGCTCAACCATCAGAAATCCCATTGAGAGGATTTCAAGGACTCGAGAGACTAAATACATGCATCAGGCATGTTCCAAATGAGAGAACTGCTGAGCCCGCGGGCTGGCACTCCCAGTCAAAACGCCACTATCCGTGTCTACTGTCCCTGGAAACCCCATGAAATTATGTCTATTCTCAGTAATGCACCAGACCACCACAAGTCCCCTCAACACCACAATTAAAGTTTATGATGGCACTGCCCAGGACCTTTGGGCCCTTATTCAACAAATCCTTACCTGTACTGAATACGCCCAGTTCACTGAATGCATTGGTTACAGTGATTTCACTGCCCTCTCCAAAGCTGTATGTCAGGATCAGCAGCAACAGGATTATATCCTTGCTGCTGCATCCGCCATACTGGTAAAACCTAAGGATCTTACCAGTATTCTCGAACTTTGCCCTAAAAGTAAGGAATCTGCTGAAGATTTCCTTGAATGCTTCCAAGAATGCTATTCTGGGGATCGAACCTTGAATTTTCATGCTGACAATGCTCAATATAACTCCATGTTATTAAACTTTCTGCCGTCCTCTGTCACCACAGCAGTCAAGACAATCTGGACTGGGTTGACGCTAATGCTACTCAACTCCATCGTCCCTGGATCACCGCTTTGTGATCACTACCACATTACCCTGCAATCTAATGGGACGAGATCTACTGTGTGCTTTTCAAGTTAAACTTGCCTGCTCCCCTGATGGTGTCCAACTTGATTCTAACTCAGTTGAGCACCAACTGTACGTGTCCACTAAACCCCAATGGTGGTCACTTGACCCTCAAGAGTCTGGAAGTCACGTCACCCTTACTTATGTTCGGACAGGTCAAGACAAATCCCTTAAAGATTTCTTCAGAGATTTGATTGGTACTGAATGGACTATACAGATCTTGGCTTGGGTCACTGGCCCAAAAGGCGAAGCAGATTTCATTCCAATACCCTCTCACCTGTGGAAACAAGCAGAAATCTCAGCCCCTCACATCCCCCGGAAGATTAATGTGCCTCATCATGCTAAGGACCTGGGCCCCTTGGTCCACCATATAGTCACCAGGGCTGGCCAACACTGCTATCAGCTGCAAACATTCCATAGAGGGATGACTATCCTCTACTATCCAACTCCTACCTCACACAATGCCACACTCCGGCACCATGAAGGTTGGGATATCCTTGAGTTAGTCCATCCAGAAGAATGAGTCGAAACACCCTCCCATGTTGGACTCACGGATTGCGAACCCATTCAGATCGCTCTAAAACCAAAATGTTATTCGACCATCCATCTGCCAATATCCGCTGAAACAACAAGTGATACCGAGCGTTACTGTTTAAATTGATGATTTTCTCCACCAAAGCATTCTGCTCCCTTGCAAATCACCCTGTAACATTCCAATTATAGCTGTCCCAAAACCTGGCAAGACAGACCATTATAGACTGGTTTAAGACTTAAGAGCTATCAACGCCATCTTGCAGCCTCTTCATGCCCTGGTCCTAAATCCAGCACATATTCTAGCCCTCAGAAGCTAAATGTTTTGCTGTTGTTGACCTGCAACATGCCTTTTTTCTCTGTCTCTTCATGAGGACAGTCAGTACCTTATTGCCTTTACCTTTAATGGACACCAGCTGACATGGACTTGACTACCTCAAGGGATCATACACTCTCCAACCTTATTCTCTCAGGTCTTACACAGAAACAATTGCAGTCTCTAACCCTCACAGGTGGATCTGCACTGATACAATACGTAGATGACCTCTTTGTTGCCAGTCTAGGTGAAGAATCCAAACACTCTGATGTCGTCCTCCTCCTCCTCAACGATCTGAAATGCCTGGGCTATGTAGTCTCTCTGAAAAAGGTTCCATTGCACAACATCAGGTAAAGTTTTTAGGTTTCATCCTGTCTGCTGACTCACGCTCTCTTGAACAGACGTGGATCACTCCTATTGTCAACTTCCCAGTCCCAACAATTGGGAAACATGTACGCCAGTGGTTGGGCATGGTCAATATCTGCCAACAATGGATTCCCAACACTGCCCTCCTCTTTAAGATGTTGACCCCATTTACCTCCTATGAAGGTAGCTTTGACCTCTCCTCAGAGGCAAAACAAGCCTTCGATGAACTTAAGCAAGCCTTATCACAAACTCCAGCTTTGGAAAGACCACTCTATGACAGACCCTTCCAACTGTACTGCACTATTCTAGATGACTGTGTTTCCTCAGTTCTCACTCAACTACATAGAGATCAATACCGCCCAGTTGTCTATTTCTCTACTAAACTTGATTCTGTTGCTTTAGGACACCCTGTTGCACTCAAATCCTAACCGCTTTTTATCTTAGTTTGCAGTCCGCAGAAAACCTCATGCTTCAGCCGGACATTGTTATCTACAGTTCTCATGTAGTAATTGACCTGTTGGGACAATTGCAAACTCAACATTTGACTGCTGCTCACCAAAACCGTTATGAGGTTTACCTCCTCAACAATCCCTGACTGACCTTTAAGTACTGTACCACCATTAATCCTGCTGATTTCCTTGCACATCCCCCTTCACCCTTATCCACTCCTGATCATGATTGTTTTCTCCTCATCAATGAAGACATTCAAATTTGTCCAGATCTTTCGGATGCCCTTATCTCAGACCCTGATATCAATATGTTCACGAATAGTAGTTCTTCTACTGACCATACAGATTGATGACTATGGCTCCGTGCTAGAGTCTGCTGCCTTTGAGACTCCTTTTCGTGCCCAACAAGCTGAGCTTTGTGCTCTGATCTGTGCCTGCATCCTTGGGATGGGTCTTTGTATTAACATTTACATTGACTCCCCATATGATTTTGGGGTTATACATGATTTTGGACAACTCTGAAAAAACAGAGGGTTTTTGACATTATCTGGTACTCCTATTCCCTACTGCCAGCTTGTCTCAGATCTTTTAGTAGTGCTCCTGCTCCCAAAACAGGTTGCTGTTATCAAATGTGCTGCCCATTCTACTGGCAAATCCCCTGTCGGCATTGGTAACCGTGCTGCTGATGAGACTGCAAAATAAGTCTCTCGTGGCCATTTAATGATCGTGCCTAAAATGATGAGCCAGACTGAAAGCTCTGACGAGACTGGGTCAACCTCGGTCAAACTAATGCCAACCATTAAAGATGTTGTTACCTTAAAGGGGGTTGCCTCTGATTCTGAAAAGCAGTTGTGGTCCAAAGCCGTCTGTTATTGTAATCCTGTTACTATTCTATGGACTACTCCGGCTGGACAGATTTGTATGTCTGATGCTCTTGCTTTATGGGTCATTGATTGTCTCCACAATGCTACATATTGTGGTGCTTGTTCGACATCTGACCTCCTTTTGACCACCTGGTGGCGCCCTCGCCTCCAGCAGATGGCCCAATGCGTTAATGCTTGATGTCTCACCTGTCAAGAACACAACCCGGGCAAGGGTGGGACTGACAACCCTCCCTGAAGGGCCCTGCCAAACCCTGCAAAGGTGTCAGCACAATAAGTATGTTTTGGTCATGATTGAAGCTTACCCTACTTCTAATGCTGCTGCCAAAACTGTTGTAAATATCTTACTTAAGGAGATTATTCCCTGCTTTGGTATTCCCTTTTGCCTGTGTCTGACAATGGTTCTCATTTTATTGGTGATATTAATGAAGAATCATGCTCTCACTTTGGAATCTGCTGCCAACTTCATTATGGTTATCGTCCACAGGCTGCAGGGCTCGTGGAGTGTTGTTACCAGACTCTGAAAACTAAATTTACCAGATTGACTTCTGAGACAGGTTCTTCATGGGTCAGGTTATTGCCTCTGGTTTTGTTCCACCTACAATGCACTCCTGTGGGTAAAACTAACTAGTCCCCAGCCAAAATAGTCCAAGGTCGAGCTTTCCACACACCTTGGGATGATGCCTCCTCCTCTATTCACTTCCACCACATGACTGTCCTCCTATGTCTTCTCCTTGACTAAAATTTTGCGAGGTCTTCATTCCCAAGTCTGTGCTGCTCACGAGAAACTCTCCTCCCTTGACAGTGCTCCCACTGTTGAACCAGGCTCTTTCTTTCTCATCAAGAATTGGATACGTCGTGGTCAATGGGAAGGACTCTTCCAGGTCCTCCTCACTACCCCGACTGCTGTTAAGGTGGCCAGACACTCTGCCTGGGTTCATCACAATCATTGGAAGGTAATTGTACAATTCCAAGGGGGGAGATGATGGAGCTGAATACAACGGGGAACTAAGAGAGGAACCGGAATCAAACCAGACAACTAAGATACAGCTGCATGTTTCGAATAGTAATTCTTCGTCTGTTTTAGATATCCCAATCCTTGCTCCAGAAATGACCATTATGATGAAGATCGAACTTACCCTGCTATATGGACTCGTCATTGCCAGCATTGGTGCTCAAGAAGGGATGCAGATTTCTCCAGCTTCCTCATTTCCTCTCCCCCCACCTTATCTCAGTCCCAACCCTCGGACTCAGCACTGCCTTCTTGACCTGCAATCTTCTTCCCGACCTCTCCGCCCCCACTCCCTCTCCGGCCTATCACCCTCACCTTAACCTCCTTCCACCTATCGCATTTCCAATGCCCCACCCCCAAGTCCCTCCTCCCTGCCTTTTATCTTAGCCTGCTTGGCACACCCTCCTCATTCCTGAAGGGCTTATGCCCGAAACGTCGATTCTCTTGCTCCTTGGATGCTGCCTGACCTGCTGCGCTTTTCTAGCAACACATTTTTCAGCTAGTATTTTTTCAGTCAAGGCAAAGCATCCAACTTCCTTGTCCTTGATGAAATATGTACTCCCCATGCTGTAGCTGTAGGGATACTTTTCCTGCCTCCTATTCCCTGTCCAATTACCTGGGAATGGGAATGAGATTGGGGTTTCCCTGTCAAACGTTCAGTCTCACCTGAATTCTACGCACATTGGAGAGATGCTAAGGCTTTGGGCACCATTAAAACTCAGTCTGTGGGGTACACATTTCTTAGTGATTTTTCCTTAGGAGGGTCTGCAGGCATTATTAGCCATCAAAACCAAAATGATCTCATTTGCGACCTCACCCTCTTGGACAACAAGACAGCCGTGGCCTTACCAGGAGTTAAGGACATGCTATCAGAATTACACCTATTTTCCCGACAAAACCGGTATGCCCTCGACTACCTACTCGAGAAGGAAGGTGGGGTTTGCGCCATAGTTAAAGGCAAATGCATGATGGGGGTTACTGGCCTCATCGAGAATATTAGGAGAAAGTGAGGACTGCAGATGCTGGAGATCAGAGCTGAAAATGTGTTGCTGGAAAAGCACAGCAGGTCAGGCAGCATCCAAGGAGCAGGAGAATCAACGTTTCGGGCGTGAGCCCTTCTTCAGGACAGAAGGGCTCATGCCCGAAATGTCGATTCTCCTGCTCCTTGGATGCTGCCTGACCTGCTGCACTTTTCCAGCAACACATTTTCAGCTCATCGAGAATATTACCAGGCATATAGAAAACATCCGCACCTTCGTCGGTCAAATCGTCGGTCACCTTCGAAGGTGCGGGATGGGGAGATTGGGGCTTTGGCTCATGATACAACTGGTTGATAAATCTGGCTATGTATATTGGTATTGTTTTAGTTTTCTCTTTGCTGGCATTGCTATTGTTAAATGTGTTATTGCTAAGCTAATAACTTCTGTTGACAGCATCGGTTCACATCAGAAAATGCTTCTTCTCCATCCAACTGAAGATGAGGAGGTGCGATTGCCTACCCCTACTTCCTCCCCAGATGAGAATGAAGTATGGCATTGTCTCACATCCATTTGATTGGACTGATCTAATCTATGCTCTCCCATCCTATGGTGTGGTCATTGAATGACCAAAGAGGGGAGATGAGCATCTGAAATCTGAACACGGGCTGTAATCATGAATAACCATTTAATACATACTCTTACTAACATAGGCAGCAATAAAATGGCTTTTTAATGCACATGACAAAATGGCTTCTCAGCTGCAAATTGGCAATTCTGCTTAAAGCTGCATAAAATGGCTTTTAACCCTGCTAAAGCTTCATAATTGACATGACCGCAGTCTGTCTCTACAGAGATTAGCAGACAATGCTTCCTTTACAGCGTAGAAATAACTAGACTAGATAAGACATTACTAGCCATCCTAACTGTCCTTGCAAGTGCAGGTGCAGAGACTTGGTTTGCAAGATAGGAGGAATTGGATGTTGGAAAATAAGGTTGGTTCCCAGGAAATATCATTGTGCTAAGTTGCTGTCAATAAAGTCCTTTCATTAAAATTGATTGGTAATTGTTTGAATGTGCTCTGTGATTATGGCCTGCATACTTCTCAAAAAAAAGTATAAAAATTTCTTTGTCTTAAGCCACATGCGCAGTTTCTCTGAGCAACACGGAAGTGTTTAACCTCTGTGTTACTGGACAACCTGTGCCCAGCCAAGATTGAATAAAGAGTGAAATCTTACAGAACCAGACCGAACTGCTAGTGTTTATTGACTGATCGTGGAACTGAGAGATCCCTCCCATGGGTCAAGATCTTCGCTGCGACGAAACAAACAAATCAGAGGCTAGGAGTCCTGCAGTGAGCACCATACCTCCCAACTCCCTGAAGTCTGTTCACATCTACAAAGCACAAGTCAGGAGAGTGATGAAATACTCTCCACTTGCCTGGATGAGTACAGCTGTGACAACAGAAGTTTGACATCAGAACAAAGCAGCTGGTTGACTGACCCCACATCATAAACTTTCATTCCCCCCAACACCAATGTTCCGTAACAGCAGTGTGTACTGTCTACAAGACGCACCACCAAAAATTCTCCAAAGCTTCTGAGATAGCAACTTCCGAACCCATGAACACTATCATCTAGGGAGGACAAGGGATTGATTAAGAGGGGAAGATTAAGTGTGAGAGTAAGCTTGCAGGGAAAGTACAAATTGATTATAAAAGATTGTGATGAGGAAAAGATCAGTGAAGACAACACAGGTCTTTTACTGTCAGAAACAGAAGTTATACTGAGGAATAAGGAGATGGCAAACCAACTGAATACATAGTTTGGTTCCATCTTTGCAACAGAAGACACAAATAACATACCAAAAATATTGGGGTGGGGGAGGGGCTACATAGTGGAGACTGTTTAAGGAACAGTTGTTGTGAGTGATGCATAAATGTGTTCTTCTGAGACAGGCAAGAAGGAGTAAGATAAAGGAACCTTGGATGACGAGAGTGGAGGAGCTTCTCGTCAAAAGAAAGAAGGCAGCTTATGTAACGTGGAGGAAGCAAGGGTCTTGCTCAGAACTAGAGGATTATAGGCAGACAAGGAAGGACCTCAAAAATGGTCTGAGGAGAGCCCGGAGGGGGCACGAAAAAAGCTTGGCAGGAAGGATTAGGGAGAATCCAAAGGCATTTTGTATGTATGTGAGGAATAAGAGAATGATCAAAGAAAGAGTAGGGCCGATCAGGGATAGCATAGGGAACTTGTGTATAGAGTCTGAGGAGGTAGGGGAAGCCCGAAATGAGTTTTTAGCTTCTGTCTTTAATAAAGAAAAGGACCTTGTAGTGAAAGAAACCATTGAGGAGCAGGTGTGCATGCTGGAACGGATAGAGATTGAGGAAGTTGATGTGCTGAAAATTTTGACAAACATTAAGATTGACAAGTGGCCAGGGCCAGATCAGATTTGACCTTGGCTGCTTTGGGAAGTGAGAAATGTGATTGCTTCGCCACTTGCGAAGATCTTTTCATCCTCCCTCTCCACTAGAGTAGTACCTGAGGACTGGAGGGAGGCAAATGTAATTCCTCTGTTCATGAAAGGAAATAGGAAAATCCCTGGCATTTACAGACCTATCAGTCTCACGTCTGTCGTCTGCAAGGTGTTAGAGAGGATTCTGAGGGATAGGATTTATGACCATCTGGAAGAGCATGGCTTAATTAAATGCAGTCAGCACGGCTTTGTGAGGGGCAGGTCATGCCTCACAAATCTTATTAAGTTCTTTGAGGATGTTACTAGACAAGTTGATGAGGGTCGAGTGGTGGATGTTGTGTATATCACATTCAGCAAGACATTTGATAAGGTTCCCCATGGTAGGCTCGTTCAGAAGGTCAGGAGGAATGGGATACAGGGAAATTTAGCTGTCTGGATACAGAATTGGCTGGTTGACAGAAGACAGCGAGTGGTAGTGGAAGGAAAGTATTCTGCCTGGAAGTTAGTGGTGAGTGGTGTTCCACGGTGCGCTGTTCTTGGGCCTCTACTCTTTGTCATTTTTATTAATGACTTGGATGAGGAGATTGAAGGATGAGTTAGTAAGTTTGCAGATGACACAAAGGTTGGAGGCGTCATTGACAGTATAGAGGACTGTTGTAGGCTGCAGCGTGACATTGACAGGATGCAGAGATGGGCTGAGAGGTAGCAGATGGAGTTCAACCTGGATAAATGTGAAGTGATGCATTTTGGAAGGTAGAACTTGAAAGTTGAGTACAGGATTAAAGACAGGATTCTTGGCAGTGTGGAGGAACAGCGGGATCTTGGTGTGCAGGTACATAGATCCCTTAAAATTGCCATCCAAGTAGACATGGTTGTTAAGAAAGCATATGGTGTTTTGGCTTTCATTAACAGGGGGTTTGAGTTTAAAGAGTCGTGAGATCTTGTTGCAGCTCTATAAAACTTTGGTTAGACTGCACTTGGAATACTGTGTCCAAGTTCTGATCACCCTATTATATTAAGATGTGGATGCTTTGGAGAGGGTTCGGATGAGGTTTACCAGGATGCTGCCTGGAATGGAGGGCTTAAGTTATGCAGAGAGGTTGACTGAGCTCGGACTTTTTTCATTGGAAAAAAGGAAGAGAGGGACCTAATTGAGGTGTACAAGATAATGAGAGGCATAGATAGTCTCTGGCTATCAACTCTTTCTCCCAGGGCAGAAATTGTTAACCCGAGGGGTCATAGTTTTAAGCTGTTTGGCGGAAAGTATAGAGGGGATGTCAGAGGTGGTGGGTTCTTTACGCAGAGAGTTGGGAGAGCATGGAACGCGTTGCCAGTAGCAGTTGTGGAAGCGAGGTCATTGGGGATATTTAAGAGACTGCTGGACATGCGTATGGTCACAGAAATTTGAGAGTTCGTACCTTACATTACATGAGGATTACGTTTACCTTACATGAGGATCAATGGTCGGCGCAACATCATGGGCTGAAGGGCCTGTTCTGTGCTGTATTGTTCTATGTTCTATAGTGTCTAGTGTAGGAAAATGGACAAATTGATCGGATTAAAGACCAACAAATCCCCAGGGTCTGATAATATGCATCCCAAAATACTTTGGAAGTGGGCCAAGAAATAGCAAATGCATTGGTGGTCATCTTTCAAGATGTTACAGACTCTGGAACAATTCCTATGGATTGGAAGATAGCTAATGCAATCCCACAATTTAAAAAAGGAGTAGGAGAGAAAACAGAATTATAGACTGGTTAGCCTAATGTTGGTAATGGGGAAAATGTCTATTATAAAAGATTTAATAGCTGAATACTTGGAAAACAGTGGCAGAGTCCAGTAAAGTCAGTGAAATAACTGCACAGAGGCAAATATCCATCCTCAAGTCACCTTTACTAATATGTGCACAATACATTGGCTCTGACCAGCCAGCTCAAAGCCAGTCCCTAGACTGAGTAGACTTTCTGAATCTCCTGTTTATATCTGCCAGGGCTCCATGGTAGACCCAGGTCAATGATCCCAATCAAGGGTCTCATAGTCAATGAGATCTGGTTTCAATCACTACAGCGAGTATGGATTTCCAAAACGGAACTTATGCTTGACAAATCTGCTAGAGTTTTTTGAGGATCTAATTAGTAGAGTTGATAAGGGAGAGCAAGTGGATGTGGTTTACTTGAGGAATTTTGATAAGGTCCCACATAAGAAGCTAGCATGTTAAATTAGAGTGAATGCTGAGGAAGTTTCACTTGACCTGAAACATTAACTCTGATTTCTCTCCACAGATGCTGCCAGACCTGCTGATCTTTTCCAACAATTGCTATTGTTGTTTCTGATTTACAGCATCCACAGTACTTTCAGTTTTTAAAAATAAAATGCATGTGATTGGATGTTGTGTACTGACATAGAAAGAGAACTGGTTGGCAGACAGGAAACAAAGGGTAGGAATAAACGTGTCCTTTTCAGAGTGGCAGGCAGTGATTAGTGGTGTCCGCAGGGATCAGTGTTTGGATTCCAGCTATTCACAACTTATATTAATGATCTAGATGAGGGAACTAAATGTAATATCTCCAAGTTTGAAGATGACACAAAGCTGGTTTGGAGGGTGACCTGCCAGGAGGATGCAGAGATGTTTCATGTTATTTGGACAAGTTGAGTGAGTGAGAAAATACATGGCAGATGTAGAACAATTTGGATAAATGTGAAGTTATCCACTTTGCTAAGAGAAACAAGTAGGCAGGTTATTATCTTAATGGCGAGATTGGGAATGGGAGAGGAAATCTGGGTGTCCTTGTACACCAATCACTAAAAGTAAGCATGCATCTGTTGCTGGTAGTAAAGAAGGTAATGGTAGGTTGGCCTTCATAATGAAAGGATTTGAGTACAGGTTCTGGGATGTCTTGCTACAATTGTCGCCACATCTCGTGTATTGTATACAGTTTTAGTCTATTTGTCTGAGAAAGGATATTCTGGTTATGGATGGAGTGTAACAAAGGTTTACCAAACTAATTTGAGGGATTGCAGGACTGACAAATTAAGAGAAACTTGAACAGTTAGGACTGTAATCACTGGAGTTTAGAATGTTGTGGAGGTGCAGTGTTGGACATGAGTGGACATGGTCAAAAATCATACAACACCAGGTTATAGTCCAACAGATTTATTTGAAATCACAAGCTTTTGGAACACTACCCCTTCATCAGGTGAAGTGAAGAGAGCACTCAGGCACAGACTTCATAATCAGTGAGATCAAAAGATCATATAAGTGGTGTAATTGGAGTGTCATCAGGCCAAATGATAGATCTCTGCAGGTGATCAAGAGTGTCAGACTATGTGAGTAAAGTGGAGTTTGGAAGAATGAGAAGACGGTCTCGTAGAAACCTCTAAATCTTTAACAGGATTAGACAGGGTAAACATAGGAAAGATGTTTCTGATGATAGGGGAGCCCAGAACCAGGGGTCACAATTTAAAGATATGAGCTAGCCCATTTAGGACTAAGATGAGGAGACATTTCTTCACCCAGATTGTGGCAAGCCTGTGGAATTCTCTGCATCAGAAAGTGTTTGCGGCCAAAATGTTGAATGTTTCAAAAAGGAGTTAGAAATAGTCTTAGGTCTAAAGGGTTCAAAAGGTATGACGAGAATGCGGGAACAGGATATTGAGTTGAATGATCAGTCGTGATCATGTTGAATGGCTGAGCAGGCTTGAATGGCTGAATGATTTGCTCCTATTTTATATGTTTGTTCTATAAGTGACAACTTTGGTAGTTTCTTGCTGACTAAATGTCAATCAGTTTCAATGATAAGACATGAGTATAGTGAAAAGTATATAGAGAAACAGTATAAGGTAAAGGATACAATTTTAAAGATGGTTCAGAAGCCAAGGGACTCCAATGATTATTGAAGTTAGCAGGACAGATTGAGAGCTTATTTAAAAAAGCTTATGGGATTCTGTATTCTATAAAGGAGGGCACAGAATACAAAGGAAGGCTGTGAAGGCATTAGAGAGGGTGCAGAAAAGATTCACAAGTATGTTTCTAGGGATGAGCAACTTCATTTACATAGATAGATTGGAGATACTGGGACTGTTGTCCTCGGAGAAGTTGAGAGGAGAATTAATAGAGATATTGAAAATCATGAAGAGTAGATAAAATTGTTTCCATTAGTGGCAGGATTAAGAAGCAGAGACAACAGATTTCAGGTAATGTGCAGTTTGCAGATGACACAAAACCAGTAGTAGACAGAGGACACTAAAAGGCTGCAGAGGGATATAGATAGGTTAAGTGAATGGGTAAGGGTATGACAAATGGAGTACAATGTTGGTAAATGTGAGGTGATCCATTTTGGTAGGAATAACAACAAAATGGACTTTTATTTAAATAGTAAAAAATTGCAGCATGCTACTCTGCAGAGGGACCTGGATGTCCATGTGCATGAATCACAAAATGTTGCTTTGCAGGTGCAGCAGATAATTAAGAAGGCAAATAGTATATTGTCCTTCATTGCTAGAGTGATGGAATGTAAAAATAGGAAGGTAATGCCGCAGCTATATAGGATGCTGGTGAGGCCACACTTGGAGTACAATGTACAATTTTGATCTCTTTATTCAAGAAAGGATGTAATAGCACTAGAGGGGGTGCAGAGGAGGTTCAGTAGGTTGATCCCAGGATTGAGAGGGTTGGCTTATGAGGAAAGATTGAGTAGACTGGGACTATGCTCATTGGAACTTAGAAGAATGAGGGGGGATCTTATAGAAACATATAAAATTATGAATGGAATAGATAGAAGAAGGGTGTTTGTTTCCACTGGTGGGTGAAACTAGAACTAGGGCATAGCCTCAAAATAAGGGGGAGCAGATTTAGGACTGAGTTGAGAAGGAACTTCGTCACCCAAAGGGTTGTGAATCTGTGGAATTCCCTGCCCACTGAATCAGTTGAGGCTGCCTTATTGAAAGTTTTAAGGCAAAGATAGATAGATCTTTGAACAGTAAAGGAATTAAGGGTTATGGCAAGCAGGCAGGTGAATGGAGCTGAGGCCATGAAAAGATCAGCCATATCTTATTGAATGGGGGAGGAGGTTCAATAGGCTAGATGGCCTACTCTTGCTCCTATTTCTTATATTCTTACGTAATTGGCAAAAGAAGCGATTGAAACATGAGGAAATTCTCTTTTATTCAGTGAGTAGTTTGGATCTGGAAGGCACTGTCACTGTTGGACTTTTCTTGGGTGAATCAAGACATTCAAGAGGTAACTGGATTATTAATTGAAAAGGAGGAATGTGCATGGCTACAGGTTGAAGGCAGGAAATTGGCCCTAGATGAACTGCTACTTCAGAGTCAGCAAATATATTAACAGTCATTTATTATACTGTCACCACTCTATGATCCAGTGCCTCTCATAGCTGTCAGATGCCTAAAATATTAAATATAAGCATAAACTTGAACAACTTGAAATACACAGTAGTCAACTTTAAAATTAAACATTTGGGGACATGTCTAGTGACACTGTAACAATATTATAGAGATAAACATTGAGAAACATTCACTATATGCCAATGCCTGTCCACCACCTACAAGGCACAAGTCAGGAGTGTGAAAAAATATTTTCCACTTATCTGACTTTGTGCAGTTGCAACAGCACTGAAGATGCTCAACACCATTCATGAAAAGAAAACAGCCCACTTGATTGGCACCCTATCCGCAACCTTCTGAATTTGCTCCCTCTACCACCAACACAGAGTGACGGAAATTATAGAAGCCCTTGAGTGTGGAAACAGGCCATTCAGCCCATCAAATCCATCAGACACATCCATACCCTGTCCCTTAGCCCAGCATTTCCTGCATATAATCCACCTAGCCTACACATCCCTGGATACTGTGGGCAATTCACCTACTTTTTGGAGTATGAGAGGAAACCAGAGCACCCGGAGGAAACCCACGCAGACACAGGGAGAATGTGCAAACTACACAATCACCTGAGGATGGAAATGAACCTGGGTCCCTGGTGATGTGATGCAGCAATGCTAACCACTGATCTACTGTGCCACCCCAATAATCGTCAGAGTGATTGAATTCTCCCATTTCTCTGAATCAGTCACATCTGTTCACATGATGCCAAATTTCAGTGGGTTGCCTCTGACATAACCTCCTTTGCCCTCACCCAAGAATTCCACCTCCCTGCAAATTCTGATGCTCAGGGCCTTCAGCTGTAACTGACGCATTTCCTGTAGTTCTGCGCTCACCCCTTTCCCTCTTTTCCAGATCAATTTGTTCATTAATACTGCAGTATGCACAATATTTGCATATTTAAATGAAAACAAAGAACTGCAGAGGCTGCAGATCTGAAACCAAAACTGTTCTGAAGAAGAATCCCCAGATTTGAAATATTATCGCTGCTTTCTTCCTACAGATGCTACCAGACCCGCTGAGTCTCACCAGCAATGTCTACTTGCATATCTAATTTCTTGTTTATAACATGCACAAAATATTCCTGCAGTTTTGATTTTGATATACAATTCTCTTCAGTATGTACTTCTCCCTGCGGTTTCTAAGATCTAGCCAAACTGTTTCTGTGTAAACTGAACAATGTGTGCTGTAGCGAGATTAACAATAGATGTGGCGAGATGTTTCATGAGGCCTAACTTGATATTAAAATAATCTCACTGCCTCTTGTTCATTCTTCTCAATGGGAATGGTGAGATTCTGACTGGGTATCCCCTTACACTGGCGGAGCAGAGAAGGACAATAACCTCCCTACAATGTTTTATATTCCTCCAGATGGCTGAGACTGCTCTAACCTGGCAAGCGGCAACTTTAGAGCTGGCTGGGATGGTCTGGTGTCATGGCCTCCTCTCCTGGTCCTGGGGCAAGCAGAGTTCCTGCTTTTGAACCTTCTCAGCTAGGAGGAGCTCCATGCCCATGTCCACAGCCAGGTTTGGGGAGGATAGCAATCTCCCCCCTGCCTGCCACGTGCAAGCTCAATATCAGAGGCTGTGCAAGGTGGCACTGCATGAACTGTGCTTGTCCAGGTGCACTATGGCCTTTCAAAGATGTACCTGTCCCTAACAGTATCAGTAGGAGCACCCAGCACACAATACTGGCGGAGCTAAAGTCTCAGCCTCATATTAAAGATACCACACACTGTGTTATGTGACACCACCTCATGCAAAGCAGGACATACTTCTAAAGGACTGAGCAAATCGAAACTGGGCATTCATGAGGCAGTGTGGGCCATCAGCAGCTGCAGCATCAATGGCCTTCCTTCCATCATAAAATCAGAAGTGGGCTCGTCATTGATGATTCCAATATGTTCAGCATCATTCACGACTACACCTATATTGAAGCAGTCTATTCAGCCCATCAAGAGTTTTAAACAGGAACAGGAGGAGGCCATTCAGTCATTTGGGCTTATTACTCAGCAATTGGAACAGATATTTTAATCTCTCATGCCTGTTACGCAAGAAATAGACGGGAGTATTAAGTCTTTCAAAGCTGCTGGGGGCGGCTGGGTGGGTCAGTGGTTAGCACTGTAGCCTCACAGCATCAGGGGTCCAGGTTCAATCCAGCCTCGGGCGACTGTCTGTGTGGAGTTTGCACATTCTCTCTGTGTCTGTGTGGGTTTCCTCTGGGTTCCCCGGTTTCCTCCCACAATCCAAAGATGTGCAGGCTAGGTGAATTGGCCATGCTGATTTGCTCATAATGTTCTGGGATGTGTAGGTTAGGTACATTAATCAGGGGTAAATGTAGAGTATTGGGGAATGGCTTTGGGTGGGATACTCTTTGGAGGGTCAGTGTGGACTTGTTGGGCCAAAGTGCCTGTTTCCACACATTAATTCTATGATTTTATGCTACACAGGAATACAGGGAAGCCTGGTTACTGAACTGAAAGCAGGGATAAATGAGTCTTTATCAGTTTAAGAGAAAATACTGATTGCACTAACACAATGACCAGTACTGGATCCTTAACTAATTGCAACCTATACCAACAACTTAGATAAAGAACAAATGCATTCTAACCAAATATGTCAATGATGCTAAGATAGGCAGGAAACTAAGTTATCAAGTGGATGTATCAAGGAACTGTAAATGGATAAGCAATGGACAACAATTTGGCAGATGGAATTTAAAGTGCTTAACTGTGGTTCTATGAATATTTAAGGAAGAATAAATGCAGTATATTACTGAAATGGAGAGAGATGACAGGATTTAGTAATACTGGAGAGTTCACTCTGACCCGTTCAGACATCAGAAGAGTTGCTCCATCTCCCTGATGTTCTCAGTGTCCCCATTGCTCTCAGTATACATGGGATATTTTGACGTGGTGAAGGGGAGGATGTTTTGAGCCATTTATCGAGGGTACGGTCTTTATCCAAGAGGCCATCCTTTCTTTCTACATGGAGACCCGAAGACAATGGGAATGGCAGCCTGCTTCTGAATGAAGAGGCTGTGGCTTCTGCCAGGACAGTGGGCATTCACCATTGATAACCAAAAAAGAAAATGCTGGAAAATCTCAGCAGGTCTGGCAGCATCTGTAAGGAGCCTTTGTCAGTTAGACTCGAAACGTCAGCTCTTTTCTCTCCTTACAGATGCTGCCAGACTTGCTGAGATTTTCCAGCATTTTCTCTTTTGGTTTCAGATTCCAGCATCCACAGTAATTTGCTTTTACACCATCATGATAAACTGTACATGGTCCCAATGCAAAACTAATGGAGTGAGAGATTGGAGGGTCCAAACTCAAGAATGAGAACATAAAATAAAGGCATTGCAAGATCAGCTGAAATTTTCAGTTCTATCATGTTGGGAGAAAGTGAGAACTGCAGATGCTGGAGATCAGAGTTGAGAGTGTGGTGCTGGAAAAGGTTAGGCAGCACGAGGAGCAGGAGATTTCATCAGGGCTTATGCCCAAAACATCAATTCTCCTGCCAGTCAGATGCTGCCTGAGCTGCTGTGCTTTTCTAGCACCACATTCTTGATGGTGATATCACATTCTCAATCCACCTCACATAACCAGCCTAGACACTATAAATCCACAGGAGATATCTGTTCAGCACGGAGAACTGCGTAAACCAGGCTAGTGTATCACTCAATACAACACGACAATCCATCCAGAGTGGAACATTGTGCAAACCACTTCACAGCACTGGTCTGTAAACCCAAACTAGATATCTGTCCAGTGTGGGGAGCTGTGCAGACCACACCAGGGCATTAATCTGTAAGACTGAAACTGTTATCCACCCAGCTTGGAGAGATGCACAGACCACAGCAGAACATTGTTCTATTAACCTGAATTAGATTAAAGGTCCGGCATGGGGAGCTGTGCAGACCAAACTATTGAAATTATTCAGTAACATTGAGTTAGATGGCTGGCCATGAAAAGGGGCGCTGTGAGTGTGAAAATCATTGCCAGAGAGAGATGGCAGGGGAATCAGTTTAAATATCAACAAATGGGAGGGGTTTGGAATCAGATAACATCTAGAAGATAAAATGTAGCAACTCTTCAAGGATCTTCCAACAACTCCTTCCAAACCTGTGACTTCTACAACCTTGAAGGATAAAGACAGCAGATGCACAGGAACTCAACCAACTGAAAGCTCCCCTCTAAGTGACACACCACCCTGATGTGGAAATATATTGCTGTTGCTTCAGTGTCACTGTGTTGAAATCCTGGAACTCCCTTTTTAATAGCATAATAGGTGCACCAACAACACACTGACTGCAGTGATCCAAGAAGGCAGCTTATCACCACTTTCTCAAAGGCATTTAGGGGTGGGCAATAAATGCTGGCTAAATTAGTTACACCCACATCCCACTGAATTAAAGTAACTCCCTCTGAAACATTCACCATGGTAGACAGACTTTTGTCACAGAACATTTATCATAGCTACCCACAGATTCCCTCAGGAACATTCCCAATATGTACTCACAGGCTTCCATATGTTTATCATGCCCACATACACAGTCCTCAGGAACGTTCACCATATCTGAATGTGAACTCAGGCTCACTTTTAGAAACATTCATTAGATATATACTCAGATTCCAGAAGGAACATTTGCCACATTTACACTCAAACCCCCTGGTAAGGAAAGATTATTACACCTATGCTCAAATATCTGTTTCTGACTGCTGGGTTAGGATTTTCTTGTTTCAATGTTTGTTCCATTTTGAGCTACAGGAAATAGTGGAATAAGATCACTGTTGGTCATAGCTGTGTGATTAATTCTATGATTCTCCTGAGGCTCTGCTGTAATTAACACATCAAGAAATTTACTTTCATCATCTGAACTTCAATAAGAGAAAACTGGATTAAACTGTTTCTCACCTATTAAAGTGACCCACATGGATAGGGCTGTGCCATAAACACTGAAATACTGCAGTATGTCATGACGCATGATACACAAAACTGTCAGGCCAGGCCCTTCACAAGCATGAAAAAACTAGAAGAAAGAAAAATGTTTTAATCAACTACACATAAAAATAAATAGAATGAAGTAGCTAAAACTTCTTGGGGGGGATAGATCATTTTCACAAAACAAAAGGAGATCTTCAGAAGAATCAGCAGAGATAGAGTAAGTCCTTGCCTCGTCTCACCACCGCTGTTTGTTTTCATGCCAGGTAAAAGGAATAGGGTAATCTGCTGGTAGTACGCGGCTTATGGTGGTAGATGATTGCAGTCATTTGTGATAGCCTGACAAGTAAATATAGATTGTCAAAAATATCCTCTTACCGCTATGAAAAACATTGTGAAGAAGTATATCATGGCTTCCATGTGGAATCTCCGCTTGGCTGCAATGGCGATGGCAGGAAGGAAGATCAGGCTGCTGAGGGTTGGAAGAAAAAGTTTGGCAATTGCAGCTCCCATCTAAATGTCCCAAGAAAAACAGGAATTAAGAATAAGTATACTTCACAAAATTAATTCAGACCTTTGAACTAAAACATACCGTATCCTGTTAGTTGCTGAATGTTGTAAGACAGCTGCTGAGTGGACTTTAAAGTTTAAAAGTCCAGTATCCAGCCCTTTCCAACACGTCACTGAAACCCAACAGCTGTGGATTCTCCAGACCCTTTGGGAAATGGACTAGAGAAGAAGCAAATATCAAAACATTTGCTATTGTTTCTAATCCTTGAACAACTGCTAAATCCATGTGATAATTCAACCTCTAAACTGTCACAGATTTTAAGAATAATCCTCGAGTTATGTGAGACAGAAAGTTGCTTGGTTATTGCACCTGTGACAGTTCTTTGTAGAACTATCCAATTAATCCAGTTCACTAGATCCTCATAAAATTTGTATATGAGAGAGTATATCCTGAGTGAGAAAGCCAATGGGAATGTGTGTTTCTGGGAATTTGGAGAACGGTTGGGAATGAACTGGTAAATCTTATTTTTTTCTAAAGTTCAGCATTCCTGATGAAGGGCTTTTGCCCGAAACGTCGATTTCGCTGCTCGTTGGATGCTGCCTGAACTGCTGTGCTCTTCCAACACCACTAATCCAGTATTTGCTTTCCAGCATCTGCAGTCATTGTTTTTACCTAGTTAAAAGATTATTAAGGTAGCTGACTCAACTAACTGAGAGGTAAAAACAATGACTGCAGATGCTGGAAACCAGATTCTGGATTAGTGGTGCTGGAAGAGCACAGCATCCAAGTAGCTTCGAAATTGACGTTTCGGGCAAAAGCCCTTCATCAGGAATAAAGGCAGTGAGCCTGAAGCGTGGAGAGATAAGCTAGAGGAGGATGGGGGTGGGGAGAGGCAGTTAACAGTCAATCGTCAGAAACCTGAATAGGGCTTTAATATATGTTGATTACTATTGAAGCTTAATTTATGTGAGTCATCTCAGCTCATTCTATTTTTATGAAAGGAACTGATAGATGGCCATTATCAGTCATCATTATCATTATCAGTGAGCAACTGTCTGGAAATTTGGAACACAGTGGGAATTTAGTACAAAGGGAAAGAGGTGCTTTTGGCATTTTTGGGGTTTATAGTTTGTAAAGACTGTATTCTATTGTAATGAGGGTCAGGGAGTAAGGGCCCTACATTTGTTGGTATTATTTTATATTAAGCATCTTCCAAAAGATTTAATTTAAAAGGGGTAAATCAAGCTGGGAACATTTCCAGCGCCTGGGGCCAGTATGTGTATGGGAAGTAACTGGAGCTGCAGCTCCTGAAAACCGGGGTTTCAGAGCTGGATCAGAGGGGCTAGGGATGGTGGAGCATCCACAAAGCAGAAAGTGTCATGAATAATTCATATGGAGAGGTGATCATATGACAGGCTAAGACTCCACAGGCAGGAAGGGATCAGGTGACCACCATGCAAAACAAGAGGATTAGGAAGGTTGTGTAGAAGTGTCGTGTGGCTATTCCCCTGCAAAACTTGTGAGGGGAATGGCCTCTCAGGGGAAAGCAACAGCTTGTTGTACCACCGTTGGCTTAACTGCATAGGGGGTGAGTGAAAAGTGTGGAAATACAATCTGTAAAAGCTACAACATCTTAGTTATACTTCTAAAACAACCTCTGTTGCAAAGGCTCTTACAGATAAGGCAGATAAACTTTGAGCATATGTGGGAACATGAGACTGGGACATCATAGCTATTACAAAAACATGGTTGATGGATGGACAGGACTGCTAGCTCGATGTTCTGGAGTTTAGATGCTTTAGGAAGGACAGAAAGGGAGGCAAGAGAGGAAGGGAAATGGTGTTTTCCTTTGGTGGGGAAAACATTACTGCTGTACTTAGAGCAACAGTTTCTAAGGGATCATCCAGTTAAACTTTATGTGTGGAACTCAAAAATAAGGGGATAGTTACCTTGATGGAATTGTACTATAGGTCCCCCAGTTGTCAGCAGGAAACTGAGAAGCAAATATGTTGTGAGATCTCAGATATATGTAAGAAATATAGCGTTGTAATAGTAGGGGATTTTAAGTTTCCAAACATAGACTGGTATTGCCATCGTGTTAAGTGTTTGGATGGTGAGGAATTTGTTAAATGTGTTCATGAAATTTTTCTTTATCAATTGTACCTACTAGAGAAGGAGCAAAACTTGATCTTCTATTGGGAAATAAGGCAGGGAAAGTGACTGAAGTGTTAATGGGGGAGCACTTCGGGACCCCAGTGATCATAATTCTATTAGTTTTAAAATAGCAATGGAAAAGGGTATAAAAGTTACAGTTCTTAATTGGAGTAAGGCAAATTTTGATCGTATGAGACAAGAACTTTCAAAATTTGATTTGGAGTAGACAATTTGCAGGTAAAGGGATGATTGACAAGTGGGAGGCTCTCAAAAGTGAGATCATGACTTCAGAGCTATTATGTTCCTGTTAGAGTAAATGGTCAGGCTATAAGAGTAGAGAACAAAAGGATAAATATATTGAGCCTCTGCTCAAGAATAAGGAGGCATATGTTAGATATAGACAACTAGGATCAAGTGAATCTCTTTAACAGTGTAAGGGTGTAGAGGCTTTCTCAAGATGGAAATCAGAAGGGCAAAAGGGGTTATCAGAACCTTTTATTTCAAGGCTAAGGATAATCCAGAGATTCTACAAGTACATTAAGAGCAAATAAGGAGAAAATAGGACTACTTAAAGATCAACAAGGTTAGATCTGTGAAACAACAGGAGATGGAAGAGATACTAAATGAATATTCCACATCAGTTTTTGCTGTGGAGAAAGATACGGAGGCTAGGAAACTCGGGGAAATAAATATTAACATCTGGGAAAACAGTCCACATTTCAGAAGATAAGTGCTGGAAATCTTAAAATAAAAAAAGGATAAATCTCTGGGACCTGATCAAATGTATTTCAGAAAGTTGTGGGAAGTTAGGGAAGAAATTGCAGGGCCTCTAGTAAAGATATTAGGATCGTGAACTACTGGGGTGACATGCTGGAAGACTTGGAGGGTGGCTAATGTTGCGTCTTAATTAAGAAAGGCTGTAAAGTGAAGCGAAAGGTTGGGATCCATAGTTCAGTGAATCTGACATCAGTGGTGGATACGTTGTTGGAAGGAATACTGAGAGAGGATTTACATGCACTTGGAGAGGCAAGGATTGATTAGTAATAGTCAGCATGACTTTGTGTGTGGGAAATTGTTTTTGATTGATGAAAGCAGAACACTCTATGTTGTCTGCATGGACTTTAGTAAAGTCTTTGACAAGGATCTACTTGGTAGATTGATTAGTAAAGTTGCATCATGTGGGATTCAGGGATACCTTGCCAACTGGATACAAAATTGGCTTGATTGGAGGGGACAGTGTGGCTGTGGAGGGTTGTTTTTTGGACTGGAGGCCTGTGCCCAGAGGTGTTCTGCAGGGATCGGTGCATGTTGCTTGTCATTTTATATAAACAACTTGGTGAGAACTTAGGAGGCATGATTAGTAAGTTTGGGGATGATACCAAAATTGGTGGTAAATTTGACCGTGAAGATTATCTAAGATTACAAAGGGATTTGATCAATTAGGCCAATGAGCTGAGGAGTGGCAGATGGAGTTTAATTTGGACAAATGCAAGGTACTGCATTTTGTTAAAAAACAAACAAAGGCACGATTTATACAGTTAGCGGTTGGGTCCTGTGTGGTATTGTCAAGCAGAGACCTAGGGGTTTGGGTACATAGTTCTTTGAAAGTTGCATCACAGGGATACAGGGTGGGTTAAAAAGGCATTTAACACACTTGCCTTCATTGCTCAGACTACTGAGCATAGGAGTTGGGATGTCGTGATAAGATTGTACAGGATGTCATTGAGGCCACTTTTGGAGCACTGGACACAGATCAGCTCGCCCTGCTATAGGAAGGATATTATTAAATTGGAACGTGTTCAGAAAAGATTTACTAGGATGTTGCTAGGACTGGAGAGTTTTTATTATAAGGTGAGGCTGGAGCATGGGAGGCTGAATGGTGACCTTGATTAAGGTTTATAAAATCATGAGCAGCATAGGTTGAATAGCAATGGTCTTTTCCCTAAGGTGTGGGGAAGTTCAAAGCTAGGCAGTATATTTTTAATATGAGAGGAGAAAGATTTAAAAGGAACCTGAAGGGCAACTTTTTCACACAGAGGGTGGTTCGTATGTGAAATAAACTGCCAGTGGAAGTGGTAGATGCAGGTACAGTTATAACATCTAAAAGAATTTGGATAGGTACATGAATAGGAAATGTTTAGAGGAATATGGGCCAAATGCAGGCAAGAAGCAACTAGTTTCGTTTGGGAAACTTGGTCAGCATGGATGAGTTGGACCAAAATGTCGGTTTTGGTGGTATATGACTCTAGGACCCTAAGTTCATCTGCCTTACCTGTAATACTCCTCGCATTAAAACAAATACACCTCAGACCGTCAGTCCTGCCACGTTCAGTAACTTACCTCTGTCTGTTCTTCCTTTTAGTCTTATTGGCCTTAGTCTCTGAGTCCTCCTCAATTATTTTACTTGCTGTCCTATTGCTCTGGTTCCTGACCCTGCTGCACTAGTCTAAATTGCATTCTTTAAGATGTTCAACTACAGCACTCTATTGTAAGTCACATCCATAATTATGGAAAAGCACCGCAGGTCAGACAGCATCCAAGGAGCAGGAGAACTGATGTTTTGGGCATAAGCTCCAAAAACTCTCATGCTCCTTGGATGCTGCCTGACCTGCTGTTCTTTTCCAGCACCACACTCTCGACTCTGATCTCCCGCATTTGCAGTCTTCACCTTCTCCTAGACGACATCCATAGTCATACAAAGTTGACTTATTATGCTCCCAAGAAAATGGTCTACCTGTGTCACTTTTAATGAGGATCCAAGTTCAGCTGGTTCTTAATTGATCTATTGTTCACTGCATACCTTGGGGAATAGAAATACTGCTTAAGACTAGCAGTTGCCAAACGTAAACCACAGATTTCAGTTTAAAATCAACATTTTGTGGGATATAGGTAAAGTAGTGTTATTTCTGCAAGCATAATTGCTTATGCAAACCTACATCAGTGTATAATGGTTTCAGCAAAGAGCTGTGTTAGCTAAAATGTGCATACAAGAATGAAGACTATGTAAAGGGATACATAGGTTCTTCTGAGTTAGCTAAAATGTGCATACTAGAATGGAACGTGCCTGCAAACAATGGAAGATGTTACAGACAAATAGATAAGTTGAAAAAGAACATCAAGATATTCCAAGGTCAGCAATTTTCCCTCATGTCAGCATTGAAGTGAGCCAAGTCACTTATAGGGGGAAGGGTCACCTGGCTTGGAGTAGGGGGAGAAGTAAACAAGGGCGGAGTGCAGCTGGGCAGGGGCAGAACACAATAAGGAATATTGATAGGTTTGAAGGCCAATGAGATAAACGGGGAAGTATCAAGAATTAAACTGTATAAATTGTGGAGTAATTTCTGGATCGGTGTGGCTAATTACTAGTCACCCCTTCTTGCAAGAACGTTTCAATAAAATTCGCTGCTTCAGAATTTGACGCGGACTGAAATTTATTGTGAGCTCTGTTTCTCACAACTTCTTTTAAGATTCAGTTCTTTGTGAAATTACATTGTTTGTACAAGTCAAAGATTTAGATTCTCTTAGCACACTCAGTCCTAACTTGAGTAAGTTTGCTGTTGTGGAGAGGCAGAAATTCAAGTATGTGAATTGGAGACACAGGGTCAGTGTTGGAGAGACACAGGGGCAAAGACAGAGAGTTATTAGCAGAGGGTCCGAAACCGACATTGAATGGCATAGGATCTGAGAGTGGGTCAGTGTCAACGAATCAGTGTCAGTCCGAAAGGGGACTGCAAGACAGTCAATCACAGTTGGTCAGTGACAGAGTCACTGTCACGGAGGATTAAAGTATCAGTAACAGAGTTTGTGACAGAGGGTCCGAGCAGTGATTGCATAAATATGCCAAGGCGGACTTCAAAGATAGAGGCGGGAGATTAAGCACAGTGATAAATGTCTTGGAACTAGGGGATTTCCAGCTCGGTCAATACTAACATTTCGAAGTCCCCGAAAGATATCGCCACAATTTCACGATGGCTCCGTTGACTTGCCAACAACAGGCCCGCTAACAGACCCATAGCAGTGGCGCCAGGCGGCGGTGACCGTTACTTTTGGCAGTTAATTTTCAAACTTCAGGCACGTGCTCACCAGCAGGTGGCAATGTACGCAGGCGCAGTGTGAGTGACACACGTTGTAGGGAAGTGGCGCAGCCGCATAGAGGGCGGAATGGCTGGAGGTGGGACGCGAGTAGAAGGCAGTGGATGCTTCAGGTATAAAAAGCCTGTAAAAGAATCGCTAGAAACTATTCTGAGAACAGCGAGGAAGGAGAAGGAATTATGTTGGGATGTGGCTGAGCCGCGAAGAGCTCTTCATTGTCTGGAGATCTGAAGCAGTTGACTACTGACGGCGCAGGCAGGGTCGGGCTCTGGAAGGACACTGGCTTGTATTGGCTTGAGGGGCTCATAATCGATTCAGTCCGGAAACGGAGTGAAAAGGTAAATGTTGAAGGAATTGACTGTTGGCTTCTGTGACTTGTCGAAATGATAAACCAGCGTGTTATCTTCAGCAGTGACTCTCCTAGCTTGAGTTTGACAACCCGTTTGTGCAGGCAAAATGCACACTTCTATTTGTGCTCTGTGGGCATTTATGAACCAATTGCACATTTAGGATGTACGAAGCAGCATTACAGCAGCCCAGAAGCTTTACCATTTCCTATGATAATCTGACTTAATTTAGGGCGCCTCAAGTGTCTAGCGTTTTGATCATGAAATCGAGATTTATAACTGGCTTATCTATGGCTACTCTTGTGAATTGAATGTATATTCCTTGTATATCTTTGGCAGTATCTGACTTGACTGGTATTTGATTCTAGAAATAAAAAGTAATCAGTGCCAAATGTCCAGTAACATTTAGCCACCTGCTGTTAAGCTTCAGTGAGTGCCAACAAGGTGAAATCTACGTAAATTGGTCATGTTCCCTAAAATGTATGGATTAATATATTTGTGGGGACAGTGTAATGCAATCAATAACAAAAAGTTGCAATGGGATTGTTACAATGGGATAGGGTAGTGAGTAAAATTCATAGTACTAACATGTGCAAAAACATTGCAATGCATCAGTATGGGACAATGTAGGTTACTATTGCAATAAGACAGGGATGGTGCAGCAAGATTAATCTGAATTGGCACTAATGTTTCCTTGGTGCTTTAGATGACAAGAACCCCTATTGTCATGTGTAAATGTGTATGAACAGAACTGCTGAGAAATCTTAATTGAGTAGCCTAAAATGCACATTCTCTGGGTAACACATTAAGTTAATAAATAGCTTTATGCACAAATTGGCAGGAGTCGAGGAACACTGCACTAAGAACTGATAAATCAAAGGCAGTGCAACACGTGCAAAATAATTAATTCTTTTGGAATGATATTATTGTATGTTTTTGGTTATGCATTGTGGCCAGAGTTTTATCAGACTGCTACCAAAGACTGACTGTAATAGTATTATTTTAGGTCAACCTCTGATTTAATAAAGATCTAAGTTATGTTTCTAAATAACAAACAGTATTCTTGCAGTGACAATATAGTGTATGCTATCATGAGAAATAAAACTAAGCTGCAACAGCACCAGGGACCCAAGTTCGATTCCAGCCTCTGGCAACTGTCTGTGTGGGGTTTACACATTCTCCCCATGTCTGTGTAGGTTTCCCACGGGTGCTCTGGTTTTGTCCCACAATCCAGATGTGCAAGTTAGGTGAATTGGCTGTGCTAAACTTCCCATAATGTTTAGGGATGTATCAGTTAGGTGTATGAGTCAGGTGTAAATATAGAGGAATGGGTTTGGGTGGGATACCCTTTGGAGGGTCACTGTGGACTTGTTGGACCAAAGATTCTGTTTTCACACAGTAGGGATTCTAATTCATTGCAAGCTATATTCTTTGTTCTAGAAATGTTACCAGAAATGGATTGGGACTCCAGGAAGATAAAAGAATGAAGATAAATGAAATAAGTAATTGTTAGGTTTCTTTTAGGAAACTGTCTTGACCCATCTTTGGCATTGGCTGGACAACTTGATCGATCAAGCAAAGCCAGTATTAATTGTCTACTTCTAGTTGCCCTTGAGCAGATGATAATGAGATGCCATTTTGAAAACCATGTTTATTTGAGGGGTTTGGTTAGCTGAATTGGCTGGTTTGTGATACCAACAAAATGCATTCAATTCCAGTTGAGGTTACCATGAAGGACAACCCTTCTCATTGCCTTGTCTGAGGTATGGTCATTCTCAGGTTGTTGTAGTCCACTGTGGGATGTGGACTTCACTGGCTGGCCAACATTTATTGCCTGTCCCTGGTTGCTACCAGCTTGAACTGATGTGCATCTAAGTGAACTCATGGATTGCAGTGTCGTGGGGGGATGTCCAGGGTTTTGACAGTGACACTAGCCTTGTGTGATGTAGTGGTAGTCTCCCTACCCACTGATTGGAGGCACAAGCTCAAGTCCCAACTGCTCCAGAAGTTTGTAATAACATCTCTGAACAGGTTGATTATAGAAAATTAGGTTACATTTTTAAAAATATTTTTAAAAAATTAAATAACTAGGGGGCACTTTTAAAATTGGCGCTTGCCATTTTAGGACTAAGTGGAAATTATTTTCCTGAATGGGTTGTGACTTTGGAACTCTAAGGCTAGTGAGTAATGTTAGGCTGCAGATAGATGAATTTCTATTAGATTAGTCTTTATTGTTACATACTCAATGAATATAGTGAAAAGTTTATGTTGCCACTTGCAGCACTACTCACTTTCTTCAGTTAAAGTTCTTAGATACTAGAAGTAGAGTGTCCAGTGTTGCAGAAAAAGTTTAGAACCACTGTCTTCCAACCCAGACCACATTGCCACCTCACCTACAGTCTGTAGTGGGCACTGGGGCAACACAAGATCAGTAGGTCACCTGAAGAAGGGCTGATGCCCGAAATGTCGATTCTCCTGTTCCTTGGATGCTGCCTGACCTGCTGTGCTTTTCCAGCAACACATTTTCAGCTCTGATCTCCAGCATCTGCAATCCTCACTTTCTCCTCCCAGTAGGTCACCAAGCCATGCCTGGCAAGGAAATAAAGAATGAGGTTTAAAATAACCCCATCAATTATATTCATATTAATGGTGGAGCAGCCTTGAGGTATTGAATGGCTTAATTTTTAGACCTAATTTGTATATTTTGTAATTTTTAAATTCTAATTATTCAACACTTAAAAACACTTTTCTGTTGGTACAGGGAATTGATATTTAGATAGAATGTACTTTGTCTGCTAATGCTCTCCACAGTTTCTATTTGTGACAGTGCAGGGTTAGGTGAAGGCAATAGGGAAAGTAAATACAAAGTATTGCAATGTGGCCTTGAAGTGCTCCTCCAATTTAATTCTGATCAGTAATTAATCCTATGCAAACTTAATTGATTCTGTAATATCTGCCATGTTCTAAGTGATCTTCAATACTTTATTCTTTCCAGTATGAATTTGACAAAATGGAGCTCCAAAGGTACTTTGGGTTGGGATGCAGTTGTCTTCATGCACTATCTGATTGCTGTTGCATTACTTATTGAAAACGTTGCTACTGTGGTAATACACGTGAGTATCAGTTAGTGTTTCCCACATTCATGCTTTTGCACTGTATACATTTTTAGTTTAAATCGCACTTTTTTTCTGTTATTTCTTGTAATTTTTTTTTGAAGAAAACAGGGAAGATAGATGGTGTAGTGGTATTATGGCTGGTCTATTAATAGTGAGTCCCAGGAAACACTTTGGGGACATGGGTCAATTCCTGGCACAGCAGATGGTAGAATTTGAATTTTAAAAATTAATGGTGAATCATGTAACCATTGTCATTTGACAGGAAGCCCCATCTGTTTCACTTTCCTTTTTAGGGAAGGAAATCTGCCATTCTTGCCTGATCTAGCCTGCATGTGACTGTAGACCTGCAGTGATGTAGTTGACCCATAACAATTGGGGATGGGGAATAAATGCTGGCGTAGACAGTGATACCCACATCCTGTGAATTTTTTTAAAAAGCTGTTATATGAAAATGACACATCTGTGATTGCTGCTGACAGTTTCTGTTGTTTGCCACTAATCATCTTGGATGAAATACGCAGAAAATACTGGAGGAACTCTGCACCTGCAGAGAGGAACAGTTAATGTTTTGAATCCAGATTCCTTATCCTTGACTACACTTCCTCACACCCTGCTTTCTGTAATAATTCCATTCCATTCTCTCAGTATTTCTCTCCGTTTCAACCACTTTACAATGGAGTGCCTTGGATTTAACCTTTTTTTTCTTATCCTCAACCAAGAATTACCCCACTGTGGTTGACAGGGCTCTCAACATTCTTCAAAAGATCATCCAACACCATTTCAACCTCCTCCAGCAAACACATCCCTTTCAGTGCATAAAGAAAGGGACATTAGAACTGATGGAGGAATGGACTAATGAGTCCATTCCCCTTGCAGTTCCCCCCACCCCTAACATCCCCAAAGGCAGCTAACCAAGCAATTACTGAGGTGTAACACTTGTTCTTTCACCTTCTCCCTCTTCAGTGTCCAACACCTTAAGCACACCTTCCAGGTGAAGCAAGATTTACATGTCCTTCTTTCAGTCTAATCCACAGTATTTGCTGCTCACAGTACTAACTCCCTTAAATTGACAGGACCAAATGCAGACTTCTATTTTGTGGAGTATCTTGGCTCTGACATTCCAGTTGCTTGCCACTTCAATAAACAATCTTGCTCCAGTGCTATTATTTCTGTCCTGGACCTGCTCTTGTTCCAACAAAGCTCAACATAAGCTGGAGTAACAATGCTTTTTTTTTTTGCTTGAGCACTTTACAGCCTTTAGACTTGTATCTTTGTTGACTTTGCTCTTTGCAATAAGAGACATATAATTTTAATGCCTATTTTGCATCTTTAACTTTTTTTATTGTGATCAATATTACCTTTGTCTTTTGCCCTGGGTACCTTCACAATCTGTTTAACTCACTTTAACAATCCCTCTCTTTCTGTCAATAATATTTTTTAAAAAAAACAAACTTTCCAGCAGCTTCCAATTCTGAATAGAATATTACAAATGTGAGCTTAATGTCTGTAGATACTTCCAGACCTGTTTCTCTAGCATTTTTAGCTTTGTTTTAGATTTCAGCATCTGCAGTATTTTGTTTTTTGTTAGCTGATCTGTTATTACTGAGAATCTATTGGCTATTTTCTAAAAAATATAGTTGTCTTATTAAATTTCCTATGGGATAGCAATTACTTTTGTAGTGCACAGTGATGGTAAATTGCCCACAAGTGGGAAATACCTCCTGAGACAAAATTGCTAGAATTTGGAATGTGCTGTGAAGTTTAATGTGAAGAACTTGCCAAACTTCTTAGTAAGTAAGATGAGAATGGAAATAATACTTATTGGGTATGTCTTAGCTGTATAGCACCATAGCCTCAACCTTGGAGTGTGACAAAGTGGTGCACTATAAATGTCAGTTATCTAGATCATATCTTGGGCACAGATCTGCCAAGATATGCAAGCAAAAAGCTATACTACATCACTAATCCAGGTTTCCATTATAGTTTGGATTGTTATGCCTTGAGGAGCATCTCTGCAATGAGACTGAGTTTTTTTTTTTCAGAAGCTAAACATTAGAGTCCTGGAGATGTTGCAGCATGGTAGCAGACCCTTTGGTCCAACCTGTCCATGCTGACCAGATATCCAATCCCAATCTAGTCCCACCTGTCAGCACCTGGCCCAAATCCCTCCAAACCCTTCCTATTCATATACCCATCCAAATGCCTCTTAAATGTTGCAATTGTACCAGCCTCTACCACATCCTCTGGCAACTCATTCCATGCAAGTACCACCTTCTAATGAAAATGTTGCCCGTTAGGTCTATTTTAAATCTTTTCCCCCTCTCACCCTAAACCTATGCTCTCTAGTTCTGGACTCTTGCTCTTGCTCTCCTGCTGCATGCACACCCCCCCCCCCCCCACAAGGGACAAGACTTTGTCTACCTTATTCATGCCCATTACCATTTTTGTAAACCTCTATAAAGTCACTCCTCCTCCTCTGCTCCAGGGAAAACAGCCTCAGCCTTTCCCCATAGCTCATCCTCCAACCCTGGAAACATTCTTGTAAATCTTTTCTGAACCCTTTCAAATTTCAACAACATCCTTCTGATAGGAAGGAGACCAGAATTGCACCCAATATTCCAACAGTGGCCTAACCAATGTCCTGTATAGCTGTAACATGACCTCCCAACTCCTCTACTCAATACTCTGACCAGTAAAGGAAAGCATACCAAATGCCTTCACTATCCTTTCTACCTGCGACTCTACTTTCAAGGACTATGAACCTGCACTCCAAGGTCTTTGTTCAGCAACACTCTAGGACCTTACCATTTAAGTGTATAAGTCCTGCTAAGATTTGCCTTCCCAAAATGCAGCACCTCTCTCATAGGAATTAAACTCCATCTACCACTTCTCAGCCCTTTGACCCATCTGATGAAGATCCTGTTGTAATCTGAGGTAACCTTCGCTGTCCACTACACCTCCAATTTTGGTGTCATCTGCAAACTTACTAACTGTACCTCTTATGCTTGCAACCAAATCATTTATGTAAATGTCAAAAAGTAGAGGATAAGCACCGATCCTTGTGGCACTCCACTGGTCACAGGCCTCCAGTCTGAAAAACCACCCTCCACCACCACCCTCTGTCTTCTACTTTTGAGCCAGTTCTGTATTCAAATGGCTAGTTCTCCCTTTTATTTAGTGAGATCTAATCTTATTAACCAGTCTCTCATAGGGAACCTTGTCGAACACTTTGCTGAAGTCCCTATAGATCACATTAGTTTAGTTTTGAGACTTGTCTGCAGATAAATATTTAATCATTTTAGATGTCTACCAGAGTTAAATGTTTGCTCCAGCCTGGGCAAAATGCCTGAACCCAAGAGTGCCCTGTAAGTGTTGATATTTTTGCAAGTTGCTTTTAAACAAAACAAACATAATTCCATGGGCAAATAATTTTCCTATATGATCTTGTTTTCTTAAAATGTTTTCATGATGTGGGATTGCTTTTATTAGTTAGGCATCAAAGGGGTGGGCAAGGAAAGTCCAAGAAATTTCTGTTTAAGATACCTGCCTTTTTCAGTTTGAAGAACTGATCCATGAAAATGCAGCATATAAATAAAGTAGGTGGGGTGGTTCCCAAACCCGTTTTCCCACAGAAGTTAATGGAGAGGAGATGTTTTAATCCTGAAATACATTTGTTCATTTGAATACTTTTGGAGGAGGAAATGCTAATGGCACTTTTAAAGTGGAATTCGCCTAAAGTCTGATTCTGAACCTAGAAATAACACATCCTGAATGGAGTTATTCCAGGATGTAAATAATCCCTCTGATAGCATTTCACCCATTTCCTAACCAGTAATGTTATGAAAAGGAGAGCAACATAACATCCCGAAATGTTGAACAATCCATGGTCTCGTGAAGGAGAAACTCAAGGGAATCATTATTAGAAGGGGAATTTTTGTAGGGATTAAAGACTGCTAAATTCCTCGGGTCTAATCTACATACTAGAGTACTTGAGGGGGTTGCCCAGAAATTTCTGGGTGTGTTGGTGGTCACTTAGCAAGATTCTGTATTCTTTAAACCAATCCTGTGGATTGGAAGGTAGCTCATGTAAACCACCTTTGTTTTCTGTTTACCTCTAAGTTTTTCAAAAAAAAACAAGGAATTGTAGCCATGTTAGCCTGACATCAGCAATGGGGAAAATGCTAGAATCTATTATGTAATAGATAAACACTTTAACAATGGCAGAATTGTAGTCAGCATAGACTTTGAGGTGGATAATGCTTGATAAATCTATTAGATGTTTTCAAATATGTTTCTAATAGAACTGAAGGGGGAGAAGTGGATGTGACTTAGACTTTCAGATGCCCTTTAAGGTCCCACATAAAATATTAGGACATAAAATTTAAACCATGATGGATTGGGGTAATGTACTGAAATTGGTAAAGGCCTGCTTGGCAGACAGGGAGCAAAGAGTAGGGATAAACCTTTTTTGTGGCAGGCAACAACTAGTAGGATACTGCAGGGATCAGTGTTTGAGGATTTGAAACCTGAATACAGGCTGAGGTTACGAGCTGTCAAGATCAGACATTTAATACATGCTGTTACTAACTTAGGTGACAATAAAATGGGTTCTAGGCTGCAAATTGACCATTCTGCTTAAAGCTGCATAATTGACTTGACCACTGTCTGCCAATCTTTGTTGAGACAATGCTTCCTTTCTAGCATAGAAATAACTAGACTAGATAAGACACTACTGGCCATCCTAACTGACCTTCAAGTGTAGGTGCAAAAATTCTGTTCAGGAGATCAGAATGGCTTAAGTTTTGGGGAAAAATGTTGGTTCCCAGGAAATGCCATTAGGTTAACTTGCTGCCAATAAAACAATTTTGTTAAATTGGTAATTGTTTGAATGAACTATATGACTGTGGCCTGTACCTCTCTTTAAGAAAAGTGTTAAATGTCTTTGTTTTAAGCTGTGTGCAGTTTTTGAGGAACACTGAAGTGTTTAACCTGTTTCTGGATGACCTGTTCCTGGCCATGAGTAATAAAGTGTGAAGTCTTAAAGAACCAGACCAATTTGCTAGTGTTTATTGACTGACTGTGGAACTGAGACTCCTCCTGGGAGTTGATCTTCATCTGAGCCCTAGATATCCATTGTATAATTGATTTCAGATGACCCAAACTGGGTGAGGAATGCAAAAAATGCTTAATCTTGATTCAAGCCAGAAGCTGTGAGTGGGTAAATCATGGCAAATGAAGTATATAATGTGGGCATGTGAGATTGTCTAGTTGGGTAGTAAACAGGAAATTGAACACTTAAGAGGCATCTGGAAGGGTTTGGAGGGATATGGGCCGGGTGCTGGCAGGTGGGACTAGATTGGGTTGGGATGTCTAGGTGGGTTGGACTGCGGGGTCTGTTTCCATACTCTAAATCTGACTGATTAGATTGGGAAAGATGAAAGTACAGTGAGACCTGGGTATCATTGGACACCAGTTAAGTGTGCAATTGCAGCCTGCAGTGAGTAAGGCAAATGTATGTTGGCTTTCATTTTGTTTGAATGTAGGAGTAGGGATGTCTTCTGCAACTGTACAGATCTTGATAAGTTCACACCTGGAGTATTATGTATGGCTTTGGCTGTGGAGGTTGTGCAACAGAGGTTTGCAAGGCTGATCCCTAGGAAAGCAGGACTGACATGAGACTGAACTGGTTAGGACTTTAGTCACCAGATTTAAGAAAATGAAGGGCCATCTCCTAGAAACCTGTAAAGTTCTAACAGGACTATAGATGACTGAAATGGGATAACTGTTTTAAACTAGTATTTTGAAAGGATGGCTGTGTGGTTTGAAAACAGTCTGTTTATTACCCAATAGAGTAGCAAACTATAAATTGAGCCCTGCTATTTCCAAAGTTGTAATCAATGCTAAAGGTAAGGTATGCAAAGTACCCCAATTTACCTCCCGTTCACCATGGTTCATCAAAAGCATGGACCAGGTTTCTGTACAAAACAAATTCAGACTTCTAATAAGTGATTAAGCTATAGCTACAGGTAAACTGTGATCAGCTATTGACATACTGGCTAAATTTCAAATCCCCTTAAACTCTCCCTTACATAAGCACTTGTACGTGCACAGAAATTTGGAAAATAGGTTATTGACCGAAGTAGAAAAATGCTGTAATGTCAATCCAGAGGTCTTTGCTTTCTGATTTTTGGCAAGTTGATGATACTCTAGCTGGACAGACCCTCTATGTTCAGTTTTCTTTCTATGGAAATTCTCACTGTTCCACACATCTTAGCCTCCTGTTTTTAAAATATCTTAAATATATGCCCTAGACACTGACTCTTCCCCCACCACCAGAGAATGGTACAGAGAACACTGAACGGATAATTCACCACAAAGGTTTACAGGAAAGCCACACACAGACCAAGTCCTAAACTATGAAAGCAACCACCCCAACACACAAACGAAGTTGCATCAGGACACTATTGAAAAGGGCCACAACACACTGCAGCACACCAGAACTACAAAAAGAGGAAGAAGAACACCTATACAAAGTATTCGCCAAAAACGGATGCTCTCTCAATTTCATCAACAGATGCCTAAGGGAGAGACAATGGAACGAGGACATGCCGCAACCCAAAGGACTAGCCACACGACCAAGCATCAGGAGCATTTCTGAACTGACAGCCAGACTACTGTGACCACTAGGACTCATAACAGCACACAAACCAACAGACACGCTCAGACAACAACTCACTAGAACAAAGGACCTGATACCCAACATGAGCAAAACTAGTGTACAAAATCCCATGCAAGGACTGCACAAAACACTACATTGGACAAACAGGAAGACAGTTAATGATCCGTATACATGAACACCAACTAGCCACGAAACAACACGATGAGCTATCCTTAGTAGCCACACACAGACGACAAGCAACATGAATTCGATTGGGACAACACTACCATTATAAGGCAAGCCAAACAGAACAGCCAGGGAATTCCTAGAGGCATGGCACTCATCCACAGACTCTATCAACAAACACATCGACCTGGACCCAATATACCGGCCACTACAGTGGACAGTTCGCACTGACAACCTGAAGCAGCAGAGACAGGCCACTATAAATGCTGGAGGAAACAGCACAGAAGCGCTTCACAGGAGGCTCCCAAGCACTGAGGATGTCACCTAGACAGGGGACGAAACGTTTGCGAGACAAATTCCCAGCTCGGCGAACAGAACCACAACAACGAGCACCCAAGCTACAAATCTTCTCCCAAACTTTGAACCATTTTTTCCCCATTATCCTATCTATGCCTCCCAATAATTTGACAATCCTAACCACATCTCCACTCAGTCTCCTCTGCTTCAAGGAAAATTACCCCAGTCTATCCAACTTGTCTTCACAACTAAAGCTGGCTACACCATGAAGCATACTGGTAAATGTCTTCAGTCGTCTCCCCTCTCCAGTGATATCACAACTTCTATAATGTGGATTCCAGAACTGCACACAATAGACTACCTGTGGCTTAACCAATGTTTTTTACACCATTTTAGCATAAGCTCCCTGTGCTTCAACTCTCTGCCTTAACTAACACAAGCAATTAGTCTGTATGCTTTCTTGACCACTCCATTCCCATGTCTTGCTACTTTTGAAGGAAACAGTGGATATGTATACCAAAATCTGATCCTTTAGACCTTACTGCTCATGCAGTTCCCTTGCCTTTTTGTCCTACCCAAGTACATCACTCAATTATCTGGATTAAATTCCATTTGCCATTGATCAATCCCTCTGTCCTCCGTAATCCAAAGCTATCCTTTTCACTATTCACCACTCCACTAATTTTGTATCATCCAGAGTTACTGATCACCCCTGAATATTTGAGTCTAATATCCCTGCAGCTCAATTTGACTGGTTTGCAAAGCAGAGTGGTGTCAACAGCTGAGGTTACCATTAAGGATTCTCCTTTGCTTCTACCCTCACGTGAGGTATGGTGACCCTCCAGTTAAACCAATATTAGTCATTTCTCTGGGAAAGCAGACCTATGGTTTAAGACAATGGAAAATTTACCTTTCTATTACCCTTGAAAGAATTCTACATTTAACTATCAGTAGCAAGAATGTGATTTGTGTACATTATAACTAGTAAGGCAAGTGATTAGACAGACGTACAGCATGGAAATGGATCCTTCAGTCCAACTTGTCCATACTGACCAGATATCCTAGCCCAATCTAGTCCCACCTGCCAGCACCCAGCCCATATCCCTCCAAACCCTTCCTATTCATATACACATCCAGGTGCCTCTTTTTTTAAATAAATGTTGCAATTGTACTAGCCTCCACTACTTCCTCTGGCAGCTCAATCCATAGATTTTAGGTTTTTATTTTTTATATCTTGCCCTAAACCTATGTCCCCTAGTTCTGTACACTCCCCTCCACCTACCCCCCCCCGCCCCGGGAAAAGACTATCTATCTATTTATCCTATCCATGCCCCTCCCAATTTTGTAAACCTCCTCAGCCTCCAACAGTCCTAGCCTATTCAGCCTCTCCCTATAGCTCAAATTCTCCAACCCTGGCAACATCCTTGTAAATCTTTTCTGAGCCCTTTCAAGTTTCACAATATCTTTCTGATTGGAAGGAGATCAGAATTGCACACTGTATTCCAACAGTGGCCTAACCAGTGTCCTGTACAGCCGCAACATGACCTCCCAACTCCTGTACTCCATACTCTGACCAATAAAGGAAAGCATACCAAACTCTGCCCTCACTATCCTAGTTACCTGTTACTCCACTTTCAAGGAGCTATGAACCTGCACTCCAAGGTCTTTGTTCAGTAACACTTCGTAGGACCTTACTATTAAGTGTATATGTACTGCTAAGATTTGCTTTCTCAAAATGCAGCATCTCACACTTGGCTAAATTAAACTCCATCTGCCACTTCTCAGCCCATTGGTCCATCTGGTCAAGATTCCATCATAACCTGAGGTACCCTTCTTCACTGTCCACTACACCTCCAATTTTGTTGTCATCAGCAAACTTACTAACTAATGCTCACATCCACATTACTTTTCTTCATTTATGTAAATAGTGGACCCAGCACTGATTCTTGTGGCATTTCACTGATCACTGGCCTCCAGTCTGAAAAACATCTCTCCACCTTTGAGCCAGTTCTGTATCCAAATGGCAACTTCTCCTTGTATTCCATGAGATCTAACCTTGCTAACAAGTTTCCCATGGGGAACCTGGTCAAATGCCTTACTGAAGTCCATACAGATCACATCCACTGCTCTGCCTTCATCAATCCACTTTGTTACTTATTCAAAAAACTCAGTCAAGTGTGAGACATAATTTCCCATGCACAAAGCAATGTTAACTATCCCTAATCACATTTCCAAATACACATACATCCTGTCCCTCAGGATTCCCTCCAACAACTTGCTCATCATTGACATCAGGCTCATAGGTCTATAGTTCCCCAGCTTGTCCTTACCGCCCTTCTGAAACAGGGGCATCATGTTAGCCAAACTCTAGTCTTCCAGCACATCACCTGTGATTATTGATGATGCAAATATCTTAGCAAGAGGCCCAGCAATCACTTCCTACAGTTCTAGGATATACCTGATCAGGTCCTGGGGATTTACCCACTTGTGTTTCAAGACATCAGCACTTCCTCTGCTGTAATATGGACATCTTTCAAGATATCACCATCTATTTTTCTACATTCTGTCGTCCATGTCCTTTTCCACAGTAAACACTGATGCAAAATGCTCATTTAATTTCTTCCCCCATTTCCTGCAGCGCCACAAAGGCTGTCTTGCTGATCTGAGGGTCCCTATTCGAGGAGAAAGTGAGGACTGCAGATGCTGGAGACCAGAGTTGAAAAGTGTGGTGCTGGAAAAAACTCAGCAGGCCAGGCAGCATTTGAGGAGCAGGAGAATTGACGTTTCAGGCATAAGCCCTTCAGGAATGAGGAAGGCTTATGTCCAAAACGTTGATTCTGCAGTCCTCACTTTCTCCTAGTTGATCTTGACTTACTGCGAATCCTCTTTCAAGGCTGCCTACCTTGAAGAAGCTCTCCTCTTCCCTCTACAAGGATCTGAGTCCCTCTCACTGCACCCGTCCAGTCCATCTCCTCTGCCCTGGTGCTCTGTCCCTATTCTCTCCCTATTACCCTTTTGTCCTTAATGTATTAGTAAAAACCCTTTGGATTCTCCTTAACTCTATATTTGCCAAAGCTATTTCATGTCTCCTTTTTTGCTGTCCTGATTTCTCTCGTGTATACTCTGCCTTTATATTCTTCTAAGGATTCACTCGATCTATCCTGTCTGTACATAACATGGTTTCTTCTTTTTTCTTAACCAAACCCTCCATTTTAGTCATTGGCATTCTCTATACCCAGCAGCCTTTCCTTTCACCCTAACAAGAATATACTTTCTCTGGACTCTCGTTATCTCATTTCTGAAGGCTTTCCATTTTCCCGTCATCCCTTTACCTGTGAACTTCTGCCTCCAAGCTTTTGAACGTTCTTGCCTAATACCATCAAAATTGGCCTTTCTCCAATTGAGAACTTCAACTTTTAGATCTGGCCTATCCTTTTCCATCTCTATTTTAAAACTAATAGAATTATGGTTGCTGGTCCCAAAGTGCTCCCTCATTAATACCACAGTCCCCTGCCCTGCCTTAATTCCCAGTTCTCATTCATTCTTTGACCTCCCACCAGACCTTCAACCATCCCACAAAAGGTGAGCAGAACAGTAATGATTTAGGAAAGTAAGAACAAGTGTAGGATTTTGAATCCAACTTTCATCTACCTGAATGCCTCTTCTGTGTGTTGTCCCAATAATCCCTTGTGATAAGGATCCAGAAATGTATCTATCTTATGACTTGAATATGCTCAATTTTAGAGCTTCGACAGCCTTGGCATAGAAAATTCCCAAAATTCACCCACAGTCTGTAACCAGGGATTTTATTGCCCAAACATCAAGCAATTTCCTTCCTATAATCTGTCTCTATTTTGCGTTTTTTTTTAAAAATAATACTACTTAGAAAACCAGCTTGCGATCAAGTTTCACTTGTATGGCTTGGTGCTATAATGCTGCTTTGAATCAAAAGAGAAAACATTCTATGAATTGTCTTGATGCTTCATTGTGCTAAAGATACCATATAAACATGTTGACATCAGTCTAGAGCATCACAGCAATCAGACTGCTAAATCTTTGAAGTTAGAAAATGAAAATGCTACCTAGGAAGAATAAGGACAAGATTCTTTGTGTTTAAAACATTAGGTGTCTGTTTAACCTTTGAGCTGCAGGCTGGAAATTGAATTATTCTGTCTGCTGAGAGAGGCAGAACAGAAGTCTGCTCACCCAGCTTCCCTACTTATTTTATGAAGTGTTGATGGTGATCAAAGTTAAAAATCACAACACTAGGTTATAGTCCAACTGGTTTAATTGGAATCACACTCTTTTGGCGTGACGCTGCTTCATCAGGTGGAGGGCTCGATTGTAACACAGAATTTATAGCAAAAATTAGTGTGATGTAACTGAAATTATCCATTGGAAAAATTGATTGTCTGCTAAGCCTTTCATCTGTTAGAATACCATGATCACTTCACTACTTTCATGTGTAAATCACAAAACCTCTTTTTAAAAAGTTGCATTCTCAGGTTAGCTGTCAACAATGGTGATAGCTAGACAATATGTTGAAGGTGTTGGCCCCCTGTGTTCTGTCTATGCCATGATGTTTAGATTGATTTCTAATCTTAAAAAGTGAGATAACAGAGCTTTACATAAATTCATGCAGTTTTTGAGCTCAGTTCTACATGAATGCATACAGTTTTTGAGCAAAGTACAATGTTACTCTGCAAATACAAATTCGTGTGTGTGTGTGTGTGATCTATGATCTAGGTCCACACCCTGACATGTCCTGCAGCATCCACTGTGACAGGGAGTTGTCCTGAGCTGGGCACTTTGCTACCAACAATTATCTCTTTCGGCTTTGGCGCTTGTTTTAAAGGCAAGTAGTGGAGGTGTGGAGAAGGTCTTGGTGAGGTGCTCATCCTCATTGATAATGTGTCTGCAGGTCACAAAGAACATGGTGTAATTTTTCAGCCCTTGGGAAAATACTGAACAATGAAGGGTATCCTGTTGGTTGCAGCATGTCTGTCTCCTGAGGAGGTCATTACGGTTCCTTGCTGTGGCACATCAGAACTGGCGGTCAATGAGTTGAGCATCATACCCCGTTCTTGTGAGGGCATCCTTAAGTATTTCCAGGTGTCCGTCACGTTCCTCATCTGAACAGATCCAGTGTATGCGTAGGGCTTGTCCATAGGCTGTTTTAATGTTTTGGGTGGAAGCTGGAGAAGTGTAGTATTGAGGTTGTCTGTGGGTTTGCAGTAGTGTGGTGCTGAGGTGTCCATCCTTGACAGAGACACCTGTGTCTAAGAATGAGATAGATAGATAGTCTAGTAGTCCATGGTGAGTTTGGTGGGATGAAACTTGTTGATGTCACTGTAATTTTATCAGTGACTCTTCACCATGGGTCCAGAGGAAGAAAATGTTGTCACTGTACCTGGTGTATAATGTTGGTTGGAGATCCTGCATAGAGAAGTCTTGTTCGAACCGTGCATAAAAATGTTGGCATATTGGGGTGCAAATTTGGTCCTCATGGCTGTCCCGTGTCTGGTTGTCAAAGGTGCAGATGTTGTGATCAAGGATAAAGTGGATGAGTTGTAGGATAGTGTTTGGAGACTGGCAGTTGTTGGTGTTGAGTACTGAGGCTGTTGCCGCAATGCCATCATTGTGGGGGATGCTGATGTAGAGTGTGGAAACATCCATTGTGACAAGGAATGTTTCTGGTTCGACTGGTCTGTGGGTGCTGAGTTTCTGTAAGAAATCCGTAGTGTTGCGACAGAAGCTGAAGATCCCCTGTACAAAAGGTTTCAAGATGCCTTCCACGTAGCCGGAGAGATCCTCACATAGGGTCCCGTTGCCCGACATGATGGGATGTCCCGGTGTTGGCTTTGTGTACCTCTTTTTTTTTTTTTTTTTTTTTTTTTTTTTTTTTGGAAGGCTGTAGAAGTTCTCTACATGAGAAGTACATGGGATGAGGGCACATAGGGAACTCTGAAGGACTGGATCCAAAGTTCTGATCAGTGTTTAATTCTCTAGTGTATTCTTTGGTCAGATCAGCTGGTAATTGTCTGTAGTGTTCCTGGTTGTTTAGTTGTCGGTACACTTCCTTGCAGTAATCTGTTCTAGTCTGAATGACAATGGCTCCTATATCTGCTGGCTTGATGACAATGTTGTGATTGGTTTTGAGAGCCTGGATGGCATTGCATTGTGAACGGGTGATGTTTTGCTCTACAGCTGAATCTGGCATTTATATATTTCCTGACATTTTGAGCATACATGTCAAGCCCAGGGCAGCAGCCCTCAGTGGGGTCCATGTTGACACCTTCTTTGGTCACTCCTCTACAGATCCCTGTGGTGGGCTTAACAGACAATTTTTCAGTGTATAGTTTCAGTTACATCACACTGTAAATTTTTGCTATAAATTCTGTTACGATCGAGCCCTCCACTATACCTGATGAAGGAACGTCACTCCAAAAGCTAGTGTGATTCCACTTAAACCTGTTGGACTATAACCTGGTGTTGTGATTTTTATATTGTACACCCCAGTCCGACACCAGCATCTCCAAATTAATGGTTAATGGCTGTCTGGTGGGAAGAAGGCTAATTGGTGAAAAGGGATGTGTGGCACAGTAGTACAGCCCAAAGTTTGTCATGGCTAGAATTAGCTAGCACAATTTAAACTCCGCAGGCAATTGGCATGATGACATTGTGTCAGCAATACAATCATCACTTTTTTTTTTGCCACCATGTTGTGGGTGGTAGTGGTTAGCACTGCTGTCTCTCAGCGCCAGAGACCCGGGTTCAATTCCCACCTCTGGCGACTGTGCAAACTCCACACAGTCATTCTCCCCATGTCTGCGTGGGTTTCATCCAGGTGCTCCAGTTTCCTCCCACAGTCCAAAGGATGTGCAGGTTAGGTGAATTGGCCATGCTAAATTGCCTGCAGTGTTAAGTGAAGGGGTAAATGTATGTATGGGTTGTGCTTCAGCCGGTTGGTGTAGACTTGTTGGGCTGAAGGGCCTGTTTCCACACTAAGTAATTTTTTAAAAAATAAGTGCGCCTGATTTGGGAATGTGAACACCAATGCTGACAGATTCCCATAACATTCGTTAGCTATTTTTGGTAGCTGGGCAAGTCCACTTTTTGTCAATTTATGCTCCACTTGTTACAATGAACAATGTGTGAAAGAGATGCTTGGTTGCTTGCAGGGCTGTCATGTGTTGATGGAAGGAAAATTTGCTTTTATGTGTTGCTGCCAAATTGGTGGACTAATAGAATCTAAAATGATGCCTCCAATGAAATACACCCTGAGCAACCAGTGCTCAGTGCTAGTGCTTTGGCTACATCACCCCTTTTCTTCCCCCCCGCCCTCACCCCTGTTTTTTTTGTCTGTCTTCTCATCCAGGCCAAAAACCTCTACATGTTGCATACCATTAGCAACACCCAAAATTATCAAATTTCCAAATTAAGAAAGCAGTTGTCAGCACAACTGAACAAAATTTTTCATTTACAATCAAGCAAGAAACTCCAAATTGTGAAGTTTAAGTAATTTTGGGTCTTCAGCATTCTTTTCTGTAAATGTTTTCATTCTTCTTAATTACTACTGCATCGTCACTATGCTTCTACTGGAAAGTTCTGGGAAACCTCACCCCAGATTAAATTCTAAAATCCCAGGTTAACACTGCTGTAATTGAGCACTTTGCATATTGAAGCTAACATGCTTTAAGTGAGGATTTTAGAGTTGAACCCCCGTCTGCTCACAACTACCTGTGCAAGTAAAAATTCAGCCTAATTTCAAAAGAAATATAATTTTGAATAAATCTCTTTTACTTTATTTCTCCTAGCAAGCGATGCAGACCTCTAATAGCTTAGAAGAAGGATTAGACAATACTGCCTTTTGGTGGGGTGAATGGGCCAAGTGGACAGGATGTACCCGGACTTGCGGAGGAGGCATCAAAACACAGGAAAGACACTGTCTGCAACAAAGGTAGAGATAAATGTTAATATGGAGCCAATGTTTATTTTATCATTGACAAATGTCTTATCAGTAAAGATTTTGATGCAAGAACTGTAATTGCTCAATGAATGGTTGATCAATCAGCATCTGTAAAGGAAACGGTAGCTTAAATTGTTGGTTATAACTGAATGTCAAGTTATATGCAAATTGTCAACAAACAGTTCGTTTATCTCTCTTGCCACTTAGGGTTCCACTGGCTGTTCTCCATGTCTTTTGTTTTGCCAACTTTCATCTGGACCCCCTGAAGGGTATAAAGAGGTATCCTGAGTGACTAGTCCACCAGTTTAATCCTACTTTTTATTTGGTGCTTCATTCTATCAGAATAACACTTATCACTTCTTGGTCATGGTAATTGCCACAATGAAATTTTTAATCACTTTCAAAATTGACAAATCCACTTGTCACCTGAAATTAAGAACTACTGCATAGAAGTTTGTTTTTTCTGTGCCTTTGCAACCAAAATTGCTGCTTTTTTTTTTTAAAACTCCAGTATCCTTTTTATGGGTAACTTTATTTGCTGCTACATCCAAGCTGTCTGCCTCTAGCTGGCAAATACTGTTTGTTTCCTCTTTTCAAAATTGGAACTTTATTTTAAAAGTTTATATGGAAGAGAAGTGACCATTCAGCCTGTCATTCCTGTTCTGATTTTTTCAAAAGAACAACCAATTTAGACTTTCCTCTGGTTTTCCTATAGCTCCACAAATGTATTCATTTTTTTTTGTTTTTAATTCTGTGTTCTTTAACCCCATCTAAAGAGGGTTCAACAGTTCATTATATTTTTGAAGAAAGTGTAGAACACAAATCTAGCCCCTTTCCCTCAAGATGTCAAAGAAGGCAAATAAAAACCCTTTCAGTCAGAACCCAAAAACTCCTATTCAAAGACCCTAGAGAACTAACAATTATAAAAATAAAGCAAAAGAAGCCACAAGATTATTAGCAAGGAAATTCCCTGAATATTTTCAAAACACTCAGGAGCATGAGGTTAATTAAGAATAGAGTAAGACCAACTTAAAAACCAAAAGCTAACTTGTCTGAAGATGTTGGCTGGCTTTTGACTACCTTGGGCTAGATTTTAGATATAAGTGGGAAGGTAAGAGTCAACAATTGTCTAACATTGGCAGACCCAACCCATGTGCCCAATTTCTTGGGGTGGTGTGCAGCTGCATGATCAAGTTGTACCTGTTAATTCCATACATTAGTTCAGAGGCAGTTGTGAGCATGGATGAGTGCCAAGGCAACCTACTTAAAATACTTGCGCAATCTAGCTCTGACCTTCCATTACCTCTGATAACAATAGCCATGCTGTCTCCTATAACTTGTATAGATACTTCCTAACATCCATTTTGGGTAGATCATAGGAATTGTATAGATGTTGAAAATAAAATTATACTCCTCACAATTTGAAACCACTTTCATTCATAAATACCTGATTCAGGGGAAATAATGTCCTAAAACCAATCCAACTTGTTAGCCTGTCACTAAACCAAGTAAATACCAATCTGGTAAATCTTTTAGAACCTTTTTAAACCTGTTAATCAAAACTTCACCTCAGCAATTCTTTAAGTGGCTATTTTTGAGTTTTTAAAGCTGGGTTACAATGGCCTCATCTGTAACATCCCTTGAGAAATGTCAACAATAATGCCTATTAAAATTGCAGGAGCACGTTTTTCCAAGGCTAAGCCAGATGTCCTGACAGTCTAACAACAACTTTGATTTTTACTTTTGACTGACAGCTGCAGCAGTGCTTTTTTTCATCTTTAATAGACAGTATAATGAAACTTTACATCATATGTTAACAGATCACAATCACCTGATGAAGGAGCAGCGCTGTGAAAGCTAGTGCTTCCAAATAAACCTGTTGAACTATTACCTGGTGTTGAGTGTTTTGTTTTAACTTTTTTTAACAGATCTTATTCACCACTTAATTTATCCCTCCAATGTAAGCATGTGACACAAGCTGCAAGTTAAACTGTTAGGAACAGAAGAAATGTTGGTGAAATAAAATGGACCACAATTTTATATGTACTGCTGAGTTTGGGTTCCCACCTATGATAACACCATTTTGCACCTGCAGGTAAAAATGGAGACTCCAGCAATGAGGCAAATCTTCTGCATTTGGGTCTGAACCCACTGTTTTAAAAGGATTCCAGACTTGCACTGACTCCACCTGTTTGCTTGGGTTGATTATTATTTGTTTCCCACTACATTTTTCAGTTGAGATTCATGGCATTAACCATGACTCAGTGACTTTCTCAATCCTGTGCCCATCACTTCATTTAATTATGCATCTGAACTCTGCTCCATGCTTTCCATCAAATTGGATGGCAGGAGGGGTGGATGAGCTTTCTGTAATTCATGCTGCTTGTGCCATACTTAAAGCCCAGCTGCACAACATTTCAGGTGGTCCAAGGAAATAGCCCAGAAAGGCAAGTTAACCTTCCCCATTGACAGACTGGGACCTGAGGTGTTGGTAGAATGGCTGGTGAGTAGGCAGGTGTTTGTTTCTTTCTGCAAAGAGTCCATGACACTAGACACATCCAATGTGGAGATGTCTGTCTCACTCATGCTCCATGCACCAAAGCTCATGGGCAACATCCTTAGTACAGTGTGCATCATGTCCACTGAACAGCTCTCGCTCACCACTTCTTCCTAAGTGTTCTTTCTGCATTTTGTCCTCCCTTGCTGTTCCATCAAATTTAATCCGCCCTGCTCCCTTATCACATTGCAGGAAAACTGTCACTCAATTGCACTGAGATGACAATTAAAATTTTTTAAGCAAAAGAAATGGTTTCAAATTAGAAAATCCCATTCATCACTGCACTTTTTTTACAGATCCCAAACCCCCAGTGATAGGACAAATGTAGTTTCTTTACTCCGTAGTACAGGTATAGAATGTTTTGCCTGCAACAGTAGTAGATTCACCAACTTTAAATACATTTAAGTTGTCATTGGACAAGCATTTGGACATATATAGAATAGTGTTGGTTAGATGGGCTTCAGATTGGTATGACAGGTCGGTGCAACATCAAGAGCCGAAGGGACTGTATTGCGCTGTAACATTCTACTTTTAAATGGTACAACACCACCCCGCTCCTCTCTCTTTTCCGAATCCCTTTTCAGTCCTCATCCCATAAAATCCCTCTCGCTGCATCTGTGGATTTGGTTTGATTTGTGTTTTCCTGGAGTTATCATACACCCAGAGCCAAAATGTTCTCCAATTTGGATAAGTTCAAAGTTTTATCCATGCACTTTTGGTTTGTAACTATTACTAACTCCCTACTTTTGAGGTAATTGTTTTTTTTATTCAAAAACAATTAATCTTCTCCCTTTTCTCAGGAGTAACTTTACATGTGAAAACATCTGCAGAACACTTTTTTTTAAGAAATAGGGGTTTCCCCAAAGTTTGCAAAAAATATTTCCAGAAACTTCTAACAAAAACTTTTTTTATGTACAGTTGTATACTTCACTGGGTCCTGCAACCTCTGTGCTAATTAAAAGCTCCATTCTGAAAGTGAGCTCCTTTCAAATGTTTCTTTCATCATGGCAATTTTTTAAAACAAGTTAATTAACTTGTTCAGACACTCAATCCATATGTCACAAATTCTTCCAAGCCAACAGGGCCAACTACAGGATAAGCTCCTTCTACCACAGCCGTAGAGGAAACAGTCTGCAGTTAGATCAGGTCGGAAGAAACTCCGGGCACACAATTAGTATGAGTGATACAACTGTACACTTTTTTTTTAAAAATATAATTTTATATCCTCACTTTGTACTCTTAAAATGGCTTCTGTTTCTAATCTTGCTCTTGCACCTAGTTACCTCATTTGAAAGATGTGGTTTCTTCTCACATTCCAAGGATTTAAAGAAGCTGTAACGGACACATTTGGTGACTGCAGATGATCTCAGATGTCACAGAACCTTGTGACTCCAGTCAAGACTTTGTCTTTAGTCTCAGTGTTGTCAATATTAGTGTACAGAGATTGTCCTTGGGCCTCTTCTGCAGATAGCAGCCCACACTTTCACCTACTTCCCATGTGACAGTACAGAGTCTATGCTGATTTTTTTTCCATACAAATCTATGGGGAATTTAATTGTTCTACATAACAACAGCATTTCAGTGGAACGTACTGCTATTCAAAGCTAGGAGACCATAGTGATTGCAACAAGGGACAGTTGGATCACAATGACTGAGATTTTCGATTTGAAGTTGTTAACCTGGGCCAGTCCGGGAGCTCTGGCTGGCACAAACAGGAGGCTGAGTCTTTTCATTCTAGGAATATCTGAGCTGGCTGGTCAGTACCCTTGTAATGTGCACATGTGAAAGTGACATGGTCATGGGATGCTAGCTTCTGTGCAGTTATTTCAGTGGTGACAGGAGAAAGCAATAAGCTGAAGAGAAATTGTTCACAGCATTCTTTTGAGTTGGGGTCAGCATTTTTGGCATCATACCTTTATTTGGGAAGCATGAATCATTTGATCCTGCTGTCGGAAACTGGGCCTAGCATGTGGAGAGAATACACTACTCTTTTTTTCTGGGCAAATGACATTGATGTAGATGAAAAGCAGCAAGTAATTCATCTGCTGGGGAGGCACAGCATTTTTGGTTATTAGAAACCTAATTTTCCCTAAGACACCAGATACGAGAACCTTTCAATACAGGTTTAGTTGAGGAATATCGTGACTCCAAGCCTCCCCACTTCTGAGATTCTGTTGGTTTTACTTGATAGATTCCCTGGTACTCGAACTATCAGGATTTCTGACAAGGTTAAGATGACTGGCAGAGACATGTGATTCTGGGTTAACCCTGATTTGAGATGCTGAAAGATGTTTGTTTGGTATGTGGGATTATTGATGTAACTACACAAAAGCACCTACTAGCTGAAGCCGAACTGGACTTAAAACAGGCATCACAATCTGGCTTTGCCAGTAGAAAATGCAGCAAGTGGAGCATGACAGCTGTAGTGCATACTAATGGAAGTGGACACCCTTACTTGTCTGAGCTTGGGGAACACCATTTGAGTGAAAGCACTTGCAGAGCCTCACATGGAGCATATCCTAGGTCAGCCTACAGTAAAACCCCAAAACAAAGCTAAGTCTTGGCCAAATGCCTCAAATGTTCTTCAGAATACAAGCTGGCAAGCTATTGCTATCAATATGCTGATTCCAGACAGCAAAGGAAGCCTGCAAGACCTGACAAAAACTGATAGGCCACTGTCCAGGAAAGGCCACCTAGGGTGGCTTGGAACAGTTCAATTGGTTCTGAATTTGATGTCACTAAGCAATCAAAAATATCTGATTAAATAGTCAGAAGTCACATGAAACCTGGTTTTGTCCAACAGGTTTATTTGAAATCACCAAGCTTTTGGGGTGCTACTCCTTCTCCAGGTGAAGAGAAGCACTCAGACAGTTTATAGGCAGATCAAAAGATCATGCAAACAGTGAGATTGGCTTGTCAACAGGCTGAATAATAAGTCTTTGCAGGCGATCAAAAGTGTTGGATTAGTGGTCATTCCTTCACTTACTATCTAATTTATTGAGGCAGTGATAATTTCAAAAAAAATGTTAATGAGGTGGTGCTGGGGACAAATCTAATGGCTGGAATAAAATTATAGGTATGAATCACATGCCGAGGGTCTAACGAGTACTCTAAAACTCTACAAACTAAGGTAGAGAGATCATAACAATTATATCAAGGTGATGGTGTCAAAACAGGAAGATGTTACAAATGGAGAATAGTGTGGTAGGGTTACATGTAGCACAACATGAACCCAAGATCATGGTTGAGGCCATCTTCATGCATATGGAACTTGGCAAGTAGTTGTTGTGTATCTCGAAGGTCACCTTGGAGGATGCTTATCCAAAGATTAGAGGCTGAATGTCCTTGACCGCTGGAGTGCTCACCATTTGGGAGGGAACATTCCTGATTGATGATTTTTGGGTTACACAACCATTTTAGCTGTTGTAGCATCTGCATGATCTCACCAATATACCATGACTTGGCATCCTTGCTTGCAGTGCATAAGGTTTGAAACATTGGGGAGAGCTGTCCTTCACAAAACTGAATGTGGGCCATGCTTACCTGCAATTGCAGTTAGATGAGTATTTCCCAGAATTATGCCATAATGAATGCCTGGAACATCTGGAAAGCAAGGATACCAATGCCAGGCTCCTATTCATTGACTACAGCACTGCCTTCGACACTAATTCTAACCAAACAAATCTCAACTCTTGAGAACCAGGTCTCTGCTCCACCCTTTTCAACAGGATCCTCAACTTCCTGATCTGTAGACCACAATCAGTGAGAATAGCAACAGCTCTTCCTCATTTGCCTTCCTAACCATCAACTGAACCTGTCTATTAACCTTGAGAGAATCCTGATTTAAATTCCTAAGTATCTTTTTTTTCTTCAAATTTCCCCATTTACAAAATCATTTATACTTCTATTATTCCTACAAGGTGCATAACTTCAAACTTTCCTACATTATATTCCATCTGCAACTTTGCCAACTCTCCTAGCCTGTGCACTCTACAGCCTTCCTACTTCGTCAACGTTACTTGTGCCTTCACCTCTCTTTTGTGTCATCTGTATATGAGGCATCCATGCTCTCCGCTCCTTTTTTACATTATACATTAATGATTTCCACATAGTTGTAGACCCAGCATGGATCTCTGCTGAAATCTGCTAGTCACCAGCTACCATCCTGAAAAAGATAGTATATCTATTCTTTGCCTTCTACAGTCAGCCAATCCTCTATCTATGCCAATACCTTGCCCCGACCACCATGGACTCTTAGGTGCTGCTACCTGTAGGATGAATAGAATAAACCTGGTTTCATTAGTAAAACTAATAACCAAGGACATCATAAAATTTTGGAGGGGAATAGAATTTGTTTTTGTCCAGCAGGTGGTGGATGTCTGGAATTCAGCGCCTGGAATGTGGCAGAGACCAGATACTTTTTAAAAATGTTTTCATCTTCTTGTTATATAGTCTGACATGGACACAATGATTGGCCTCCTCCATCATAGGTTTTTCTATGTCTCTAGTTTCTCATTGTGAAACTTTATGACCGTTTCTTTTTCTTAACTGGCATTGTTTTTACTTTGCTCTCTAAAGTACTTTTTAGAGGTCTTGCAGTACATGAGATAGAGAAAAATGAGTTGTTATCGCAAATTGAGAATAAAGCTTTAATGCCATTTCAACAATATAGTAAACACATAGGTTTAAACCGAAGGATGTTTTCTGCCGAAAGCTTGTTTTCTGCTTTTTATTTTATTTGACATAGCTGTTTGCCATAGCTGCTTGACTGTGTCATTTATGCAGTAAACTCAAAATTAAATAGAAATAAATACTAGGAAATTAAGTGAAAACTTAATCATTTGTGGCATTCTTCAAGTACAGGTGATGCTAAGAGCTTGTTTTTTCTTTAGGCTGAGTAACCATGAAATAGTTGATGCTAAGGTATAAGACCTATTTCCCAGTGCTGTCATGTTTCGGAGCTGAGTCCTGTTTCCATAAGCCAGAGTCTAAGCAGAAATTTCACCATCCAATGGATCTGTCTCATTTGGTTGGAAAATCTTGTTGTGGTTCTGTTCGCTGAGCTGTGAATTTGTGTTGCGGACGTTTCGTCCCATGTCTAGGTGACGACATCCTCAGTGCTTGGGAGCCTCCTGTGACGCGCTTCTGTGATCTTTCCTCTGCCATTTTGTAGTGGTTTGAATCTGCCGCTTCCGGTTGTCAGTTCCAGCTGTCCGCTGCAGTGGTCGGTATATTGGGTCCAGGTCGATGTCTTATTGATTGAATCTGTGAATGAGTGCCATGCCTCTAGGAATTCCCTGTTTGGCTTGTCCTATAATAGTAGTGTTGTCCCAGTCGAATTCATGTTGCTTGTCATCTGCGTATGTGGCTACTAAGGATAGCTGGATAGTAAGGATACTAAGAAAATCTTGCTGCTGCAGCAGAAGAAGCAGAACCTGAAGGACAGTGTGAGCCATGGTTCTGTAGAAATTTGTTCAGAACTGACAGAAGAGCATGCTTCTGCCAAGTCCTTGCAATCTATTAGGATTTGGGATCTCCATCACCTCCATCCTAGACCTATTGCTAACATTCTCCTGGAAAAGGAGAGACTGGCAGATAGGTGAGAATTTAGTTATATGTGCAGCGTTAGCCATATTGACAATGTGACAGTCAAGGAAAGAGCTGATTGGAGGTGGTCCTTTTGTGCTTTGGATGGGAGGTAGGAGGGGTCAGAACCACACTTTTGTGCACACATTTTGACTCCACAAACATTAAAGGAAATCCAGCCCACAGTCTTAACTGTCCTTCTTTAGAATGACATCATTTTATTGAAAGGAATGCTGCTGACTTCATTTACTTTTTCTATGAAAATTATTTCTAGTGAATGTAAATTAGTTGTATTTATTTAAATTTAATGTATGCTATTCAGTTTTGAATTTTTGTTTATTTGGAGTGCTTCTATGGGACAAACAAAGATACAAACTTATCTTGCACCACAAGATTCCTGAATATAATATGTTGTGTGTTTTATTTAGCAGAAGGCTTGCAGTGTTGGGAGCCGATAACCAGACTTGTATGGGTACTCCTAAACGATATCAGCTCTGCAATATACAGGTCAGTGAAATCATTTACTGCATATAAAGCTGGATGTTATAGGATGGTCAGTATAGGAATAAACACCTAATAAATGTACATCACATGCAAAGCAGCCAACAGCTGGGAGTGTACTATGAAGAACAGATAATAGTTAAGAACATTCAGTGAATCAGGCATAAAAATTCTGTTTGGGCAGTATTGTATCAACCATTAGTGTGCTAATTTTTAAAAACACATGCATTTGCAATGGATATTGCTGATTGGCCCAGCATTTAATCCCCATCCCTCATTGTCCTTGAAAAGATGGTGTTTAGCAACTCCTCAAGTTGTGATCCATTTTCTATAGGTAGAACCACAATATTATTATTGGAGAGAGCTCTCTAATTTCTGAATGGAAGAAAAAGGAACTGAAGTCAAACAGTGATAGGGTATAGAGCATAATAGGGCATATAACAGGTGTCTGATTAGTGTGATTCTATTCTTTTAGCAATGGAAAACAATGTCATCAGCCAGCAAGGGCATGAAGAAAATGTTGCTGCTTTTCAATGGGTGTTTCTTTCCTGGATCCTTTTACTGCCATACTCAGTTTAGAATTTTTATTTTATAGATGATGTCAAATGGCCTTATTTTGCTTCTGGATTTCCCTGTTCCCATCTTTCAAGAAGATTTTTACTTCTAACTCCCTAATCAGTCCATTGTTCTACTTGCTAACTGTTTATACGAGTTGGGCTTTTGTTTTGTTATTGACTAATCTATTTTCTTACTCCCTCTTTGATCCTCATTATCCCTATTTTAGAGCTCGTTTATAGTTTCATGTTCAGTCACTTACAATTGAGTGCTCTGAAATATCCCAGCAAGCCAAAGTTGAGACAGCCCCTTTGCTGTCTGGTGTCCTATATAAGCTAAATAGTGTAAAAACAGCAGAGTTCATTTTCTTAAAGGACACTGGTGTACCAGATGTATTTTTTGACATTGGTCAGTAGTAGTTACATTACTAAGGCCGGGGCAAGACCTCTCTGGCCTGATGTTAATCAAACCCATTTTGGCCCACTAAAAATGGAGGCAAGGGATTTTAAATTTTAAATTCCCCAGCCAATTACCACCAGTTACCATTTTGACCAGCAGGGATGCACGTTGCATGTCACGGTGAATACTCATCAGTCTTGAATTTCCCTGAAACCCTTATGGTTGTGTTCTGGACTGTAGTCTGCTCTATGGTCACACCCAAAACTGTTCAGTTACAAAAGTCAGTTTGAGAAAACTATTCTCCAGAAAGGTTCCTCCTCTGCCTGCCTTTCTAACCTGCTGGATGGTCTTTCACTTACTGTACTCCTGAAATTTAGTAATTGTGGATTGATCACTTCAGCCTTCTATACAAGCTGCAGTGGCTCCAACATTCCTCAAGCTGAATTCCTGAGCTTAAGTTTGAACAACTGGACATGCTGCAGATGTGCTTATCAAAGCAACGTGATGCATCCTTGAATTCCTGCATGGCAAGTTTATCTCAACAAATCTATTTGGTATTTCTAGATGTGCAATTTTGTATAATAAAGAACAACAGGACTGATTACTCACTGTTTACTCTGTTGTACAGTATCTCACCAGCTGGAGAGAAAATAGAGGGGCTAGCACAGTAACTGTAATTGATTTTGGAATAAATGACTGCTAGGATCAGGGAAAATGTCCTGCTGTGACCACCAGTAGTAGTTTTATAAATTTAAAATGTAAGACCTCCAGATAACAACAATCTCTGCAGTTTTGCTTGAGCTACATGCAAATTGCATGGGATTAATTCTGTGCAGAATGTACCTCATCAAGAGAATATTGCATTGAGAGGCAACCTTTTTGAAAAATAAAAGATTCTTTGAGGATTGACTGGGTGGATATGGAAATGTTGCTTCTCCTTGTGGGAGAGTTTAGGATGAGAGGGCATATTTTTATTCATTCGTGCAATGTGGGTGTAGCTGGCTGGCCAGCATTTGTTGTCCTTAAGAAGGTGGTACTGGGTTGCCTTCATGAACTGCTGCAGTCCACCTGCCCTATGTTGACCCACAATGCCCTTGGGGAGAGAATTCCACGATTTTGACCTTGATCTCAGAATAAGAGGTTGCACATTTTAAGACAGGAATTTCTTCTGAGGCTAGTCAGTTTGTGGGATTCTGTACTGCAGAATGCTATCAAGACTGGGTTTTTACGTATTACCCATAGAGCTGTGATTTTTCAAGGGAGTCGAGAGTTATGAACAAAAGCAGAAAAATTGTGTTGAAGAGCATCATATCAGCCTAATCTCACTGAATAGCAAACCAGACTCAATGGGCTTGAATGGCGTACCTTTTGCTCCTATGTCTTATGGTCTTGTGTTCAATGACTCACCACCATGGTAATCAAAAGACAAAGAAAATAAAGTTAATAGTTTGTCAAGCCAGATTTCACTTTTGAATTTGACTTGTCCAATGCTCCTGTCAGCAAGGATCATAATGCTACCATAACTGAATAGCGAATAAAAGATTTAATTTTTTTTGTCACTGTTTGTCAAATGCTCTACCTTTTTGTCTCAGTTCATTACACATGCTATTGTCTGCTTTCTCTGTCCCTTGTTTTTAAAATCTCTGACTACGATCCTATATACCTTGAAAAACACCTTTGCCACCTTTTATCCCTTGTTAACCCCTTTCCAAAGCCCTCTATTGCTCTTCAGTAGATGCCATGGCACCTTTTTTACATTTCACCCTAAAGGGGAGATAGAATCTTGATTTAACATTGCATTTCAAAAGACAAAACTGCCAGCACCACCTCACTACTAAATTTGGGTGTTGGAATAGAATTGGTGCTCAAGTATCATTAGCCAGACTTTTTTTAAAGATTTTTTTTGTCAACTTTTTAGGCAAATTATTGTAACCATGTGCAGGTTGTTCTGCTATATCATGTATTTCATTAAAGCGAATTCACTATAAGGCAATTGACGAATTGGAGACACCTTCTAAAGTGTGAACTTTTTAAAACTTGTTTGGAACAACTTAGCATCGACATCTATTTCAAACTCAGTGACTGTCTCAGGCAGCTCGATAATACTCCTCACACCCACCCTCCTGCAAAAATGTGATCCCTGTACTCCCAATTCCTCTAACTCCGCTGGAAATTCTCCCCAGGATGAGGGATTCCACTCCAGGACATCCCAGATGTCGTCCTACTTCAAGGGCCGTAATTTCCCATCTCCCAATGATCAATCCCCTCAACTACATTGCCTTCATCTCCTGCATCTCTGCTCTCCAAACCCCTCCCTCACCCAACCACAATAGAGTCCCCCTTGTCCTCGCATACCACCCCACCAACCTCCAAATAAATACCATACCTCCAAATACCATTCTCTGCTATTTTTGCAACTTGCACTCAGACCCCACCACCAAACAGATTTCCTTCCCCACCCCTATCTGCTTTCCTTGGGGACTGTTCACTCACTCCAAGACTTTCTTGTCTCCTCCAAACCCTCCTTCACACATGGTACCTTTTGCTGCAACCGCAGGAAGTGCAACACTTGCCCCACACCTTCTCTCTCACCTCCATCCAAAGCCTTAAACAATAATTCCAAATCCAGCAGAGATTCACTTGCACCTGTTCCAACCTGGTCTACTGTATCAGTTGCTCTCAATGTGGTTTCCTCTATATCAGAGAGACAAACTGCAGAATTGGGGGCTGTTTAATGAAGCGTCTGCACTCTGTACCTTCCGAACAACATCACCTTCTGGTTGCTAGCCACTTCAATTTCTCCTCCCACTCCTGTCAATCCTGGGCCTCCTCTGTTGGCAAAATAAGGCCACATACAAATTGGAGGAACAACACCCCATATTTCACTTTGGGAGCTTACAACCCAATGGCCTTAATGTAGAGTTCATCAACTTCAGAAGCTTCCCACCCCCAACCTTATCCCATGTCCACCCTTCTCCCTCTTCTCCACCTTCTTGACCAGACCTAATCTGTCCGTCTTCCTTCTCGCCTATCCAATCCACCAATCTCAATGATCCCGCCCCCATCGATATCCACTTATCATCCCAACTACCTTTCCTCCAGCACCCTCCCCTCCAACCACTTATTTCTCAGCTTCCTTGCCTCTCTCCAATCCTGATGAAGGGTCCTGACCTGAAACATTGACTTTCCTGCTCCTCTGCTGCTGTCTGACCTGCTGTGTTGCAGACGTTTCATCCCCTGTCCAGGTGACATCCTCAGTGCTTGGGTGCTTCCTGTGAAGCGCTGCTGTGATCTTTCCTCTGGCGTTTAGTGATTTGTATCTGCCGCTTTCAGTTGTCAGTTCCAGCTGTCTGCTGCAGTGGTCGGTATATTGGGTTCAGGTCGATGTGCTTATTGATTTGAATCTGTGGATGAATGCCATGCCTCTAGGAATTCCCTGGCTGTTCTCTGTTTGGCTTATCCTCAAATAGTGTTGTCCCAGTCGAACTCATGTTGCTTGTCATCTGAGTGTGTGGCTACTAAGGATAGCTGGTCGTGTCATTTCGTGGCTAGTTGGTGTTCATGGATGCGGATCGTTAGCTGTCTTCCTGTTTGTCCTATGTAGTGTTTTGTGCAGTCCTTGCATGGGATTTTGTACACTACATTGGTTTTGCTCATGCTGGGTATCGGGTCCTTTGTCCTGGTGAGTTGTTGTCTGAGAGTGGCTGTTGGTTTGTGTGCTGTTATGAGTCCTAGTGGTCACAGTAGTCTGGCTGTCAGTTTGGAAATGCTCTTGATGTATGGTAGTGTGCCTAGTCCTTTTGGGTTGCGGCATGTCCTCATTCCGTAGCAATTACACCACTAACATTTAAGTGCTGTTTCTAAAGCACAAATCTTTAATAATTCAGGGTTGCACAAGAACACAATCATGTCCTAGAGCCATCTGGACAGCAACTATGTGCCACTTGTTGAAGGTAGTTTTTTAGCAGCACATGTTTTAACATGTCCTAAAATACATAGGAAGTGCAATCACTGTTGCAAATATGGCAACCAACTCAAATGCAGTAAATTACGATTTGGAATACTTTTGTAATCTGTTGCAGGAATGCCCAGCTAATGGGAGAAGCTTTCGAGATGAGCAGTGTTCATCTTTTAACTCCCGGGTTTATAATGGAAGGACTTACAAATGGACACCGTTATATCCAGGTGAGGAAAGGTGCACATGTTGCAAAGTAATTATTTTGTTATATGTGATATTTAAAAAATATGACAATATATTTTGTAAAAACTTGTGAAGCAATCTGCTGTAAAGTTGTTAGGTGGCAACATTCAGTTCAGCTCTGCAATAGGGTTGGGGCTTGTTTCAACAAGCTTTTTGATAAGTTTGGAGGCCATTGAAGTGAAGTTCAAAGGAGACAGAGGTTGAGGAGCTGTTAGCTGAAGACTAAAGACAGGGGCAGACTCTTAGGAGTGCTGATTTTTAATTTCTAGTCTTGTAGGGAAGGAGTCTGGCCTCAGCTTTTTAAAAAAAAACTGAGGAAATGTCTAAGAATTAGGAGTTGGATGCAGGTCTCGGAACAAGTCCTGGAAGTTACTGACTTTAGGAAATTTAGTGTGAAATTTGGAAGAAGTCTGCATGCATTAATTCTTCTTTACAGTTATGAGCATGGAGGTCAAAAAGCAATGAGCAATATTTGTTTGGTGCATCTGAGCAAGTTTAGAGCTCTGGGAAAACTCAATTGCCACTTTTAAATTTATAAAGGAAGCTGTGGGTGAACATTTTGGGCTTATATCTGTGACTAAGTGCTGGAGTGCAGTTTTTGATATTCACAGCAGTGTGGACCCAAGTAAGGAGTGTGAACTGGCAGAACAGGAGCAGATGTTGAGGCTGTTCATGGGAGTGTGTTTCTGGGCCAGATTGGTACATTAAAGAGTTGTGAATTCCTTGTGAAGTTTAATGAGACTTGACAACCTATCGTTTAATTAATATCGGAGGAAAGTTACTGAAAAATTCATAGATCTACTTTGATCATATTTGCTATTTTGTGTGTTGTGTGGGATGTTTGATTGCAGTATATTACCTATTTTCACCTTGTTAATTCTGGATGATAGAATGTAGTAACATGTATGCAGTTGTTGTGGTATGTTCGCCAAGGTGGGAAATTGCTTTGGAGTGGCTCAGTAGTTAGCACTGCTGCCTCACAGTGCCAGGGACCCGGGTTCAATTCCAGCCTCTGGCAGCTGCCTGTGTGGAGTTTGCTGTTTGTGTGTCTGTGAGGGTTTGCTCTGGTTTGCTCTCTCAGTCCAAAGATGTGCAGGCTAGGTGAATTGGCCAAGCTAAATTGCCTCCTAGTGTCAAGGGATGTGTAGGTTAGGTGCATTAGTTAGGGTAAAAGTAGAGTGTTAGGGTAGTGGAAGAAGTCTGTGTGGGATACTCTTTGGAGGGTTGATGTGGACTTGTTGGACCAAATGTATGGATTCTGAGATGTTTCATCCCCTTTCCAGGTGATATCCTTAGTGCTGTGAAGCCTCTGTGAAGCACTGCTGTACTGTTGGTTAGAATTTATTTGATTTTGTTCCTGCTGCTTCTGGTTGCTGGCTCTGGTTGTTTGTTGCAGTGATCGGTATATTGGGACCAGGTCAATGTGTTTATTAATGGAGTCCATGGATGAGTGCCATGTTTCTAGAAATTCTCTGACTGTCCTCTGTTTGACTTGTCCTATTATTGTTGTCCCAGTTGAATTTGTGGTCCTTTGTCATCTGTGTGTATGGCCAGTAGGGACGGTTGGTCATGGCGTTTAGTGGCTAGTGGATGTTCGTGAATGTGGATTGCTCACTGTCTGCCCTATCCATGCAGTCCTTGCATGGAAGCTTGCACACCACATGTATCCTATACATGATGGGTATTGGATCTTTTGTTCTGGTGAGTTGTTGTCTGAGTGTAGCTGTTGATTTATGTGCTGTCATGAGTCCCAGTGGTTGGAGAGGTCTATCTGTCAGTTCAGACGTTTTTGATTTATGTAAAGTTGGATTGGAGCACGTCTTCGTTGTGTTTTGTCTGCCTGGTGTCTGCAGATGAAGTTGTAACGATATCCGTTCTTGGCAAAGACTTTGTAGAGGTATTCTTCTTCCTGTCTTCATGGATCAGGAATGCTGCAGTGTGTTGTAGCCCTTTAACTGGTTCCTTTACGCAGCTTCACTTGTTCGTGTTTGGATGGTTACTGTTATAATTCAGGACCTGGTCAGTGTGCATGGCTTGTCTATACACTTTTTTTTTTGTTTTGAGGTTTTTGTATTCTGTTATCTATTCTTTCCACAATCATATCTAGGAATGGGAGTTGGTTGTTAATTTCCTCCTGTCTCAAATTTAATCCCTGTGAGCATGGTGTTGATGATCTGGTGTGTGCTCTTGATCTCTGAACTTTTTTAATTATTACAAACGTGTCATCCACATATCTGATCCAAAGTTTAGGTCTAATTTGTGGAGGGCTTTTTGTTCAAGTCTTAGCAGAAGCAATGATGGAATGAGCCCAGAGATGGGTGAGCCCATAGGTGTCCCTATTTCAAAAGTGACCAGTCAGAAGTGGATTGTAATAATCAAACAGCCCATCACAATAGGACAGAACAGAACCACAAACAAAAAGAACAACATTACAATATAATGGCTAAACTAACCAACAGCAGAGAAGATGAACACAACAGTCACCTGGGTAAGAAACCTCTCGAACAGCTCAGACGCAGAAGAAGCAGCCTTAGTTAAGGGACTCCTCTACAACCACAGGAATACAGAAAAAAAACCAGACTTTCTAGCTGCACTTGAATGTACGTGCAGAACAAACTAACTAACCGAAGAGACCCAGCAAACAGTCAGACGAACCGTTGTACCCATACTAACAAGGAAAACACAAATGAACAACCTTAACACAAAGGAAAGAGAAGCCCTAAAAACACTAAGAACAAAAACATTATAATTGTACCAGTGGATAAAGACAGAATGACAATAATCATGAACAAAACGCACTTCGTGCAAAAGCAGGCAAACTACTTGCTGATATTGACACACACACTTACCAACAGAGAGGGAGTGTGACCCCACACCACAGTTAACCAATAGAATAAACAACATTATAGAACCTACACAAATGGACTGATAATCAAGGCAGGCCTACAAAAGATGAAACCAGAAGGCACCAACACCCCACGTTTTTGCAGATTTACTTTAGGTACACAAACCAGATGTACCACTTAGACCTGTTATGGCATTTCCAGGAACTCCATCTCACAAACTAGCAAAAGGGCTTCAACAAAAATTCAAGCATCTAATCAGTGGATCCAAACACTCCATACAATCATCACAGGAATTCCTGGACAATATCAAGAACATATTGACGAAGCAATGTTCTCATTTAGATGTAACGCCGCTCTTGTACCTTTTTATTGACAAAAATTTAGCCAAGGAGACAATAGCTAACTGCCTAGACATATGGAACAGATGACATGATGATGAACCAATCCACAAGGACTGCATGCTTAAACCACTGGATCTGTGCTTGAATACGCACTTCATATTCAGCAGCCAGATATATGAACAAATCATTGGGACAGCCATGGCCTCACCCATCTCTCTCTCTGCTCACAGCAGAAGCAATGGTGCAAAGACTGGAATAAACAGCCCTCCCATAAATCTGACTCAAACATTGGATCAGATACGTGGCCAACATAATTGTAGTAGTTAAAAGAACAGATCAAGAGTGCACACAGGATTATCAACACCATGCTCAAAGGGATCAAATTTGAGTTGAGGAAATTAATAACAAATACCCATTCCCAGCTGTGATGGTGGAAAGAACAAATAACCGGGAATGCAGAACAAAAGTGTACAGAAAAGCTGTACACAGACCAGATCCTGAATTATAACAGTGACCACGGAAACATGAACAAGAGAAGCTACATTAGGACCCTGTTCAAAAGCGCTACAACACCATACAGCACTCCTGATCTGCAAAGCGAGGAAGAAGAACACCTCTACAAAATCTTTGCCAAGAACAGATATCCCCACAACTTCATTTGCAGACATCTGGCAGACTGATAACACAATCAGGGCATGCCATAACCTAACACACTGACCAATCTATCTAAAGAAGTCTCTTGAACTGGCAGCTAGACTTCTCCAACCACTTGGATTCATGACAGCACACAAACCAACAGCCACGATTTTGCTGACAATAACTCACCATATTCCATGCAGGGACTGCGCAAAACACCAAATAGGACAAACCGACAGACAAGTACCATTCACGAATATCAACTAGCCACTAAATGCAATGACCAGCTGTCCCTAGTTGCTATATACACAGACGACCAGGACCACAAAATCGAAGGGGATGACAACAATAATAGGACAAGCCAAACACAGGATAGCCTGAGAATTTCTAGAAACATGACGCTCCTCCATTGAGTCCATCCATAAACACATTGACCTAGGCCCAATATACCGACCAATAAACTGGAGCTAGCAACCAGAAGTAGTGGGACCAAAACCAACTATACAGTACAGCAGTGCTTCACAGGAGGCTCCACAGCCCTGAGGATGTCACCTAGAAACAGGATGAAATGTCTGCAAACCAATTTAGCAAACCTATCAATGGAAAGGGATAGGTACATGACACAAGTCCAGAGTTATTGATGAGACAAGGGCAATTATAATGCAATTAGGCAAGAAATTAGGATACATAGAGTGGCATAGCAAAATGCAGGGGATGCAGACAATGGAAACCTTGAGCTGGTTTAAATCCCTATCAGGTAGGGAGGAAGTGATAAGGTAAGGGAACCATGGTTTACTACAGAAATTGCATCTCTTAAGTGGATGGTGGCTTGTATGTTGATGAGACAAGATGGTTCAGATAAGGTGACGAAGAGTTACAGATCAGCTAGGAAGGATTTAAAGAGTTAAGAGGACTCGAGCAGTCTTTAGCAAATAGAATAAAGGAGAACCCTAAAGTTTTCTACAGGTATGTGAGGAATAAAAGGATGACCTAGGGCAAGAATAGGGCCAGTCAAAGACAAGTGGGAAGATGAGTGTGGACCCTGTGGAGATCAGAGGTGCTAAACTAAAATTTCTCATCGTTTTCACTCAGGAAAAGGAGAATATTGTGGAGGAAAAGAATGAGGTACAATATATTAGAGTAGAAAGGTTAGTTACTAAGAGGTGTTATCAATTCTAGAAAGTAGACAAGTCCCTGGGCTGGATGGGATTTACCTGAGAATTCTCTGGGAAGCTAGGGAGGAGATAGCCGAGCCTTTTGACTTTGATATTTGAATCATCATTGTCTACAGGTTTAGTACCAGAGAACTGGAGGATTGCAAATATTGTGCCCTGGTTCAAGAAGGGCAGTAGAGATGACCCAGGTAATTATAGAACAGTGAGCCTTGCCATCTATTGAAGGAAAGGATTATAAGAAATAGGATTTATAATCATCTAGCAAGCAACAATTTGATTTCAGATAGTCAACATGGTTTCTTCAAGGGCACGTAGTGTCTCTCAAACCTCACTGAGTATCTTGAGAAGGTGACCAGGCATGTAGATGAGGGTAGGGCAGTTGACATGGTATACATGGACTTCAGTAAAGTCTTTGATAAGGTTCCACATGGTAGGCTGTTGGAGAAAATGCTGAGGCATGGGATTGAGGGTGATTTAGTAGTTTGGATTAGAAAGTGGCTTTCTGAAAGTAGGCAGCGAGTGGTGGTTGATGGGAAATATTCAGGCTGGTGTCTGGCTACTAGTGGTATGCCACAAGAATCTGTTTTGGGACCACTGCTGTTTGCAGGCATAGGTGGATGGATTAGTAAATTTGCAGATGACATTATATTTTGTGGAGTAGTGGACAATGGAAGAATGTTACAGGTTGCACGGGGACTTGGATAAACTGCAGAATTGGGCTGCGAGGTGGCAAGTGAAGTTCAATGCAGCTAAATGTGAGGTGATTCAATAGACAATAGGTGCAGGAGTAGGCCATTCTGCCCTTCGAGCCAGCATCACCATTCATTATGATCATGGCTGATCATCCTCAGTCAGTATCCTGTTCCTGCCTTATCCCCATAACTCTTGATTCCACTATCCTGAAGAGCTCTATCCAACTTTCTGGAAAGCATTCAGAGACTTGGCCTCAACAGCCTTCTGGGGCAGAACATTCCATATACCCACCACTCACTGGGTGAAGAAGTTTCTCCTCCACTCTGTTCTAAGTGGTCAACCCCCTCTTTTTAAACTGTGTCCTCTGGTTTGGGACTCCCCATAAGTGGAAACATGCTTCCTGCCTCCAGAGTGTCCAATCCTTTAATAATCTTATGCGTCTCAATCAGATCCCCCACTTTCTCCCCCAATGCCTTCACGTTGGGAAGGATAACAGGAAGGCAGAGTACTGGGTCAATGGAAAGACTCTTGGTAGTGTGGATGTGCAGAGGGATCTTGGAGTCCATGTATATCAATCCCTGAAAGTTGCCAACCAGGTTGATAGTGTTGTTAAGAAGGCATACGGTGTGTTAGGTTTCATTGGTAGAGGGATTGAGTTCTAGAGCCATGATGTCATGCTGCAACTAAACAAACCGCTAGTGCAGCCACACTTGGAATATTGTGTACGGTTCTGGTTGCCATATTTTGGGAAGGATGCGGAAGCATTAGAAAAAGTGCAGAGGGGATTTACCAGGATGTTGCCTGGTCTGGAGGGAAGGTCGTATGAGGAAAGGCTGAAAGACTTTGGTCTCTTCTCATTAGAAAGAAAAAGGCTGAGGGGATTTGATAGAGACATACAAGATGATCAGAAGGTTAGACAGGGAGAGTTTTTTTCTTAGGATGATGACATCAGCTTGTACGAGGGGGCGTAACTACAAATTGAAGGGTGATAGATTTAAGACAGATGTCAGAGGCAGGTCCTTTACTCAGTGGTAAGGGCGTGGAATGCCCTACCTGCCAATGTAGTCAACTCAGCCACATTAGGGAGATTTAAACAGTCCTTGGATAAGCACATGGATGATGATGGGATAGTGTAGGGGGACGAGCTGAGAATAGTTCACAGATCGGCACAACATTGGGCCTGTTCTGCGCTGTATTGTTCTATGTTCTATCCACCACTGCAACTGGCACCCGAGCTACAAATCTTTGCACAAACCTTGATTAACGTGTATTGTAGATTATTTACTGTACTAACTTGTATAGCAAAGTATTATTGTTTGTTCAAACCCATGGAATGTTGTGGCTGTATTCTTTTTTGGAATAAGTCTCAGCCACACTGCATGGAAACAGACCCTTCAGCCCCAATTGTCCATGCCGACCAGATTTCTTAAACTGAACTAGCCTCATTTGCCTGTGTTTCAGCCCATATTCCTCTAAACCTTTCCTATCCATATTACCTGTCCAAATGTATTTTAATATTGTAATTGTACTGGTATCTACCAATTTCTCTGTTCACCCCTTTCTGTACCACTCCCTGTATGAATAAGTTGACCCTTATACCCTTTTTAAATCTTTCCCCTTGCCTTAAACCTATGCTCTCCAGTTTTAGACTGCTCTAGCCTGGGGAAAAGACCTTTTTGTTTTTGGTTATGCACCTTTTATCTGTGCCCCTCGTGATTGTATAAGGTCATCCCTCAGCCTCCTATGTTCCAAAAGAAAAAGGTCCCAGCCTTTCCTTCTAACTCAAACCCTCCAGTCTCAATAACATCCTTTTGTAAATCTTTTTTTATGCACCCTTTCCAGGTTAATAACCTCATTCTTAAAAGCAAATGTGACCTTACCAATGCCTTGTGCAGCTGTAACATGACGTCCCAACTCCTGTACTCAGTGCTCTGACTGATAAGGCAAGTGTGCCAAATGCTTTCTTCACCACATTTGTCTACCTGTGATGCCACTTTCAAGGAATTATGTACCGACACCCCTTGGTTTTTGTTTGATAACATTACCTAGAGGTATGCCATTAACTGTATAGGTCCTGCCCTGATTTGTCTTTTAAAAGACCCTCAATAACCTGACTTAAACTGCATCTGCTGTTCATTAGCCCGCTGGCCCAGTTAATCAAGATCCCATTGTACTCTTAGGTAACCTCCTTCACTGCCCACTATACCACCAATTTTGGTGTCATCCGCAAACTTAACCATGCAGAAGTAATGTCAAGTACAATGCACTTGTAAATAAAAGGTGACAGAATACTGGCCACCTGTTCAAAAACATGGAATTCAACTTTTTGCCAACTTCAAAATACAAGGATCACTGGTCTCCAGCCAGACGGTAAGATAATATAATGACCTCTTCCAGTATTGTAATGAATCTCGTGGTTTGATCTGGGATCATGACATAACTTGGGACTTCATCTAGGGTATTAACATAATTTGGGGACTCCTGTGGGATTTCAAATCCATGGACAAATTAGTTAGATTTGCTGAATTTGAGACTGGTTAAAATTTTTATGGTGAATTTTAACAACTCTATTTTGTGTACAAGTCAGAACAGAATACAGGAGAATGGAATGTTGCCATTTGGAAGTACAGGAAGTGTTTGTATGTTGCATATTCAAAATTACATCCCTGTATGGGATAGCATTTGTAAATAGAAGTATTTTGTCAGTTGGATGTTTTGTAATTTGGGGACCCCTGTAGCTGTTGAAAAACAAAATTGATTTGTCAGTTGCTCTGACTTCTCTGAAGAGTAAAGCTTTTTTGCCTGAGTGGTTTACAAAACTTGACCAAGTCTAGATTAATAGTATTTACATAAAAGTTGCACTTAAAATTAAGCGTAAGGAATAGGAAAGCTGATATAGTTGATGTAATAGTGCACTAAGGAAGAAGAGGCAAATCCAGTGGAACAATTGGCTCGAATTTATTTGCAGATGATACAGCTTGAAATAGAAAGAGAAGCAAAGTTTGAACTTAAACTTCAAACAGAGAATTCATGAAAATTGAGCTTGAAAAAGAAATGTTTGGCTTGTGGTCAATAAGGAAGTCTAGTAGATTGGCTGAAGAGTCAAGTCCTTTTTCTACAACTATCCACAACTTAGTGTCATCCACAAATTTACTAACCCATCCTTCTACACCCCCCTCTAGGTCATTTATAAAAATTACAAACAGCAGTGGCCCCAAAACAGATCCTTGCAGTACACCACTAATAACTCAATTCTAGGATGAACCTTTCCCATCAACCACCACCCTCTGTCTTCTTTCAACTAGCCAATTTCTGATCCAAACTGCTAAATCATCCTGAATCCCATGCCTCCGTATTTTGTGCAATAGCCTGCAGTGGGGAGCCTTATCAAACTCCTTACTGAAATCCATATGCATCACCTCGACTGCTTTACCCTCATCCACCTGTTTTGGTCATCATCGCAAAGCCCTCAATATGGTTTATGAGGCACAACTTACCCTTCACAACCGTGTTGACTATCCCTAATCAACTTATTCCTCTCTAGATGATATCTCTTTATAACCTTTTCCAACACTTCACGCACAACCAAAGTAAGGCTCACTGGTCTATAATTACCAGGGTTGTCTCTACTGTCCTTGAACAAGGGGACAACATTTGCTAACCTCCAGTCTTATAACACTTCCTGTAGACAATGACGACAAAGGTCAAAGCCAAAGGCTCTCCAATCTTGTCTGTGGCTTCCCAGAGAAGCCTACGATAAATCCCAACCGCCCTAGGGACTTGCCTGTTTTCCCACTTTCCAGAATTGCTAATATCTCCTTGCGAACCTCAATCTAGTCTAGCAGCCTGCATCTCCGTATTCTCCTCAACAATGTTGTCTCTTTCCAGTGTGAATACTGACTAAATGTGTTCATTTAGCACTTCCCCCATCTCCTCTGACTCAACACGCAACTTCCCACTACTATCCTTGATTGGCCCTAATTTTTTCTCTAGTCCTTCTTTTATACCTGATATACCTATCGACTTACCAGGGATAATCCATGGGGTACAGGTCTCTGGGGTCAGAAATGAGGTTTTAAGGTCACAAGAGTTCACCAGCAACCAGGAAGGTGGTTTGAAGTGTGTCTACTTCAACGCCAGGAGCATCTGGAATAAGGTGGATAAACTTGCAGCATGGTTTGGTACCTGGGACTTCGATGTTGTGGCCATTTCGAGACATGGATAGAGCAGGGACAGGAATAATTGTTGCAGGTTCTGGGATTTAGATGTTTCAATAAGAACAGAAGATGGTAAAAGAGGGGCAGGTGTGGCATTAATCAAGAACAGTATTATGGTGACAGAAAGGATGTTTGAAGACTTGTCTACTGAGATAGTATGGGCTGAGGTTAGAAACAGGAAAGGAGAGATCATTCTGGGAATTTTCAATAGGCCTCCAACTAGTTCCAGAGATGTAGAGGAAAGGATAGCAAAGATGATCCTGGATAGGAGCGAGAGTAACAGGGTAGTTGTTATGGGGTCTTTAATTTTCCAAATGTTGACTGGAAACTCTATAGCTTAAAAATATGTTGCTGGAAAAGCGTAGCAGGTCAGGCAGCATCAAAGGAACAGGAGAATCGATGTTTCAGGCATAAGCCATAGGTAGTACTTTAGATGGGATAGTTTTTGTCAAATGTGTGCAAGAGGGCTTCCTGAAACAGTATGTAGACAGGCCAACAAGGGGCGAGGCCACATTGGATTTGGTACTGGCCAGGTGTTAGATTTGGAGGTAGGTGAACAATTTGGTTATGTTTACTCTAGCAATGGAAAGGGATAGGTATATACCGCAGGGCAAGAGTTATTGTTGGGCAAAAGGCAATTATGATGCGATTAGGCAAGATTTAGGATGCATAGGATAGGGAAGGAAACTGCAGGGATGGGTACAAATGAAGTGTGGAGCTTATTCAAGGAACAGCTACTGCATGTCCTTGATTTAGTATGTACCTGTGAATCAGGGAGGAAGTGGATGAGCGAGGAAGCCGTGGTTTACTAAAGAAGTGAATCTCTTCTCAAGGAAGAAGAAGAAGGCTTATGTTAGGATGAGACATGAAGGCTCAGTTAGGGTGCTTGAATGTTACAAGTTAGCCAGGAAAGACCGAAAGGAAGAGCTAAGAAGAGCCAGGAGGGGTATGAAAAGTCATTGGCAGATAGGATCTGCCAGCTGCATCACTCCAGGAATATCTGTTACACCTGCTTAAAATAACTAGTAAAGTTAAGGTCTGGGCTACCTTCTTGAAATGTTTTGAGGGGGTCTGGCCTGATCCATAACACAGATAATAGAGGGGGGCAAAATATAAGAATAGAAGTGATAGAAAGCTAGCATATTTTCATTGCCTTAGGACAGCAGGTGTAAAAGCAAATTGTTGGAACCCAGGACCAAGAAACATTCTCAACAGTGCACAGAAGTTACAGGCAGTTTCAGAAACCACGTTCTTCTTTGCTTGTATGAGGGGACATAACTACAAATTGAGGGGTGGTAGATTTAAGACAGATATCAGAGGCAGGTTGGTAAGGGTGTGGAGTGCCCTGCCTGCCAATGTAGTTAACTCAGCCACATTAGGGAGATTTAAACAATCCTTGAATAAGCACATGGATGATGATGGGATAGTGCAGGGGGGCGAACTGAGAATAGTTCAGATCGGCGCAACATTGAGGGCCAAAGGGCCTGTTCTGTGCTGTATTGTTCTGTTATGTGAAAAACTGATCAGTATAGCGAACGAACTAGTTTATATAAAAGAAGTTTGCTGATGAAAAACAAAATGGTGATGACACTTAAATTAAAACCTGATAAATGTCCAGTCTGTATGTAAAGTATCATGCAAAATGTCTTCAACAGGAGGAATTACTGATGATTTTGTTCATTGACTAATTGGCTAAATGTGGAATTAAAAGTGCAGACTGAACTGTTGGAACTTAATCTTGAAGGGAGAAGTGAAGTTTTGAACTGTTTTGTGACTTAGGGAACAAAGGTGAGTTGTGTGTGATTGAAGATCAAATCATGACTTTGAAAGCAGCTAGCAAAATTTCAAGGAACAGAATAAGAAACTGATGAATCATTGGAAAGAATTTATGGAGAAACCAGTAACCATGGAAAATAGATGTCCAAAATAAAAAGAACAATACATGAATAAAAACAAAGCTGTGGATGCCAGAAATCTGAAACAAAGTGCTGGAGAAGCTCAGCAGGTCTGACAGCATCTGCAGAGAAAAAAGCAGAATTAACATTTTGAGATACATTTTTGTCAGAAAATGTGCCATGTCATCTTTCATTCTTTGCCTGCAAGTTGTCAGAATGCAATGTGATGGATACTAAAAAGCAGTCTTTCAAAGAAGATGAGGAAATTGAGTATGAGCAGCATCAGGCACAACAAGCAAGACAGGATTAATTGATATCCAGTCTTAAGTGATGCTCATTAACTATAAACTTGTTCTAAAGGCAAGCACCATCTGTTTAGTTCAAGATACAAATGCAGCCTTTTTATATGTTATTTATTTGGTTTTCTTGTTTAATAACATTTAACATTAACTACTGTTTTGAAGATGAAGCCTTCAATGTTTGATGCTCCCACACTCTACAGTAACAACATTATATGTTACAATGGGCATTAGGGAATGAACCATGAAGGTAACTTCAGGAATTTCATTCTTACAGCAAGAGCTACAAATACAATTGACCAGAATGTGATATATATATTTACAGTTGCGTTTACAATGAAATGTAACCTATGCCATCTATATGCCCTTGGAAACTTTCTGTTTTCATTTCCCTCCTATCGCATCTACTCTAAATGGCTGTACTTGACTTGCAACTGTGTGCCAGATCAACGCTACATTTTAAATATAGCACCAGTGGTAAACCTAAACGGTCCTGGCAGCATGAGCACTTCTACTAGGGTGGGATGGCCCTGTTGGTGAGGAATGACATTCAATCCCTTGCGAGGGGGTACATGTAGAGTCAGAATGGATAGAGCTGAGAAATTCTAAGGGTAGAAAGACCCTAATGGGCGTTATCTACAGGCCCCAAACATTGGTCTGGATGTAGGGTGTAAGTTAAATAAGGAGTTGAAATTGGCCTGTCGCAATGGTATTATTAAAGGCAAGGACTGATTAGAGATAGTCAGCATGGCTTTGTGTGTGGGCAATCATGTCTCGCAAACTTGATTGAGTTTTTTGAGGAAGTAACAAAGAGGATTGATGAGGGAAGAGTAGTAGATGTGATCTATATGGATAAGGTTCCCCATGGGAGACTGATTAGCAAGGTTAAATCTCCTGGAATACAGGGAGAACTAGCCATTTGGATACAAAACTGGCTCAAAGGTAGAAGACAGAGGGTGGAGGTGGAGGGTTGTTTTTCAAACTGGAGGCATGTGACCAGTGGAGTGCCACAAGGATCGGTGCTGGGTCCTCTACTTTTTGTCATTTACATAAATGATTTGAATGCGAGCGTAAGAGGTCCAGTTAGTAAGTTTGCAGATGACACCAAAATTGGAGGTGTAGTGGACAGCGAAGTGGGTTACCTCCGATTACAACAGGATCTTGACCAGTTGTGCCAGTGGGCTGAGAAGTGGCAGATGGAGTTTACTTCAGATAAATGTGAGATGCTACATTTTGGGAGTCCAGAACTAGAGGGTATAGGTTAAGAGTGAGAGGGGAAAGATATAAAAGGGACCGAGAGGGCAACTTTTCACAGAGGGTGATATGTGTATGGAATGAACTACCAGACGAAGTGGTGGAGGCTGGTACATTTGCAACATTTAAGAGGCATTTGGATGGGTATATGAAAATAGAAAGGGTTTGGAGGGATATGGGCCGGGTGCTGGCCGATGGGACTAGATTGGGTTGGGATATATGGACGGGTTGGACCGAAGGTTCTGTTGCCATGCTGTATATCTCTATGACTCTCCTGCAGTTGCTTTAGGGGATTTCAACATGCAGGTAGATTGGGAGGCTGAGGATGGGACTGGACCCCAAGAAAGGGAGTTTGTGGAGTGCCTCCGAGATGGATTCTTAGAGCAGCTCATAACTGGAGCCTACCAGGGAGAAGGCGATTCTGGATCTGGTGTTGTGCAACGAACCAGACTTGATCAGGGACCTCAAAGTAAAGGGGCCATTAGGAGGTAGTGACCATAATATAAGCTTTAATCTACAACTTGAGAGGGAGAAGGGAGAATCAGGAGTGTCAGTATTGCAGTTGAACAAAGGAAACTGAGGGAGGAGCTGGCCAAAGTTCAATACCCTAGTAGGGATGACAGTGGAATAACAACGGCAGGTATTTCTGGATATAACGCAGAAGGTACAGGATCGGCTCATTCCAGAGAGGAAGAAAGATCCTAAAGGAAGGCAGGGGCAGCTGTGGCTGACCAGGAAAGTTGAGGACTGTATAAAGATAAGAGAAGTATAACATAGCAAAGATGAGCAGAAAGCCAGAGGACTGGGAAACTTTTAAAGAGCAACCGAGGATAATTAAAAAGGCAATACATGGAGGAAAAATGTGGTATGAAGGCAAACTAGCTAAAAATATAAAGGAGGATAGTAAAGGCTTTTTTTTTAGGTATGTGAAAAGCAATAAGAGGTTAAGACTAAAATTGGGCTCTTGAAGACAGGAAATGGGTGAATTTATTGTGGGAACAAGGAACTGGCAGAAGAGTTGAATAGGTACTTTGAATCTATGTTCACTGGGGAAGACAAGCAATCTCCCAGATGTAATAGTGGCTGAAGGACCTAGAGTAATGGATGAACTGTAGGGAATTTTATATTAGGCAGGAAATGGTGTTGGATAGACTGTTAGGTCTGAAGGCTGGTAAGTCTCTGGGACCTGCATCCCAGGGTACTTAAATAGGTGGCTCTAGAAATCATGGACATATTGGTAATCATTTTCCAATGTTCTATCGATTCAGGATCAGTTCCTGCGGATTGGAGGGTGGCAAATGTTGTCCCACTTTTCAAGAAGGGAGAGTGAAAACAGGGAATTATAGACCAGTTACCATGATGTCAGTGGTGGGAAAGATGCTGGAGTCGATTATAAAAGATGAAATTATGAATCATTTGGATTGCAGTAACAGGATAGGTCAGAGTCACATGGATTTATGAAGGGGAAATCGTGCTTGACTGACCTTCTCAAATTTTTTGAGGATGTAACTATGAAGATGGACAAGGGAGAGGCAGTGTATGTAGTGTACCTGAACTTTCAGACAGCCTTCGATAAGATCCCACATAGGAGATTAATGAGCAAAATTAATTGAGGCAAAGTACTGACTTGGAGTTAAAATTGGCTAACTGACAGGAACCAAAGAGTAGTGATAAACAGATCCCTTTCGGAATGGCAGGCATTGACCAGTCGGGAAACACAAGATTCGGTACTGGGACTGCAGCGGTTTACATCATACATCAATGATATAGATAAAGGTATTAAAAGTAATATTAGCAAATTTGCTGATGACCCAAAGCTGAGTGGCAGGGTGAAATGTGAGGAGGATGTTATGAGAATACAGTGTGACTTGGACAGGCAAGGTGAGTGGGCAGATGCATGGCAGATGCAGTTTAATGTGGATAAATGTGTGGTTTGCCACCAAAGTGGATAGAACAGGAAGGCAGATTACTATCTAAATGGAGTCGAGTTAGGTAAAGGGGAAGTCCAACAAGATCTAGGTGTTCTTGTCCATCAGTCAATGAAAGCAAGCATGCAGGTACATCAGGTAGTGAAGAAAGCTAATGGCATGCTGGCCTTCATAACAAGAGGAATTGAGTATAGGAGCAAAGAGGTCTTTATGCAGCTGTGCAGGGCCCTGGTGAGATCGCACTTGGAGTATTGTGTGCAATTATGGTCTCCAAATTTGAGGAAGAACATTCTGGCTATTGTGGCAGTGCAGCATAGGTTCACGAGGTCAATTGCTGGCATGGTGGGACTATCATATGTTGAAAGATTGGAGCGACTGGGCTTGTATACACTTGCGTTTAGAAGGATGAGAGAAGATCTGATTGAGATGTATAAAATTATTAAAGGATTGGACACTCTGGAAGCAGGAAGATTGTTTCCGCTGATGGGCGAGTCCAGAACCAGAGGACATAGTTTAAAAATGAATGGTAGGCCATTTAGAACAGAGTTGACGAGAAACTTCTTCACCCAGAGAGTGGTGGATATATGGAATGCTGTGCCTGAGAAGTTGGTGGAGGCCAGGTCTCTGGATACTTTCAAGAAAGAGATGGATATAGCTCTTAAAGATAGTAGAATCAAGGGTTATGGAGATAAGGCAGGATCAGGATACTGATTTTGGATGATCAGCCATGATTGTGATGAATGGTGGTGCTGGCTCAAAGGGCTGAATGGCCTACTCCTGTACCTATTTTCTATTGACTACTGGTAAGTACAAGATGGTGTAAGAGCATTGCAGTAGAGATATGGTGCAAACTTGAGGTGAACAGTGGCAAATTGTGTGAAGAAACTATCCATGAATCTCCCTGAAATTAGCATTTAGGGCTGAATTTTATCAAAAATCAGCAATGTGCACAATGTTTGTGTAGGGACAGACAAAATTGAAATGGACTAGAAATAAAAATTTTATATGCGGTATCTTGGAAATGATTGTGCACGAGTTTTTACAATTTCATAAGAAGTTGAATAGTACATTTGAAAATAAATAATTATTTCTCTTTTTAACTTCTAAACATTTATTTGTGACAAAATACATTGTTTGCTATCAATGTTAAATACCTATACCCTTCACATAGGGATTAGTTCTACTTCCTGATTCCCACTTTCAGCATGGCAATCTGGTCCCCTATCTGTGCTTTCAATTCTCACTGTCTGGAAGATGGTAAGGGAATAAATCTGAGTGGGTTAACAAGCGAGACAGTACTGAACAAAATGGGATAATAATTTTAGAACATTTCAAGTGAAGTTAGCTAATTCATGGCTGTAATGCAAAATGAAGAGGACTCTGCTTCTGTCTTTGTCATTCTTCCTTCAACCATAATAGATACTGATGATTATTTTTATTATTACTGTTTTGTGGATCTTGTTTAGAAAATAATTTTACATTTTTAAATGTGAAGTGCTTTGGGATTTTTGTATCATAAGAAATCATTATATAAATTCAAGTTGTTTATTTCTTGCAGATGATTATGTGCACATTTCAAGCAAGCCTTGCGATCTTCAGTGTACTACAGCAGATGGACAGAGACAGCTAATGGTCCCAGCACTGGATGGAACATCTTGTAAATACAGGGAATACCGAGGAGTCTGTATAGCTGGCAGATGTGAGGTTGTGACAATAATCTGCATAGATGTGTGTTAGATTTCTCAAATCTTATTGATTCTTGTTTCACATTCTCTCTATGTTCTGCAGCCCATTGGATGTGATGGGGTGCTCTTTTCCACCCAGACTCTCGACAAATGTGGTGTGTGCCAGGGCAATGGAAGCAGCTGTATTAGAGTTACTGGCAACTACAGGAAGGGAGCAATCTACTTGGGTAAGAGATGTAATGTACAGGAGTAGGTCGTTTGGTCCTTCAAATTTGCTCTGCCTTTCAACAAAATTTCAACAAAGGCTGATCACCTACTTCATCTTCCAGCAGTATCCTTAAATCGCTTATATCCCATAGTACAAATCTGTCAATCTCTATCTATTAATATACAGAATGAATGACTGTGCATCCACGGATCCCCTGAGATGAAGAATGCCAAGAGCTTGCCACATTTTGAGTGAAAACGTTTTTTCATTGCAGTGCTAAATGACTGAAGCTTTTGTTTTGAAATTGTGATTCCATCTTTTAGATTCGAGGGCTAGAAGAAACATGTTGTGGGATTCCAGGAACTTTGGCAAATTAGATCCACAGTTGGCTGAACAGCAGGAAGTAGAGGGGGACGGTTGAGGTGTCTTTTTTACTGACTGAAAGTCTGTGTCTACTGAGGTCCCACAGGGATCAATGTTAGGGCCCTTGCTGCTTGTGGCATAAATGAATGATTTATACTTGAATATAAGAGGGTTGATCAGTAAATTCAAAGATAATACAAAAGTTAATTGGGTGCTAAATAGAAGATAGCCTTACACTAAAAGAGGATATACATGGGTTGGTCAGATGGACTGATAAGTGGAAAAGGGAATTCAATCTGGATAAGTGTAAGATGGTGCACTTGGGCAGGACAAGCAAGGCAAAGGAATAAATGAAGAACAGTGGGACACTGGGAAACACCAAGGATTGGAGATATCTTTAGTATGCATGTACACATGTCCCTTAAGGTATCAGTGCAAGTGGACAATGTGGTGAAGAAGGCAGATGGGATACTTAGCTTTTTTTTTGTAGAGGCAGAATTTAAGACTAGGAAGGTTATGCTGTAACTGCATAAATCGTCAATTAGATCACGGCTGTATAGTGTGCAGTTCTGGAACCCTGCATTACACAAGGGATTTGATAGCATTAAAAAGGGTGCTGAGAAGATTTACCAAGATGTTACCTGGGTTGGAGAGTTTCAGAGATTGGACAGACTGAGGTTATTTTCAATAGTGTAGAAGATATTGAGCGGGGACATGATTGAAATGTATAAAGTTATAAGGAGCATGGATAGGGTAGAGATGGAGAAGCCTTTTCCCCTTTGATGGAGGGATCAATGACCAGTGGTCAAAGATTTAAAGATAAGGAATGGAAGGTTCAGAGAAAAAGGTTTAGGGAACTCACTGCCTGTAAGGATGGAAGAGGCAGAAACCCTCATCATATTGAAGTATTTAGATGTGCATTTGTAATGTCAAGGCATACAAGTGCTGGGACATGGCATTAGAATAATGAGGTAATTGTTTTTGACCAGCAGGGACACGATGAGCCATAGGTCCTTTTTTGTGTTGTAGATCTCTATGACTCTGAGAAGCAAAACATGCAATAAATTGGATAGTAAAGCCACAATACAAAATTTGTTCAGCAACAAGAAACATTCTGTACAAATACTGGAAGTGCACAGCAGTTCAGGCAGCATCCAACGAGCAGCGAAATCGACGTTTCGGGCAAAAGCCCTTCATCAGCGAAACATCGATTTCGCTGCTCGTTGGATGCTGCCTGAACTGCTGTGCTCTTCCAGCACCACTAATCCAGAATTTGGTTTCCAGCATCTGCAGTTATTTTTACACCATTCTGTACAAATAGTCACTTTGTAACAAGCTTGAGTATTAATGAAAAAATACTTTTTAAAGCTATTGTCTTGCACTTGTCTGGACAATTTGCAAGAAGTATCAATGGAAAGGAATTTCTTTTTTTTGTGAAATGTGTTTTCAGCAATACTGTGTGTAGTAAACACTTGCTTATTGGACTGGAGGAGTGTATACAGTAGAATTCTCCAAGCATTCTTCCTTTCCTTCATTATTTATTAATGATTTAGACATGCACATATAGACCACAATTTCAAAATTTGTGAATGGCACAAATCTGTTTTGAACAGTGAAGAGGATAGTAATAATCTTCAAGAAGATTTATGTAGCTTGATGGAATGGCAAAGAACAGGCAAATTTAATTTAATGTAGAAAATTGTGAATTGATTCATTTTAGAAGAACAAGGAGAGACACCAATTATAAAATAAAAGGTGTAATTCTAAAGAATTTGCAAGAGCAGAAGGCCTTATGGGTATGGGGTGTGAAATGTTGAAGGCAAGTTCAGTGATTAATAAAGTGTTTGAATTTTAGCTTCATAAATATGAGCAAAAGTACAAAAACAAGATCATGATGATAAGCCTGGCTGAAACATGGGCTTTGCCTCAACTGGAGTGTTCTTTTCTGTATTGGCTAGCAAAGATGTAAAGGCATTAGAGAGGGTGCAGAAAAGGTTTGTATAAATGGCTCTGGGGAAAATGAAATGCAATTATATGAAAAGGAAAGAAGAGCTAGGGCTGTTTAACTTGGAGAAAAGAAGATTAAGAGATTTGGCAGGTATTCAAAATAATGGGAGGTCTGCATAGAACAAATAGGGAGGAAATTTTTAGGGGTTTTATTGACTTGGGTGGGATTTGTGGCAGAATTGGATGAGAAGTCCAGCAAGGCCTATCTTGATGCTGGGGACCTCACTGTATCTTTCTTTATTTTTTTGCAAATAGAAAGGTGAGTTTCTTGTTAGACAATGGCGAGTTGCCAATTAAAGGAGAGTTTTTTTGCTTAAGTGTCTTACAAACACCGTAACTGGCCTTAGTTTTAATGAGCTTCCTATCTTCTCAAATGAGCAGATCAAACTGGAAGTCTAGAATTCTTGATTGGAAGTCAGCATAGGTACCCGGCAACTTCAACTTGCCACTTGCTTCAAATGATCTCCATGTTGGACACTGGGCACCAATGTTTCAGGTGAACTCCATGGACACTGGCCACAAACACCTAATGTCCACAGACATTGGCATTTGATATGTGCCAGCTTTTTAAAACCCATAAGGTACATCTCCAATCCCTTTATAGTATATATCTGCATTTTGATGCTGCACCTCCAGTTGTACTAGCAACTGAAATTCTTTTAGTCAGGGACAAACAGCAAGCTTGTGGAATAAATCCAGCTGTATCACCATCTTGTTCACTTGCTGTCACACCAATCACTCACCCTGAAGCTTGCAGGTCTCTGGCTTGCATTGCTTTTGTTTGTGCTTTGCCCCCTCAGCCAGAGATGTCAGGCTAATGTTATTCTGTCTCGATAAAAACTGAAAGAGCTGCAGATACTGTGTATATTGGAAACAAAAATAGAAGTTGCTGGAAAAGCTCTGCTGATCTGGCAGTAATTATGAAGTGAAGTCAAAGTTACAAAATTTCAGGTCAGGGTTCTGAGGAAGGGTCACTGGACCTGAAATGTTAACTTTGATTTTTGTTCACAGATATTGCCAGACCTGCAAAGCTTTTCTAGCAACTTCTATTTTTGTTTCCAATATACACAGTATCGGCTTGTTCAAGGAGCAGCTATTGGGTGTCCTTGATAAGTATGTACCAGTCAGGCAGGGAGGAAAGGGTCTTGTGAGGGAGCCGTGGCTTAATAAGGAATTGGAATCCCTTGTAAAAGGGAAGAGGGCGGCCTATGTAAAGATGAGGCGTGAAGGTTCAGTTGGAGCGATTGAGAGTTATAAGGTAGCCAGGATGGATCTAAAGAGAGAGCTAAGAGCAGCGAGAAGGGGACATGAAAAGTCCTTGGTTGGTAGGATTAGGGAAAACCCAAACGCTTTCTATAGGTATGTCAGGAACAAAAGGATGACTAGGGTAGGTATCGGTCCAGTCAAGGATAGTAGTGGGAAGTTGTGCGTGGAGGCAGAGGAGATTGGAAAGACACTAAATCAATACTTTTCGTCCGTATTCACTCAGGAACAGGACATTGTTGCTGATGTGAATATTGAGTCACAAGTGATTAGAATGGATGGCTTTGAGGTATGTAGGGAAGAGGTCCGGGGAATACTGGAAAGGGTGAAAATAGATAAGTCCCCTGGGCCTGATGGCATTTATCCTAGGATCCTCTGGGAAGCTAGGGAGGAGATAGCGGAGCCATTGGCCTTGATTTTTATGTCGTCGTTGTCTACAGGAATAGTGCCAGAAGACTGGAGGATAGCGAATGTGGTCCCCTTGTTCAAGAAGGGGAGTAGGGACAGCCCTAGTAACTATAGGCCAGTGAGTCTCACTTCTGTTGTGGGCAAAGTCTTAGGGAGAATTGTAAGGGATAAGATTTATGAACATCTGGATAGGAATAATGTGATCAAGGATAGTCAGCATGGTTTTGTGAAGGGCAGGTCGTGCCTCACAAACCTTACTGAGTTCTTCGAGAAGGTGACCAAGGAAGTGGACGAGGGTAAAGCAGTAGATGTGGTGTATATGGATTTTAGCAAGGCGTTCGATAAGGTACCCCATGGTAGGCTACTGCAAACATTACGGAGGTATGGCATTGAGGGTGCATTAGAGGTTTGGATTAGGAATTGGCTGGCTGGAAGGAGACCGAGGGTAAAGGTTCATCTTGGAGTGCAGTTACTAGCGGTGTTCCACAGGATCTGTTTTGGGACCATTGCTGTTTGTCATTTTTATAAATGACCTGGAGGAGGGGCTTGACAGCTGGATGAGCAAGTTTGCGGATGACACGAAAGTCGGTGGAGTGGTGGACAGTGAAGAAGGATGTGGCAGGTTACAGCGGGATATAGATAAGTTGCAGAGCTGGGCGGAAAGGTGGCAAATGGAGTTCAATGTAGCTAAGTGTGAAGTCATTCACTTTGGTAGGAGTAACAAGAAGATGGATTACTGGGCTAATGGTAGGCTACTTGGTAGTGTGGATGAGCAGAGGGATCTTGGTGTCCATGTACACAGATCTCTGAAAGTTGCCACCCAGGTAAATAGTGCTGTGAAGAAGGCATATGGCGTACTGGGCTTTATTGGTAGAGGAATTGAGTTCCGGAGTCCTGAGGTCATGTTGCAGTTGTATAAGACTCTGGTGTGGCCTTATCTGGAGTATTGTGTACAGTTCTGGTCGCCATACTATAGGAAGGATGTGGAGGCACTGGAACAGGTGCAGAGGAGGTTTACCAGGATGTTGCCTGGCATGGTAGGAAGATCGTATGAGGAAAGGCTGAGGCACTTGGGGCTGTTCTCATTGGAGAAAAGAAGGTTTAGGGGAGATTTGATAGAGGTGTACAAGATGATTAGGGGTTTAGATAGGGTTGACAGTGAGAACCTTTTTCCGCGTATGGAGTCAGCTGTTACTAGGGGACACAGCTTTAAATTAAGGGGTGGTAGGTATAGGACAGATGTTAGGGGTAGATTCTTTACTCAGCGGGTTGTGAGTTCATGGAATGCCCTGCCAGTAACAGTGGTGGACTCTCCCTCTTTATTGTCATTCAAGCGGGCATTGGATAAGCATATGGAGGTTATTGGGCTCGTGTAGGTCAGGTAGGCTTCAGTCGGCGCAACATCGAGGGCCGAAGGGCCTGTACTGCGCTGTATGTTTCTATGTTCTATGTTCTGTTTTTGTTAATATTCTGTCTTGCCTTGCCATTTGGCACAAACACAAAGCCAGGAATCTTGTCATGATTGATTTGTCAGTAGTCATTCAATTTTACAGTACAGAGAGAGGCTATTTGACCTATTGTCAGTACTGGTTTCTGAAAGAGCTACCCAACTAGTCCTATTCTCCAGTTCTATTTCTGTAGCTCTAAATTCATCACTTTCAAATATATATCCAGTTGCCTTTTGAAACTTCATAAGGAATCTGCCTGTACCACTCTTCTAGGCAGCTCCTTCCAAGTCCTAACAAATCATCTGAGTAAAGATGTTTCTCCTCCACTTATTCCTAGCTGTCTTGCTGACAGTCTTGGAATTGTGACTCCTAGTTCCAGACTTACCAATGGAAAGTAGTGAAAATGGAATATCTTTCTTTACCCTGTCAAAATTGTTCATAATTTCAAGCAGCTCAATCAGATCATCTTTTAATCTTCTCTACTTTGAGGACAATCAACTGAATTTCTCCAATCTTTCCTTCTATCTAAAATCCTTCATTCCTGGTCTCATTCTGGTAAATCTCCTTTGCACTCTCTCCCGGGCTTTAACATCATCCCTCCAAATAATGTGCCAAAAAGTGAACACAGTACTCCAAATGTGGTCTGACCAATGATATGTAGAGATGTAGCATCACTTCCTTGCTTTTTTTACTGTACTCTTCAGTGCTCCTGTAAGACTTCTTAACAACTGTTTCACCTTGTCTTGCCAAGTTCGGATAATTAAGCACCTGAACACTGAGGTCCCTCTGCTCTTGTACTTCTCTTAGAAAGTTGTAACATTGAACCTGTGTATTTTCTTTCTATGTCGTACCAGAATGCTCACCTCCTGTTTCTCTGCATTGCAGTGCATTTGGCTAATTTGTCAATGTCCCTCTGAAGTCACAACATCCTAACAGTTCATTGTTCTCCCTAGCTTAGTGTCATCTGCAAATTTAGAGATTTCTTTTCCCTGAACACCCATCTCCAAACTGTTTAGATAAATCAGAAAAATTGTCCCAACATTGATCCCTGTGGAATGTCACTTTTAAGTTGTCATCCATCTGAGAAATCTCTACCTTGTTTCCTATCTTTTAGTTACCTTCTAATCCATGCTGCCAATGACCCATCAATCTAACCATGTCTAATTTGCTAACCAACCTGCCATGTAGCAATGTATCAAATGCTTTCTGAAAGTCCAAATATACAACCTGCACCTCACCTCCCTCATTCACTGTCTACGTGCCCTCTTCAAAATAACTCCATTAAATCAAATCTGTCAGACATGATCGGCCCTTGACAAAGCCATGATGACTGTCTAGTATTAGCTTATTTTTCTAAGTGTATATTTACCTTATTCTTCACTATAGATTCCAACAGTTTTCCCATTGACATCAAGCTGACAGGTTTGTAGCTTCTTGGGTTATCCTTTGCACCTTTCTTAAAATGTCATGTTTGCAATCCTCTGGATGCCAGGATTAATCCAGTGTTCAGAGAGTCTGGAAAATTTCTGTCAACTGCTCCTCAAGTTCCTAGCTTACCTATCTCAGTAATCTAGATACATCCCATCTTGGCTTGGCAGTGTCTCTACCTGGAATGTTGCCGGATGTTTCAGGCTTCTTCTTTATCTATTACTATACAGCTCATTACCAGTTTTCACTTTTTTCCTCTGCTGTGGGCTGTTTTTCTCCTGGAATAAGAGAGAGAGAGAGAGGAGGAGGGAGAGGGAGAAACGGGTATTACAGAAAAAGGAAGTGGGTGACACAGCTGTTACTTTCAGCGCAGGTGGGAAGGTGTGACAGTGGGCAGTGCAGGTGATCAGTAGAGTTAGTGCTGTTGAAAGTTGAGGTGGATAACAGCACATGGGAAGATGTTGCACACAATGAGTGAGTGAGCATGAGTCTTGGGTGTTAGATACAGCAGAGAAAGAATGAGGTATAAGAGAGAAGCTGGCATTTTATGGAAGAGTGGAGAAGCTCATTGACCTTCTTACTACATCACTCTGCATTCCTCCAGATGGTTTGAGGCTGTTTAGAAACTGGCAGCAGTCTAGAAGCAGGCTGGCATGGTCTGGTGTCATAGCTCTACTTCTGGTCCTGGGTGAAAAGTAAGTCCCACCTGTAACACCATCCTATCCAGCAGGACCTCCAGGTTCTTGCTCAGAGAGGCCCCAGACAATGCTTGTCAGAAACCCAGAATGTTCAGGAGAACTGGGTTCAAATCCTGCATTCCGTGCAATTTTTATTCAATAAGTATCTGGAATTAAGAGTCTAATGACCATGAATAAGTTGTTGATTGTCAGGAAAACCCATCTGGTTCATTCATTCCCTTTAGGGAAGGAAACTGTCATCTGTTTCCAGTCTGGCTTACACATGACTCCAGACCCATAACAATGTAGTTGACTCTTAATTGCCCACTGGGCAGTTAGGGCGGCACGGTGGCTCAGTGGTTAGCACTGCTGCCACACAATGCCAGGGACCCGGGTTTGATTCCCACCTTGGGCGACTGTCTGTGTGGAGTTTGCACATTCTCCCCGTGTCTACATGTATTTCCTCTGGGTGCTCTGGTTTCCTCCCACAATCCAAATATGTGCAGGTCAGGTGAATTGGCCATTCTAAATTGCCCATAGTGTTAGGTACATTACTCAGGAATAAACATAGGGTGGGGGAATGGGTCTGGGTGGGTTACTCTTCAGAGGGTCAGTGTGGACCTGTTGGGCCAAAGGCCCTATTTCCTTATTGTGGGGAATCTAATCTAAATCTAGGGATGGGCAATAAATGCTTCCTGGCCAGCGATGCCCTCATCCTGTGAATGAGTAAAGATACCTGCCACACTGGCTAGCAGTTTCAAGTGGAATGACTCGTCGCTGTCCCAGTAAGTCATACCTGTACTGCCAGGTGACCACTTATGTGCCTGATAGGTGTTAGATAGAAAGAGCAAATTACTGCAGATGCTGGAATCTGCACTGAAAACAACAAATGCTGGAATTGCAATGGGTCAGGCAGTATCCATGGAGATAGTGGAAGTTATGTTTCGAGTAAAGATGACTCTCTTGAAGAGTCTTCTAGACTGGATATGCAGGGCTTTCTCTCTGGTGTTGGTTTGTCCTGTGTATAATGGCATTTGTTCCCATATTAACTCCAAAATGGAAAGACTTTACTTGTGTGTCAGCAAACTTGGCTATGTTGCCCCCAGTCCCAATATTCACTATCATTCTTATATAGTGTGTGGGCGATTTGCTTGAATGCATATTTCCTTTTTTTTTATTTGCACGATTACTCACTTGATATTTTATTGGGAGCAACTTGAGCATGGCCAGTGCAGAAAATTTAGAATTGCTGTATATTGTTTGGAGCTTAGAAAGAGCATTGCTTAATTCCCTAATCCGAGCCATTAGTATAAATTGTTTAATTCTTTGGTGAGCTGATTCTTATTATGCTGGAATTCCTCAAACAGTGGCAAGGAACCTGTGGCAAGAATACCTGCTGCCAGACGTGGGGGGGGACGTCTATGCTGCACCATAGTTCATGTTAAACTCCTGAGAGTCACCACCGTAACTAATTAAAAGACTACTGTCCTCCATTTTTTTCCTTTCTTCCTGAATCGTGTTAAGATAGTGTCATGGATAAATGACATTTGTTCATGTGTGGATCTAGATAGTGTTATCGATTCTACTACAGTGGTCATCATGTCGAGACTGATCTTGCCTATGTATTTTCAAGAAGAGATCCATCCACATTTGGGCATACAGAATGTCGGTGCACTGTAAACCTCTGACACCACTAATGATCATTAACTGACTGACTGTCATTACTTTCTCAACCCATTAAATCTTGTGATCTGTTTTTTTTAACCCTAAAGTATCAGTGTGAGGTCCATTTTTGCCAGGTAGAGTTGGCAAACTCTTACTCTTGGCTCGTAGAGTTATACTATGATGATGGCTACTTGCAGATTGACATGGACTTTGATATGAAAATTTGTTAAATTGTTTCCTAGGTTATTCTCTGATAACCCACATCCCAGTTGGTGCAACAGATATCCAAATAATTGAAAGAAAGAAATCTGATGATGTTTTGGGTATGTATAAAAGTATCTGAAGTTATCTATGTATTTGTTTATTACAGGTTTGTGCTGTCTATTCGTACTGGCTAACAGTTATAGAATATTTGTTTGGCCCAGTTTGTTACTAATTATTAGTGAATTGTAAATGAGTCACTGCAATCTTGTATATTATTCATCTCTGCTTGCATTAACTGTTCGGTTTGAACATTTTAATGCATTCTGTGTTGAATATAAAATGTAATTTTTTTATGTAGCCCTTGGGGTTGGAGAGGGGGGTGCGGGTGTGAATGGTAAGTTGGGGGTCAGTTTAAGAGTTGCACAGGAGTTAGACTAAGTTATCAATTGTCTTTTCCTGAGTAATTAGTAACTGCAGTGAAATCCTCCAGGTTCTCAGTTTTTAATAAATGGATACTTGTGGATGGTACCAGATGCTGGGAATTATCCATGGGAATCTTCAGTTTCCCAAGCAAATTTCTTGGAATTTGCTACTTAAGGCTTTAAGAGTCCCAGTCTCCAGTCTATGCTGCGGAAACTATTATCTGGCCAACTAAACATTCCTAATCATTGACTCCCATTTGACAGTTCTTTAGGAAATTCTGTCATTATTGTTGTTTATCTCCCCTCAAAATAGAATAGAGGATGAGCATTAACACTGAAAGCCTCTGTTCCTATGTCATCACTAGTAACAGTTTGTTCTTTCAAAATATGTGGCTTGCTACCCTTTCTAAAGACAGGATCATTTCACCCATACATAGTCGTTCAGGTTCCAGTGAATCTTGCATTATAATTTCTAGGTTTGGTATTGTTTTTTTTTTATTAAATCTGAAGCCATGGCAGTGACATCCTGGGGAACAAATGAGTTTTATTTGTGCTTTTGTCTACCCTCCAGCTGTTGCAGATGAATCTGGAAACTTCTTTGTGAATGGCAATTTAAAAGTGGAAGGTCCGAGAAACTTTCACCTTGCAGGCACCGTTTTTAAATATAGGAGACCAATGGATGTGCATGAAACTGGTATTGAATACATTGTGGCTCAAGGACCGACTAATCTGGGAGTTAATATTCTGGTAAAACCTCCATTTTTTTTCATGCAAAATTTGTATTCATCAAAGTTTCTGCAGATTTATGAACCTCCAGTAACAATAGCAGTATAACTTTTAAAATGCTAAACTTTCCATTGAAACAACAAAATATGCTGTTTTTGAATGTGCTGAATAAGTGCCGATCATAATGGCAGATGTATCCAAAGTTTCTTTTATGGTTTTGTGCAAACAAAAGCTTGAATTCTAGATAAAATAAATTGTTAAATAGGTCACATTGTGAATAACTGTTTGCTCACACTTCTCAACCATCTGAGGAAAAAAAATTAAAATAAGAATAGGCCATATGGTTCCTAGAGCTTGTTCTGATCATGTCTGCGCTCTGTTTTCACCCATCTCCCATATCTCTCCGCTCTCTGAGGGATCAAAACTCTGTCTATAGATCTGAACACATATGTTGAACATATGAGCATCCATAAACTGTCGGGGCTAGATAATTCCAATGATTCTTAAGAGTGAAGAAACTTCTCCCCTCTGTACTGAATCGTTGTCTTATCCTGAGACTGTGCCCCTGTTTTGTTGTTTCCCCAGCCGAGAAATCTCTCTTATCCTATTAAACCCTTTTGGAATGTTGTATATTCTACTGAGATTACCTCTCCATTTTTTTTTCTAAATTTTGGAGAATGTAGACCCAACTTGCTCTGCCTCTCAACCCACGACAACCTTCTCTGTGCAGAAAACAAAGTACCACAGGTGTGCTCTCAAGTTCTATACATTGTAGAAAGACTTTCTCATTCTTGAACTTCAACCCTTTGTAATAAAGCCAACGTGGTAGTGGCCTTCCAAATTGCTTGCTGTACCTGCACAGTAATTTCCTGTGTTCCTTGTACTAGTATACCCAAATTTCTCTGAACATTAAGCGGTTTCGCTCCCCTTGAAATTTTTTTTATTCTTACTAACAAAATGAATAATCTGACTAACATCGAAGTAACATTCATGCCACACAAGTATTGGGCAATGAAGATCTCCAACAAGAGAAAATCCAGCTACTGCCCCTTGACCTCAATGGCATTATCATCACTGGATTTCCCACTATCAACACTGAGGTTACCATTGACCAGAAACTGAACTGGACTAGCCATATAAATACTGTAGCTATAAGAGCAGGTCAGAGACTAGGAAACCTGCAGCGAGTAACTCTCCTTACAACTCTCTCAAGCCTGTTCACCATCTACAAAGCACAAGTCAGGAATGTGATGGAATATTCACTGCTTACCTGGATTAATGCATCTCCAACACTGAAGATAGCATCCCCGATAAAAGCAGCCATTCACCATCTATGATGTTCAGTCCCTCCAGTACCATAGCACAGTGACAGCAAATGTACAGTCAGTTCTGCTATAACACGTGTTCCTTCACATAAATTGGCTTTAATGTGAGTGAAGAATTTAGACCATTATTTGTAGAACACAAACTTTCCTTACCTGTATTGAGTATAATGTGATTCCAGCCCCATTAGGTTATATGATGTAGCTATTGCTTGATTTACCTATAACGCAAGATCACACGAGGACGGAACTATCATGTTACATCAGAATCGACAATACAAGATGTATTGTAGTAACTCACCATGCCTCCTTTGACAGAACCTTCCAAAATTTGACTTCTACCACATAGAAAAACATGAATGATTAAATGTATAGGTAAAAACAATGACTGCAGATGCTGGAAACCAGAGTTTAGATTAGAGTGGTGCTGGAAAAGCACAGCAGTTCAGGAAGCATCCGAGGAGCAGTAAAATCGACGTTTCGGGCTAAAGCCCTTCTTCAGGAATACAGGCAGAGTGCCTGAAGGGTGGAGAGATAAATGAGAGGAGGGTGGAGGTGGGGAGAAAGTAGCATAGAGTACAATAGGTGAGTGGGGGAGGGGATGAAGGTGATAGGAGGGTGGAGTGGATAAGTGGAAAGGAAGATAGGCAAGTAAGACAAGTCATGGGGACAGTGCTGAGCTGGAAGTTTTGGAGATGGGGTGAGGTGGGGTAAGGGGAAATGAGGAAACTGTTGAAGTCCACATTGATGCCCTGGGGTTGAAGTGTTCCAAGGCAGAAGATGAGGCATTCTTCCTCCAGGCATCCGGTGGTGACGGAGCAGCAGTGAAGGAGGCCCAGGACCTTCATGTCCACGGCTGAGTGGGAGGGGGAGTTGAAATGTTGGGCCACAGGGCGGTGTGGTTGATTGATGCGGGTGTCCTAGAGATGTTCCCTAAAGCGCTCTGCTAGGAGGCATCCATCCTCCCCAATGTAGAGGAGACAGCATCGGGAGCAACGGATACAATAAATTGGTGGATGTGCAGGTAAAACTTTGGATCTGCATTACAACCTGCAAGTTCCGTTACAAACTACAGACTATCTTGACTTGGAACTATATCACTGTTCTTTCACTGTTAGTGTCAAAATCTTGGCACTTCCTTAAAAGCGCACTCTCTGGGCCCTGGGCCCCAAACATTGCAGTAGTTCAAGAAGGCAGTGCATCACCACCTTCTGTAGGACAATTAGGAAAAGAACATGAATGCTCGTCCTAGTCAGTGATGTTCACTTCTTCTGAATGAATAAATACATGATTTAAAAGGTAACTGTATGTCTTTCATTTAAATATCCAACCAACGATAACACAAAATGAGATTAATATTGTTTAAATAATTGTCTAAATTATTTTGGATCAGGAATTGAATGTCCCATACACCACTATGTTTAAAAGCCATGGACATTTTGGGTGAAGGGTACAGCCCACAAATATGTCCAGGGGTGTCTGGTTTAGAAATAAGTGTGCTTCTGGAACTGAATTTCCTGACTAGACCTGATCTAATGCCACGTTCATCTGATGTACAACAGGGATTTCTCAAAGTTTGGATTGCCCTGAGGTGGCTATCAGTATTGAGTCACACTCTTGAAAACTAGGCTTCATGATCCCTTTCAAAATAGGATGTAAGAAACCTACATGAGAGCAAGTGCTTCTGAACCTCCTACTTATGATCCTGCCCGTCAAGATCACAGTCCTATTTGAATGCAGGTTTTTCTGCATCCGCATACTGACTGCTTAGTACCTGAGGAATGACTAATGCTGATGAGCGTTGTGAAATAACCAATAAACATCCCCACTTTTGACTTGATGTAGCTGAGGTTAGTTGGACCTCAAACACTAGCTTGAGGAATTCTAGGATAAGTTCCCCATGACTCCCATTGACTCCAGTTTTGCTAGGGCTACTTGATTGGATGCACGGTCATGTGCTGCCTTGATGTCAAGGGAAGCCACTGTCACTTCACTACTTGAGCTCTCCTCTTTTGTCTGTTTGTTCTAATGCTGTGATAAGGTCAGGAGATCTGTGACTCTGGAGGAACTCAACCGGAGAGTCTGTCAGCATGTTATCACTGAGCAACTGCTTAATAGCAATGTTGATGACACTTTCCATCATTTTGCTGCTAATTGAGAATAAACTGATGGTCCTAATTGGCTAGATTGAATTAATTCTGCAGTTTGGACTGGACATTACAGGGCAATTTTACATGTTGTCAGGCGAATGCCAGTTCGTAGATATTATGAAAATGTTTGGCTAGGGCCACAGGTATTTCTAGAGTAGAAGTCTTCAGAACACAGCCAGGACAGTGTTAAGTCTGTAAACTTTGCAGTATCTGGTCTCTTCAGCCATTTCTTGATATCACCTGGAGTGAATTGAATTGACTGAAGACTGTGATGCGGCATCTCAGGAGGAGGCTTAGATAGATCATCCACTTGGTATTTTTGCCTCAAGGTTGTTGCAAACTTTTAGCTTTGTTTCACACTGATCTGCTGGGTTTCCATCATTGAGGATGGCATACTTAAGTTTTTTTTTTAAATTTTAGTTGGTTGTTTAATAATCTACCACGGTTCATAGGATGTGGCAGGATAACAGAGTATAGATCTATTCTGTTGGTGAAATTATTTAGCTCTTGTCTATCATGTGCTGCTTCTGTTATTTGGCCTGTAAGTAGTCTTGTGTTGTATCTTCATCAGGTTGTCATTTTTAGATTTACTTAGTGCTATTCCTGGTGTGCATTCTTGCGCTCTTCTTTGAACCAGGCTTGATCCCCTGGCTTTTGGCAATAGTAGAGCAGAGATGTGCCAGGCCATGAGGTTACATTTTGTGCTTGAACACGGTTCTGCCTCTGGCCCATGACATGACATAACATGGATGCGCACCTTGGTGACTGTCTGTCTCATACCTTCAAAAGCCTTTTCTGTTCTACAAGGGCCCCAGAAACTGGTGCAGGAGGAGACCATAGACATCAAGCTTGCTCCATCATTCAGTATGATCGTGGCTGAGCTAATTCATTAACTCCACTTTCCTTAAGGACCAAGCGTCTGTCTTTCCCAGCCTTAAATACCTGCAATAATGGAGACTCCACTGAGAGAATCCCAAAGATTTGCAACCCTGTAATTAAGGGAATTTCTCATTGAGTTCTAAATGATTAGCCTTTTATCCTGAAACTGTTCCCTTGTATCTTAGATTCCCCAACCAGTGGAATCAGCTGTTCAGCATCTACTCTATCAAACCCTTCAGATCCATGTACTTCTCCATGAAATCACCACAATTTTCCTAAACTGCATAGAATGTAGACCCAATTTGCTTAGGCTACCATCTTCATCACAGGAACCAATTTACTGAACCTTCACAGTACTGTCTCCAATAATAGGATCCCTACAGTGTGGAAATAGGCCATTCAGACCACAAAGTCTACATTAACCTTCCAAGGAGCATCCCACCCAATCCCTGTAACCCTGCATTTTCCAGGGCTAATTCACCTAAACTGCATATCCCTGGGGCATATGGGCAATTTACCACTGTCAATCTATCTAACCATATCTTTTGGAGTGTGGGAGGAAACCAGAGCAACCGGAGCAAACCCACCCAGACACTGGGAGATTGTGCAAGCTCCACACAGACAGTCGGCTGAGGGTGGAATCGAACCTGGGTACCTGGCACTGAGACAGCAGTGCTAACCACTGTGAGCCACTGTGTTGCCAATGTAAGTAATTTTAAATGTGGAGGCTAAAATCACAGATGACACTCCATAACTGACCACCAAAACCCTGAAGAATTGTAACTTGTCTATTCCTGTACTCCAGTTTCTTTTAATAAATGTTAACATTTAATTGGTTTTTCCAATTGTTTGTTGAACCTGCATGCTAATTATCTCCATAAACAGGTATGTGGGAATGTAAGAAAGACAGTATATTAATTATGGGTGACTTTAACCTTCATGTAGACTGAAAAGATCATGAGCAAAGATAGCCATAAAAAAAAACTCCACTATCATGAGAGAAAATGTGCTTTGGAAAGTAATGGGGCTGAAATCTGATAAGACCCCTTGAACTTGTTGGGCTGCTTTCCTAGGATTTTAAATGAAATATCTACAGAAATAGTGGATGCACTGGTAGTACTATTTCAAGAATCCTTAGCTTCTGTAAAAGTCCCAGAGGTTTAGAAAACTACCAATATAAAACCTTTAAAAACAAAGGAAAAATGTTAGAATCTGTTACAAAGGATGTAAAGGCAGAACATTTAGAAATACCTAAATGCATAATATAATCAAGCAGAGTCAGTGTGGCTTCATGAAGGCTAAATGATACCTAACAAACGTTTTTATCAAAACTCTATAAGTTGGCGGTAAGCAGGATAGATAAAGGGGATTTGCTAAATGTGATATATTTCAATTTCCAAAATGTGTTTGACAAAGTCTTACACATAAAGCTTCATGAGACAAGTGCTCATAGGTTTGAACAGTATATTAGTATGGATAGAAGATTAGCTAACCATTAGTGTGTTGGGATAAATGGGGCATATGCAGAGCAGAGTGCCACAGGGATCAGTGCTTGGGCTAAAATTTATTTATAAATGATTGACTAGTGTGAAGGAAGTGAATGTACTGTTGCCAAGTTTATGGATGTCATGAAAGATGGGAAGGCAAATAGTGAGGGTGACAGTTCGACAGATGGATAAACAAGTTAAGTGAGTGGACAAGCTTGGCAGATGGAATATAATGTGGGAAAATTCCTCATACGTGAGAAATAAAGAGAACGATCAGGGAGAAGGTAGGGCCAATCAGGGATAACAGAGGGAACTTGTGCGTGGAGTCTGAGCAGATAGGGGAAGTCTGAAATAAGTTTTTTGCTTCATTTTTCACCAAGGAAAGGGACCTTGTTGTGAAAACTTAGGAGCTGGATTACAGTCTTGACGAGATCAAGATTGATGATGTTGATGTGCTGGAAATGTTGGAAAACATTAAGATTGATAAGTCCCCAGGGCCAGACCCTAGGCTGCTCCGGGAAGCAAGAAAGGGGGTTGCTAAGCTGCTGGCGAGGATATTTGCCTCCTCACTCTCCACGGGAGTCGTACCGGAGGATTGGAAGGAGACAAATGTTGTTCCTCTTTTCAAGAAGGGCAATAGGGAAATCCCTGCAATTACAGACCAGTCAGTCTTATGTCTGTGGTCAGCAAAGTTGTGGAAAGAATTCTGAGGGATAGGATTTATGAATATTTGGCAAAATATAGTGTGTTTAAAGGCAGTCAGCATATCTTTGTGAGGGGCAGATCATGCCTCCAAACCTTATTGAGTTCTTTGAGAAGGTGACAAGACAGGGCGATGAAGGTCGAGCAGTGGGTGTGTTGTATATGGAGTTCAGCAAGGCATTTTGATAGGGTTCCCCATGGTAGGCTCATTCATAAAGTCAGGAAGCATGGGATACCGGGAGATTTTGCTATCTGGATTTAGAATTGGCTGGTTGACAGAAGGCAGAGAGTGGTTATAGATGGAAAGTATTCTGCCTGGAAGTCAGTGTTGAGTGAGGTCCCGCAGGGCTCTGTTCTTGGGCCTGTGCTCTTTGTAGTTTTTATAAATGACTTGGTTGAGGGGTGGGTTAGTAAATTTTCAGATGACAAAGGTTGGTCGATAGTATAGAGGGTTACTGCAGTGCAACATAGACAGGATGCAGAGCTGGACTGAGAAATGGCAGATGGAGTTCAACCTGGATAAATGTAAAGTGATGCATTTGGGAAGGTCGAACTCGAATGCTGAACATAGGATTAAAGACAGGATTCTAGGTAGTGTGGAGGAGCAGAGGGATCTGGGTATGCGGGTACATAGATCCCTCAAAGTTGCCACCCAAGTGGATAGGGTTGTTGAGAAAGCATATGGTGTTTTGGCTTTCATTAACAGGGGGATCGAGTTTGAGATGCGAGGTTTTGCTACAGCTCTACAAGCCCCTGGTGAAATCACTCTTGGAATATTTTGTCCAGTTCTGGTCATCCTACTGTAGAAAGATACAGAGGCTTTGGAGAGGGTGCAAAGAAGGTTTACCAGAATGCTGCCTGGACTGGAGGGCTTGCCTTATGAAGAAAGGCTGAATAAGCTCTGACTTTTCTCTCTGGACAGATGGAGGAAGAAAGGAGACCTGATCGAGGTGTACAAAATAATGAGAGGAATACTTAGAGTCAATAGCCAAAGCATTTTTCCCCAGGGCAGGATTGATTGGTATGAGGGGTCATAGTTTGTAGGTATTAGGAGGAAGGTATAAAGGAGACATCAGAGGTAGGTTCTTTACGCAAAGAGTTATGAATGCATGGAATGCGTTGTAAGCTGTGCTGGTGGAAGCAGAGTCCTTGGGGACATTTAAGCGACTGCTAGACATGCACATGGACAGCAATGAGTTGAGGGGTGCATAGGTTAAGTTATTATATTTTACGTTAGGATTAAACCTCAGCACAACATCATGGGCCAAAGGGCCTGTTCTGTGCTGTACTTTTCTATGTTTCTAAAATGTGATGCTATGCACTTTGATAGTAAGAATGGAAGAGCTAAACGTTTAAATGGGGAAGTCTTAGATTTTAAATTTTATTTACAAGATTTTTTATTGGTTAGATTTTTGTTGTCATGTGTACTCGAGTATAGGAATAATGGTGCAGGTGTTGGACTGGGTGGACAAGGTCAGAAGTCTAATGACACCAGGTTATAGTCCAGTAGGTTTATGTGAAATCATAAGCTTTCAGAGCATTGTCCCTTCGTCAGTGAGAGAGAAGCACAGAGACACAGATGTTATAGGCAGGAAGATCAAAAGATAATACAAATGTGGAGTGCCGACAAGCTGACTAAAAGGTCTCTCAGGTAATCAAGAGTGTCAGATGGTGTGTGTAAAGTGTCAATAGCTGAATAACAAAACAGGGGAATTCACCAGGCAAATAAGGCTCTGGGGATTTTTCCAGAAACACCAAGGTATCAGGAGCGAGCCCAATGAGTCAACCAACAAAACCGGAACTGTCGATCGAGATCCGCAGTGCAGCAACCAAAGAGAATCGAATTGGTCCCCTCTGGAAGGCCGCTGCCCTCGGCTCAAGCTGTGAGGAGATGCGTTAACGCCAGATTCATCAGCTGTGCTCACAAGGAAGTGCAGAATGCCACCCCAAGCACAATGTAATAGTATCCAAGCTCTCAAGATCAGTTATAACATTGTCATCAAATTAGCAAACAAAGGAGGAGCTATCATCATACAGAATAGAACAGACGACTGCAAAGAGGTGTACTGACAACTGAACGACCATTACAGACAGCTACCTGCCAATCCAAACAAAAAACACACCTGTCAACTCAAAAGGCTAATAGATAGCTTTGATCCAGCCCTTCAAAGTATCCTATTCACTCTTATCCCACTTACCTCTTGCATAGAAGACTTCTACTGCCTTCCAAAGATGCACAAAGCCAACTCATTTGGACAACCAATCGTATCAGGCAGTGGGACCCCATGTGAGAACCTCTTTGACTATGTTGAGGGCATCTTGAAACCCAATGCACAAGGAACCCCCAGCTACTGTCACCACACTGCAGACTTAGATTAGATTCCCTACAGTGTGGAAACAGGCCCTTTGGAGGGTTGGTATGGACTTGTTGGTCCAAAGAGTAACCCACCCAGACCCATTTCCCTCTGACTAATGCACCTAACACTCTTGTCAGTTTAGCATGGCCAATTCACCTGACCTGCATAGCTTTGGAATGAGGGAGGAAACCAGAGCAGCCGGAGGAAACCCATGTAAACACGGAGAGTGTGCAAACTCCGCCCAAGACAGTCGCCCAAGGCTGAAATCAAACATGGGTCCCTGCTGATGTGAGGCAGCAGTGCTAACCACTAAGCCACCGTGTCATCCCTTCTTACAGAAACTCAGAACCCATGGACCATTCGAACCAGAGCCATTAATCGTCAGTGGATGTTTTGGCACTCTACACCAACATTCCCCAGATGCTTCATCGCTGCAACAGCCTCCATACTCAACACCAAAAACTCTCAATTTTCAGCTGCTGTCCTACAACTCATTTGCTTCATGCTTGACCACAGTGTCTTCACTTTCAACAACTGGTTATTTATTCAGACACATGATGCACCAGTTCAAGCAAGATTTCTTTGCACAGGACCTCTAACCAACACTGTATACCAGATACGTCAACAATATTTTCTTCCTTTGGACTCATGGCGAAGAATCACTGAAACAATTGCATAGCAATATAAACCAGTTTCATCGCACGATCAGACTTGCCATGGATTACACATCAGAATGTCTCCTTCTTGGACATGCACATCTCCATCAAGGACAGACATCTCCGCACCTCATTCTACAGCAAGCCTAGGGATAGCCTCTCAAAGCTGCACTTCCCCAGCTTCCACCCTAAACATGTTAAAGCTATTCCCTACAGATGAGTCCTGCACATACACAGGATCTGCTTAGATGGGGAGGAACACTACTGACACCTAAAGATTTTGAAGGATGTCCTCATAAGAACTGGATATGGTGCTCAATTCATTGCCAGTTCCAACGTGCCATTGTGACAAACTGACCTCCTCCAGAAGGCAAACCCAGGATACAACCTGAGTGCCCTTCGTCATCCAGTACTTCCCCAGAGGGGAGAAAGTATGCCATGTTTGCAGCCTTCAACGTGTCATCAATGGTGACAAGCATCTCACCAAGATCATCCCTACTTGTCATCTTCAAACAACCGCCTCACCTTAAACAGACTTTTGTTTGCAGAAAACTACCCAGCATTCAGGACAACATTAACATTGATCACAACGCCACACCACCCTGCCATGAGAACCTCTGCAAATCATGTTCGATCATTGACATGGATACTTACCATCACACTTGGGAATGCCACTCACCACATATACAGCAGATATTCATGTGACTCTACCAACGTTGTCTATCTCATTACTGCAGGCAAGGATGCCCCAAGGGATGGCAAATTTAGTGAGACAATGCAGATGCAATGGCAACAGATGAATCGATGCTGCACAACAAGCGCCAGACAGGAATGTTCCCTCCAGTTGGGAAACACTTCAGAGGTCAAGGGCATTCAGCCTCTGATCTTTGAGTAAGCCTCCTCCAAGATGGCTTTCACAATACACAATGCAGAATTGCTGAGCAGAAACTGATAGCCAAGTTCTGTACAATGAAGAAGGGCTCAACTGTGATCTTGAGTTCATGTCGTGCCACATGTAACCCCACCACAATGTTCTGTATCTGTAAAATCTTCCTTACTGTCCTATTTTGACACCATCGCCTTGATAACTTATGATCTCTCTACCTTAATTAGTTTGTACAGTTTTGGATTACTTAGGTATAAAAGTCGTATGCCAAGGGTCTAACCAATCAGATATCTTTGTGGCATCCTTAAATACAGATGAGGTGCCAGAGGACTAGAAGATTGCTCATCTTGTTCCCCTGTACAAGAAGGGTAGTAGGGATATTCCGGGTAACTACAGACCCGTGAGCCTGACATTAGTGGTGGGAAAGTTGCTGGCGAAGGTACTGAGAGATGAGCTCATGCCTTTCCAAATATAAATAGATCCTATCAGTGACGAGCAACAGGGTTTTGTGCGGGGGAGATCGTGCCTTGCCAACTTGATAGAGTTTTTCGAGGAAGTGACCAAGTTGTTAGATGAAGGAAGGGCTGTTGATGTCATATACATGGACTTTAGTAAGGCGTTTGCTAAGGTTCCCCATTGTAGACTAATGGAGACTGTGAAGTCACATGGTGTGCAGGGTGTTCTAGTTAGGTGGATAAAGAACTGGTTGAGCAACAGGAGACAGTAGTAGTTGAAGGGAGTTTCTCGAAATGGAAAAAGATGACCAGTGGTGTTCCACAGGGGTCCGTATTGGGACCACTACTGTTTGTGATATACATAAATGATCTGGAAGAGGGCATTGGTGGTATGATCAGCAAGTTTGCAGATGACATGAAGATTGGTGGAGTACAGAAAGCATAGGGGACTGTCAAAGAATACAGGAGGATATGCATAGACTGGAGAGTTGGGCGGAAAAGTGGCAGATGGCTTTCAATTCAGACATGTGAGGTGATGCATTTAGGCAAGTCTAATTCTAGAACAAATTATACAATGAATGAAAGAGCTTTAGGAAAAGTTGATGAGCAGAGACATCTGGGAGTGCAGTCCATTGTACCCTGAAGGTTGCTGCACGGGTGAATAGAGTGGTCAAGAAGGCATATAGTATGGTTGCCTTCATTGGACGGGGTATTGAGTATAAGAGCTGGCAAGTCATGTTAAAATTGTACAAGACATTGGTTCGGCTGCATTTAGAATACTGTGTACAGTTCTGGGCGCCACACTACCAAAAGGATATGTTCGCTTTGGAGAGGGTGCAGAGAAGGTTTACGAGGATGTTGCCTGGTATGGAAGGTGCTTGCTATGAAGAGAGGTTGAGTAGGTTAGGTTTATTTTCACTAGAAAAAAGGAGATTGAGGGGGGACCTGATTTGAGGTTTACAAAATCATAAAGGGTATAGACAGGGTGGATAGTCTCAAGCTTTTTCCCAGGGTGAAGGATTCCATAACGAGAGGTCATGCTTTCAAAGTGAGAGGTGGAAAGTTGAAGGGGATACACGCGGTAAGAGAGTGGTGGGCGTTTGGGACATGTTGCCAGCAGAGGTGGTAGAGGCAGGCACGGTAGATTCATTTTAAGATGCGTCTGGTCAGATGCATGAGTAGGAGGGATGCAGATGCTTAGGAATTGACCAACAGGTTTAGACAGTACATTTGGATCGGCTCAGGCTTGGAGGGCCAAAGGGCCTGTTCCTGAGTTGTAAATTTTCTTTGTTCTTTATCATGTTATTCTATCATTTTAGTTTTTCTCCAGCACCACTTTACTTTTAATATTTGTAATTATCTCTCTGTCTCATTTAATCGGGTTATAGGTGATCCCTTCACTTGTTACTCGGCTGTTGACACTTTACTCACACAGTCTGATACTCTTTATCACCTGCAGAGGGTTCAGCCTGTTGATTCTCCTCTCACACTCAATTTGTATGATCTTTTGATATCTTTGCCTATAAATTCTGTGCCTCTCTTCACATGAAGGGGCAATGCTCTGAAAGCTTGTGATTTTTCACTAAACCCGTTGGACTATAACCTGGTGTTGTCTGACTTCGAACCCAGTATAGAAAAACAGGAGAGCGGTGAAAAATATAGAAGTTTTTTGGCAGAGATTAGATTCCCTACAGTGGGGAAACAGGCCCTTAGGCCCAATAAGTCCACACCAAAAGTTACCATTCTAGAGGATCTCAGTACATAAATCACAAAACACTAGTATTCATGTTCAGATAATTGGACTGCGAGCCATTATTTCAAAGGGATGGAGTAAAAACAGGACACTTTTGTTAAACTATACGAGAGACCAGTGAGACTACACCTGGAATATGATGTACAGTTTAAAGAAAGATATGCGCTCATTGGAGGCAGTCCAGAGAAAGTTCATGAGATTGATTTTGAATATGGAGGGATTTTCCATGAGAAGAGCTTGACATACGTTAAGATTGTATCCATTGGTTGAAAAGAATGATTGAAAGGCAACCTTATTTTAAAGCATATGAATCTTCAGGGGTGTGACAGGGTAGATAGAAGGAGGTGGATCCTCTTGTGGGAGAATATGGAACCAGAGGACTTAATCTAAGTAAGGGATTGGCCATTTGAGATAGACCAGGAGGAATGCCTTCTAAGAGTAATGCATCTGTGGAATTCTTTATCACTGAGCTGTGGAGGCTATTTCATTGAGTGTATTCAAGACTGTGATAAACACATCCTTAATCAATAAGGGGGAATCGAGAGTGGTGGGGGTAAAGCAGGAAAGTAGATTTGAGTTGTGAACAAGATGATTATTTGGCAAATTCATGGCACATGTAATACAGTGTGGATAAATATGACTTATCCACTTTGGAAGTCAAAACAGGAAGGCAGATTATTATCTGATTATAAATTAAGAGAGAATGTGCAATGAGACCTGGGTATTCTTGTACACCAGTCACAGAAGATAAGCATGCAGGAGCAGCATCTGATCAAAGAGGCAAATAAAGTGGTGCTGGAGAAAAACTAAAATGATAGAATAACATGATAAAGAACAAAGAAAATTTACAGCCCAGGAACAGGCCCTTTGGCCTGTTAAAATGTTGCCTTTTATATATCCGGAATAAGGTGGGTGAACTTGCAGCATGGGTTGGTACCTGGGATTTCAAGGTTGTGGCCATTTGAGACATGGCTAGATGAGGAATAGGAATGGTTGTTGCAGATTCTGGAATTTAGATGTTTCAGCAAGAACAGAGAAGATGGTAAAAAGTGTGGGATGTGGCATTGTTAATCAAGAGTAGTATTACAGCAGCTGAGATAATGTTTGGGGACTCATCCACTGAGGTAATTTGGGCTAAGGTTAGGAACAGGAAAGAAGAAGTCACCCTGTTGGGAGTTTTCTATAGGCCTCCGAATTGTTCTAGGAAAGTAGAGGAAAGAGTAGCAAAGATGATTCTTGATAGGAGCGAGAGTAATATGATAGTTGTTATAGGGGACATTAACTTCCCCAATATTGACTGAAAATACTAAAGTTCAAGTAGTTTAGGTGGGTCAGTTTTTATTCAAATGTGTGCAGAAGAGTTTTCTGACACAGTACGTAGAAATGCCGACAGGGTTGAGGCCATATTGGATTTGGTACTGGGAATGAACCCGGCCACGTGTTAGATTTGAAGATAGATAAGCACTTTGGCAATAGTGACCACAATTCAGTTATGTTTACAATAGCAATGGGCAAAGAAAGAGGTATAACTGGAGGAAAGGCAATTATGATGTGATTAGGCAAGATTTTAGATGCATAGGATGTGGAAGGAAACTGCAGAGAATGGACAGACTTGAAATGTGGAGCTTATTCAAGGAACAGCTACTGTGGGTCCTTGATAAGTCTATACCTATCAGGCAGGGAGATAGTTGTTGAGGAGAGGGAGCCATGGTTTACTAAAGAAGTTGAAGCACTTTTCAAGAGAAAGAAGAAGGCTTATGCGAGGATGAAGCATGAAGGCTTAGTTGGAGGCTTGAGAATTATAAGTTAGCCAGAAAAGATCTAAAGAGAGAGCTAAGAAGAGCTAGGAGGGGACATGAGAAGTTGTAGGATCAAGGAAAACCCTAAGGCCTTCTACCAGAAAATCTGGGATAAAAGAATGAATCGAGTAAGATTAAGGCCAATCAAAGACAGTCGTGGGAAGTTGTGTGTTGAATCTGAGGACCTCCGAAGCGCTTAATGAATACTTTTCGTCAGTATTCACATTGGAAAAGGGCAATGTTAGTGAGAATACAGAGATACAAGCTGCTGGATTAGATGGGATTGATGCTGACAGTGTAGGTTTTAGCAATTTTGGAAGATTTCAAAATACACAAGACTCCTGGACCGGGTGGGATGTATCCTCTGATTCTCTGGGAAGCCAGGGAGGAGATTGCAGAGCGTTTGGCTTTGATCTTTATGTCATCATTGTCAACAGGAGTAGTGCCAGAGGACTGGAGGATAGCAAATGTTGTTCCCTTGTTTAAGAAGGGGAGTCAGGACAACCCTGGTGATTATAGGCCAGTGAACCTTACTTTGGTTGTGGGGAAGGTCTTGGAAAAAGTTGAGAGGATTTATAATCATCTGGAAAGAAATAATTTGATTAGGGATAGTCAACATGGTTTTGTGAAGGGTATGTCGTGCCTAACTCACCTTACTGAGTTCTTTTTGAGAAGGTGACAAAACAGGTGGATGAAGGTAAAGTGGTTGATGTGGTGTATACGGACTTCAGTAAGGCGTTTGATAAGGTTCCACATGGTAGGCTATTGCATAAAATATGAAGTTTAGGGATTGAAGGTGATTTAGCTGTTTGGATCCAAAATTGACGAGCTGAAAGAAGGCAGAGTGGTGGTTGATTGGGAATATTCATCCTGGAGCTCAGTTACTAGTAGTGTGCTGCAGAGGTCTGTTTTGGGGCCATTGCTGTTTGTCATTTTTATAATTAATCTGGATGCAGGTATAGAAGGGTGGGTTTGGCAATTTGCAGATGACACTAAGGTAGGCAGAGTTGTGGATAGTGCTGAAGAATGTTGTGGATTACTGAGGAACGTAGCAAGGATGCAGAGCTGAGCTGAGAAGTGGCAAATGGAGTTTAATGCGGAAAAGCGTGAGGTAGTTCATTTTGGAAGAAGTAACCGGAATGCAGAGTACTGGGCTAACGGTAAAATTCTTGGCAGTGTAGATGAACAGAGGGAGCTCAGTGTCCAGATGGATATATCCCTGAAAGTTGTCACTCAGGTTGATAGGGTTGTTAAGAAGATATATATTGTGTTGGCATTTATTGGTAGGGGGATCAAGTTTCGGAGCCATGAGGTCATGCTTCAGCTGTACAAGACACCAGTAAGGCTACACCATTATATTCACTGGAGTTCAGAAGAATGAGGGGAGTTGGGGGGTGATTCTCATAGAAACCTATAAATTTCTAACAAGATAGATGCAGGAATGATGTTCCCAGTGGCAAGGGAATCTAGAAACAGGGGTCACAGGCTAAGGATACAGGGTAGACCATTTAGGACTGAGATGAGGTGAAATGTTTTCACCCAGAGAGTGGTGAGACTGTGAAATTTGCTATCATAGAAAACAGTCAAGGCCAAACCATTGTGAGATTTCTGGAAGTAGTTGGATATAGCACTTGGGGCTAAAGGGATCAAAATTTATGCAGTAAAAGCAAAAATAGGCTGTTGAGTTGAATGATCAACCATGATCATGATGCTTGGCAAAGCACACTCAAAGTCTACTCCTCTTACTTTATTATATTTCTATGATTATCTGATTAGGCATGGTCTCATTGAATAATGAAGTACTCTTGATGGGCTGAATGGCCTACTTCTGCACCTGTATCTAATGGTGTCATGGGAGAGAGTTCAAGGATTTTGACCCGGTAGCACTAAATGGTAATGCATTGCCAAGTCCTGATGGTGAGTGGCTTGGCGAAGAACTTCCATGGTATTCCTATGCATTTTCTACCTTTTTTGACCTTTTTAGATAGCAGTGACCATGAACTTGGAAGGTGCTGTTTATGGAGCCGTGGTGAATTTGTGCAATGCATCTCCGAGATGGTATGCACTATGCATCGGTGGTAGTGGGAATCAATGTTTAGGATGTAGTGCCAGTCGAGTAGTTTGCTTTGTCCTGAGTGTTGTCAAACTTCTTTAATGTTGTTGGAATTGTATGTATCCAGGAAAGTGGGAGTGCTCAATCACATACTTACTAGTTCTCTGTAATCAGGCAGTCTTTTGGGAGTTATGAGGTGAGTTGCTCACTGTAGGATCCTGCCCTCTGACCTGCTTTTGCAGCCACAAAATTTATATTTTTAGGCTAGTTCAATTTCTTGTCAATGCTAACTGCCAGGATGTTGATTGTGGGGGATTCATTGCCTGAAATCTGTTTGATGTGAATGTTACTTGCCCTTCGTTTCTCTCAACCAGGGCATTCTTCGAATTAATATAATATTCTGTTCATTTTAATGTATGTATTATCTCGACTGTTCAGATGCCGAGAACTGCACTTAGTGAAACATGTACAAGCGCACATGCTGTACAAATGGTGACAGTGTTCTAATTGATCCTTTTGCATTCTTAGTTACTTATTCAAAGTGGCAAGAACCCTTATGTTACCTATGAATATACAATACCTCGGATTCTACACTTCAAAAGACTTCGACCTTCTTTTGATTCATTTTACTACATGCCTGGGCCAGATTCTCAAGGCATAGAATTTGATGATGGGCGCCTTGATGCAAGTTATGACTTGGATAGTGAAGAGAATCTGGCCAATTTTCATACTAATGCAAGTTACAGTGAGAGACTTTCAAAGAAAATTTCAGAACAAGGAAACAAGGTGTTAGGAACAGTGAACAATCTGGCTGGTTTTGACGTGAGCAGCACTGTCTATGATGAAACCGCTCGTAAGCTTAAATCAGAAGATGAGAACATACAGCAAAGCAAAGGTATGGTTTACTGAGATTTTGGCAAAACAGTTCATAAGAGCAAAATGAAATACTTTTTAATTATTTTCAATTTTCTTATTCTTTCCCCCTGGGCTTTCTGGAACTCTGTGCACCTTCTCCAAATTTGCATATAATTTATCGATTAACGTTTTGGCAGCCAAGTCTCTGAACAGCCATGTATTTGTGAGCAGAATGTACATTTACATCGGAGTGAGATAGTCGTGGAAAGGAAAAGAAATGAAATAGTATATTGATTTGCCCTTGTGTCCATCCCCCTTTCTTTCTCCCCCCCCCCCCCCCCCCCCCCCCAAATTGCATTGTTGCAATAGCAATGTACTTTTCTTTTTCTCATTTGCTCACAAGATGTGGACATCATTGGCAAGGCCAGCATTTATTGCCCATCTCTAATTGCCCTTGAGAAGCTGGTGATGAGCAGTGTTCTTGAACTCCTCCTGGGTTCCATGTCATGAAGGCGTTCCCCTAGTGCTCTTTAAGGAGCAGCTTAAACAAGCAAAAGTTGATTGAATTTGTCCTTTTTCTTGGCCTGACATAACCTACATAGAGGCAGTACAACAATTGTTCATTATTGTCTGGCATAAAATTAAAATACAAAATGTGGCCTGGCCATGGTTAATTGGGGAAATTAGAAGTGGAATTAGATTCATTTGTGAGATTCAGCAAAGGGATTGAGAGGGGGAAATTGAGAGTAAGTTGTGGGAACATCCAAACTGATGATAAAAGTTAATAGAGGTATGTGAGGAGAAAAAAAAAATTAGTGAGGCCAATTGCAACTGATGTAGGCCAATTGCAATCTGAAATTGGAGAAGTTAAAATGGGGGACATTTAGGTCCCAGACAAATTAAATGCATACTTTAGATTAGATTACTTGCAGTGTGGAAACAGGCCCTTCGGCCCAACAAGTCCACACCGCCCCACCAAAGCGCAACCCACCCATACCCCTACATTTACCCCTTACCTAACACTACAGGCAATTTTAGCATTGCCAATTCACCTGACCCGCACATCTTTGGACTGTGGGAGGAAACCGGAGCACCCGGAGGAAACCCACGCAGACACGGGGAGAACGTGCAAACTCCACACAGTTAGTCACCTGAGGCAGGAATTGAACCCGGATCTCTGGCGCTGTGAGGCAGCAGTGCTAACCACTGTGCCACCGTGCCGCCCACATAGTTATGTCTTCACCCTGAGTACACAACAGCAAGGTGGCTCAGTAGTTAACACTGTTGCCTTGCAGTGCCAGGGACCCAGATACGATTCCAGCCTTGGGCAACTGTCTGTGTGGAGTTTGCATGTTGTCCCCTGTTTGAATGGGTTTCCTCCAGGTGCTGTGGTTTCCTCCCACAATCCAAAAGGATGTGCAGATTAGGTGGAATGGCCATGCTAAATTTCCTCAGTGTCCAAGATTGTGCAGGCTAGGTGGATTAGCCTTGGGAAATGCAGGGTTACAGGGATAGGTGAGGTGGGTCTGGGTGGGATGCTGTTTGGAGGGATGGTGTGGACTCTATGGACCGAATGGCCTGCTTCCACAAGATGGAGATGATATGAAGGGCATGATCAGCTATGAGAATCTTAGACTTGGGTAAAGCCAATTTTAATTGTTTTTTAATTTGTTTGTGGGATGTGAGTGTCACTAGCTGGCCAGCATTTATTGTCTGACCCATATAATAAGAATAGACATTGCCCAAAGAAAGCAGGAAACCTCTGCCAATGGGTAAAACAAACAATAGAGGATGCTTAGAAATACACTTAGCATAACACCGTTTATATCCTCGAGAGGGAAAAGCTCTACTTCACAGGAAAAACAGCCATGGTCAAATAAAGTTATATCTAAAGACTCCTGAAGAAGGGCTCATGCCCAAAGCGTTGATTCTCCTGCTTCTTGGATGCTGTCTGACTTGCTGCGCTTTTCCAGCAACACATTTTCAGCTCTGATCTCCAGCATCTGCAGTCTTCACTTTCTCCTATATCTAAAGACTGAAACCGTTAATGGTAGGGCTCTACATATTGGTGTGGAACAGAGACCTAGGTACAAAGTTCTTTGAAAGTTGCACCACAGGAGACTGGGTGGTTAAGATGTTTAGCATGCTTGACTTCGTTGCTCAGATCATTGAGCGTAGGGGTTGGAGCATCATGTTAAGGTTGTGAAGGACATTGGTGAGACCACTTTTTTGGAGTATTGTGTACATTTCTAGTTATTCTGTCATAGGAAGGATACTATCAAATTAAAGTGGGTTCAGAAAAGATTTACCAGGATGTCACCAGGACTAGTGAGTTTGAAATATAAGGATAGGCTGAGCCTTTTTTCACTGGAGTTGAGGGCAAAGGTCTTTTCCCCTTTTTCCCAAGTTCAAAACTATGGGACATATATTTAAGGTGAGAGGGGAAAGATGTAAAGAGGACCTGAGGGGCAACATTTTCGCACTGTGGATGGTTTGTATGTGGAATGAATTGCTAGAGGAAGTGGTAAATGCAGATACAATTTCACATTTAACAGGTATTTGGACAGGTATATGAATAGGAAAGGTTTAGAAGGATATGAGCTAAATTCAGGCATGTAGAACTAAATTAGTTTGGAAAACTTGGTTGGTATGGATGAGTTGAACCAAAGGGTCTGTTTCTGCACTGTATGAGTCCAAAGAGATAAGGGACAGCATAAAACAACAAGGTAGGCCTTATAAAAATGCAAAAAGTAAGCAAAGATCCTGCTGAATGGGAGATACAAAAACCTGCAAATGGCCACAAAGAAGCTTACAAGAGCTAGTGAAAGTGCTTATGAAAGTTAACATGCAATAAACATCAGAATCAACAAGAAGGAATGTTTTTGTGACATAAAGGGAAGGCAGGGATCTGAAGCAATGTTGGCCTGCTAATGACTGAAAGTAGAGGAATTGCCAATGACTATGGGGAAATGACAAACCTGTTGAATACATGCCACTGTATTTATAGTAGAAAAGGAGGATGATTTGGTGGAAGAAATGAAATTAATAGTGGATTGGGTGGGGGGGTGGTGGTAGACAGGGACTGAATAAAATTAACGTGTAAAACAGTTAATGAGGAAATTAATGGCATTAAAGAGAGATTCCCAGGACCTGACCATTTCTTTCCAAAGGTGTTAAAGCTGTAGGGGAGCATGTTGTAGATGACCTAACTCCAATCTTTCAGCGTTCCCTCAATCCAGGAGTTATCTGTCTTGATTAGAAAATTGCACACATCAGTTTTTTTTAAACAGATGGCAGAAGAGAGAAAGCCAGGGAATTACAGACCAGTTAGCCTAACATCTGTGATTGGGAAATGGTTTGAATATATAACCAAGGATGGGGTAATTGAATACCTGGCAAATTTTCAGTTAATCAGGGAGAGCTAGCATGGATTCATGGTTGGTAATGTGTGACAAACCTCATTGAATTTTTTCTTTGAAGAGCTAACTAAGACAGTAGACAGAGGAATGTCTATGGATGTTATTTATAAAAAAAACTTACAGAAGGCATTTGATAAAGTCCCACAAGAGATTGTTAACAAAGGTAGAAGCCCACAGAGTTGAGGGTAAATTACTGACACGGCTGCAAAATGGTTGGGAGGAAGGCGACAAAGCAAGGATAATGGATAGGTCTCAAATTAGCAGGATGTGACTACTGGAGTCCCATAAGGAACTGTGTTAGTGCCTCAATCATTCACATTATTTATTGACAACTTTTAATAATAGTATAGAAGGTCATATCTAAGTTTGATGCCACCTAACTTTGTGCCAATTTAGACAGTATATATGATAGCATGAACTTACAGAGGAATGTTGATAGATAAGGTGAAATGGGCCAAACTGTGGTGGATGGAGTTTAATTAAGCAAGTTTGAGACTATCCATTTTGGAACAAGAGAGAATAGATGAAGATACCCTGTATTTAACTTCATTCCACCTAGGAAGTATGTCCAAAGAGGCTTAGGGTTCGGGTGCATAGATGTTTAAAATGTTAGTACAGAAAATAATCAAGAAAGCTGATAGCATGTTAGCCTTTGTATCTAGAGGACTAGAATGCAAGAATGCAGAAGTTGTTACAGTTATACAAAATCCAAGTTAGACCCCACTTGGAATACTGTGAACAGATCTGGACACCACATCTTAGGAAAGATATATTGGACAAGAGGAAGTGATAGACGTTTGGAACACTTCCACACATGGCAGTGGATTCTAGATCAGTTGTTAATTTTAAATCTGAGGTCTATACATTTTTGTTAAGCAATTGTACTAAAGAATGTGGGCCAAAGGCAGGTGCATGGAGTTAGAACACCGATCAGCCACAACTATTATTGAATGGCAGAACAGACTTGAAGGGCTGAATGGCCTGCTTCTGTTCCTATGTTCACCGAGGGAAGAAACAAGAACTATCTTTGAATGAAAGATTAAAAGCATTTGGGAACATGAGGAATTGAAAGTAATTAGTTTTAGTAGAAAGGTTGAGTTGGCAAAGTTAATGGGACTGAGGGTTAATAAGTCCCCAGAGCCTGATTGTACATCTCCATGCTAAAAGAAATCGCTATGAAGAGAGTAGATGCTTTACTGAAGAACATCCAAACTTATGCACACTTTGAATAGTTCCTGTAGATTGTATGGTAAGGAATGTCATTCCACTACTTTAATAGCTGTCAAAGGAAACTGGGAACTGCAGACCTGTTAGACTTGCGTCAATGGTAGAGAAGTGCTAGAAACTATTAAAAATAGATGTAATAAATGGATTGTTACAAGTAATGATCTGATTGGACAATGTCTGAATGGATTGGAACGGGAACCTTCATTTGACAATCTCGTTGAGAATTCCTAGAGAATGTTAGTAACTGAATTGGTAAAGGGGAATTGGTAGATGTAGTATGATGGGATTTTCAGAAGGCGTTTTGATAAATCATAAGATAAAACATGTATATTCTTAAGGGGCTTGCTAGGGTAAATGTTGAGAGGATGTTCCCCTTGTGGAAGAGATGCCAACTTCAGACTGAGATGAAGAGAAATTTCTTCTCCCAGTGGCTTGAGTCTTTAGAATTGCTTGGCATCAAGAGATGTGGGGATAAAGTTCTTGTATATATCTAAGGCTGAGATAGATTCTTTATTAGTAGGGGAATCCAGGCTTACAGGGAAAAGGCAGGAAAGTGGACATGCACTTCACATCAACTGTGATCTTATTGAATGGTAGAGCAGGGCTGAGGAGCCGAATGGCCTATTCCTGTTCCTACTACTTATTGTCTTTTAAGAGGTTTGTTTTGCACAATAAAAGTATGGGGTATATTATTTTGGCATAAGTTTAAGGATTGGCTAACAGACAGAAAGCAGAATAGGAATAAACTGGTTATTCTTGCGTTTCAACACTCATCATAATTTGCCAATGCAAGAATCTGTACTATGCAGAATCTTCCCAATTGCTAGTTAAAATGTGTAAAGTTCATGTCACTTGGCCATGCCCTGAAGCAAACTTTCTCATGAAATCCTCAGCTTTTAATTTCATAAATTATGCATCTGTGATGTTGGTTATATTTCTTGGAGTCACACAACTGGAGAGCTGGAAATGTTTGCTGATGTTGAGACCTTCTGGCATAGGTATGCTGTCCTATTTAAACCCGACTGTGTATCACTTCAGATGCTGTCAGTCAGGAATGGCCCCTCTCATTAGTGATTTTAACCTCCAAGAAGGAGAACTCTGAAGAAAGCCTAGTCAGTTCCCTGTTTGTAGAGAGAGATTTGGGCATGCTTGTTGATGGGCTGGTAGAGAAAATGCAAAATCACCACACCTGCCGCAGCCATCTTGGACACTGGTTAAGGCATGGGTCAGTGTTTTATCCTGAATGAAGCAGCACATCCAGCAGTGCGGAAAGAAGGTCAGTGATTTTCTGCAAACACAAAGGTAAATGCCACCATTCTTTGTTAACTGACACTCACAGGGTGAGTACTCCAGTCTTATTCTGCCACTGCACATACATGTCTCCAAGGCTCAGCATCACATTGACTCAATGGCTCTTACTCACGTCATCCTCCCAAACTAATAACCTTTCCAGTCTCCGTTCTTCCACCTTACTGACTGGGGATACCTCACCACCTCTTTTCATTCTCTACACTCCTGTCTCTTTGTAGCAGTGCAGAGGGCAGAGCTTAGGCTCCTCAATCCCTCACAGTAATCACTATGTTGCTCTCTTATCGCCACTAATATAAGCTCATTCTTAATCTCCACAAGCTATTTTGCATCTTCCACAACTATTTCCCTTTGTTTTATATCAGCATTAGTGGCAGCTAGTATCATCTGGCTAACTTTCACAAAGAGGCCAGCGCTCAAGACCTTCAGATCCAACTCTGAGAGAGAAACATTGAACCCTCAGAGGATACACTTGCAAGGTATACACCTGCATCCTTTAATAAATCCATATTCTTTCTAAATTGAATTCAAGTCTAAAATACTGAAGATATCACTAGTTACTGCAACCAGACAAGGAACACCCCAAGACTCCAACTCCAGGATTCCTGAAGACCAGAGCTCTTTCTATGTAGCATTGAACCCCAGTTCTCAACTATTAATGACTTGGTCAAACTACAGCCACAGGAGCATAAAGCCAGAGGCACTGTAAATTGATTTGATAGATGGAGGATCCACCAATGCTATTAATACTGTGGTGGTGCTGTGCATCTGGCTGCAATTGTCTTGGAGAGCCCAGATTCTTCATAATCAGAGCCTGCCTGATAGGCACACTGACCTGTAGTCCATTACTCAATCCAAAGTTGCTCAGCGTGAATGGTGAAGCAAGCGGGAGAGAGGGGATCTCAACCTCATTCCAAGTGTCCCTTTCTCAGAAAGATAGGCTAGTGCTTCTTCTCAGGATATTCCAGAAGCACCCACTCTCCACCTCATCTCACCACTGATCCCAAGGCCTGCAGTAGAAGTTGATTGTAGAGAGTTAGCCTGTACCTAAGCAACACTCTCGGCAGTCACAGGCCTTCCATGCCCAAAGGCACTAGGAGTTAGTTGCCCAACTGTTCCAAGCTAACAGCCAGATACAACGGGATCCCTCTGCCCTAGCTTTGTAAGTCAAGGCAACACTTTGGTGTAATGAGAAAGAGGAAAATGGAAACTTGAGGGCACGTTGGTGACACTCTTGTAGGTGACTGCCTTGTTGACTGCAGGTAGCTTCAAATGTCAGAGATCCTTCAACTATGATGTTGAGGACTGCAGCCATGCTGTTGCTCTTTTTAATATTGATAACAGGCTAAATGCTTTGTACAACAGATGTGCTGAAGTCGGCATAAATCATTCCCCCTTTACTTGCACCTGTGACTGAGAAAACGGAATATGTGAGGAATCCACACATCTTCAGAAAACTGATTTGTTTATGTATAAGCTTTTTGAGGGAGTGCATGGCTCTTCAAGGTTGGAGAGATGTGCAATGGGCAGCTCAAATGTTGACTCTTCCTCATCGTACATTGGCCTGTGGAGAGAAACTGCACAAAGCACTGTCTCTTGCAATTTTGCCACTGTCCTGAAGGACACTCCAGCAGTTCATGTTAACTTAGCAATGATGCACACTGTCCTAATCACTGAAGTCACAAGGCTGTTCCTCAGGACTCATCTCAATCTGTTGGCTGGTATGACAGAGTTAGTTCACAAGTCTTGGATATGAGTCAGATGTTTTAAGAAAATCCGTGAATGGTCAGTAGGGCATCTGTGTGCACATAAAATGAGGCGAAAAGGGGTGGGGAGGGAAATATATCCCTGGTGGTGGGGTCTTTTTGGAGGTGGCAGAAATGTCGGCGGATGATTTGGTTTATGCGAAGGTTAGTAGGGTGGAAGGTGAGCATCAGGGGCTTTCTGTCCTTGTTACGGTTGGAGGGGTGGGGTCTGAGGGCGGAGGTGCGGGATGTGGATGAGATGCATTGGAGGGCATCTTTGACCACATGGGAAGGGGAGGGATATATTTCCCTCCCCACCCCTTTCTGCCTTCCGCAAAGACCTTCTGCCTTCCCTCCATGACTACCTGGTCAGGTCCACGCCCCCCCTACAACCCACCCTCCCATCCTGGCACCTTCCCCTGCCACCGCAGGAACTGTAAAACCTGTGCCCACACCTCCTCCCTCACCTCTATTCAAGGCCCTAAAGGAGCCTTCCACATCCATCAAAGTTTTACTTGTACATCCACTAATATCATTTATTGTATCCGTTGCTCCCGATGCAGTCTCCTCTACATTGGGGAGACTGGGTGCCTCCTAGCAGAGCGATTTAGGGAACATCTCCGGGACACCCGCACCAATCAACCACATCGCACCGTGGCCCAACATTTCAACTCCCCCTCCCACTCTGCCGAGGACATGGAGGTCCCTCACCACCAGATGCCTGGAGGAAGAACGCCTTATCTTCCGCTTCGGAACACTTCAACCACAGGGCATCAATGTGGACTTCAACAGTTTCCTCATTTCCCCTTCCCCCACCTCACCCTCATTCCAAACTTTCAGCTCAGCACTGTCCCCATGACTTGTCCGGACTTGTCCTACCTGCCTATCTCCTTTTCCACCTATCCACTCCACCCTCTCCTCCCTGACCTATCACCTTCATCCACTCGCCCATTGTACTCTATGCTACTCTCTCCCCACCCCCACCCTCCTCTAGCTTATCTCTCCACGCTTCAGGCTCAATGCCTTTATTCCTGATGAAGGGCTTTTGCCCAAAACATCGATTTCGTTGCTCCTTGGATGCTGCTTGAATTGCTGTGCTCTTCCAGCACCACTAATCCAGAATCTGGTTTCTAGCATCTGCAGTCATTGTTTTTACCATCTGGAAATTCAGTCTAATGATAACCATGAAACCGCTTTCAATTGTTGGAAAAATGCATTTGCTTCATTAATATGAAGCAGAGAACTATGGACGCTGAGGCGATCTGTGGAGATCTAAAAATAAAGCAGAAATTGCTGGAGACATGCAGCAGGTCTGGCAGCACTCGTGGAGTGAAAGCAGAGTTAATATTTCAAGTCTGGTGACCCTTCATTACAGCTCCAGAACTCTACTTTCTCCCCATAGACGCTGTTAGAGCTGCTGTGTTCATCCAGCAATTTCTGTTTTTGTTTCAAATTCACTAATGTCAGCCACCATTATCTGGTCTGGCCTACATGTGACGCCAGAGCCACAGCATTGTGATTGATTCTCACCTGTCCTCTGAAATGGCCTAGCAAACCACTCAACTTGTAACAATTGCTACAAAATCTCAGCAAAGAAATGAAACCAGATGGACCGCCTGGCATCGACCTAGGAACTAGAAACGACAATGACAACTTGCTAGAATCTCTGAGCTTGTGCTAAAATTGGAAAAAGTCTTGCAGACAAGTCAACGTGATATAGTCATTCTCAAAGAGTCATACATTCTATATAGTGTCTCAGATATCATCTTCATTTCTGGATTGTCCAGTCCAACCAGGACAGGGCCAGCGCTGCTGGTGAGACAATAGGAGTTGCCCTAAGAGTCCTCAATATTGATTCATGGCATCAGGTCAAAGATAGGCAAGGAAACCTCCTGCTGGTTACTCTGTACTATCCTCTTTCAGTTGATGACTTTGTTCTTCTCTCTGTTGAGCAACACTTGAAGAAAGCACAGAGGGTGGCAAGGGCGCAGAATGTATCCTTGCCAGGGGTTTTCTGTATCCATAAGCAAGAGTTGCTTGGCAGCAGCATTACTGAGAGGTAAAAACAATGACTGCAGATGCTGGAAACCAGATTCTGGATTAGTGGTGCTGGAAGAGCACAGCAGTTCAGGCAGCATCCAAGTAGCTTCGAAATCGACGTTTCGGGCAAAAGCCCTTCATCAGGAATAAAGCAGCATTACTAGCCAAATCATACCTAAATGTAGACTAGGTCTGCAGCAGGTGGTGAGGGAACCAACAAGAAGGAAAAATGTACTTGACTTCATTCTCTCCAACCTGCCTGCTGCAAATACACTGTCAATGACTATATAGATGAGAGTGGCCAACACGCAGTCCTTGTAGAGGCAAAGTCCTGTCTTCATTTTGATAATACCTTCCACCATGTTGTGTGGAGCTCTCATCGTGCTAAATGTGACAGACTTTGAACATATCTAGCAACTCAAGATTGGGAATCCATGAGGGGCCGGTGCCACCAAGAACAGCAGCCGAATTATACTCCAACACTATCTACAACATCATGGCCCCCACTCTAACATTATCATCACACCAGAGTATCAACCCTGGTTCAATAAAGTGTGCAGGAGGGCATGTCAGGAGCAACATCAGACATATTTAAAAATGAGGCACCAACCTGGCAAAGCTCCAAAACAAGACACTTATTGTGCCAAACAATATAAATAGCAAGTGAGACAGTAGCAAGTTATAAGTTATGCCACAAACAGTGGATCAGATATAAACTCTGTAGTCCTGTCATGTCCACTTGTGCATGGTGGTGGACATTTGAATAACTCACTAAAGGATGTGATGCCACAAATACCCTCAGTAAATTCTCAGTGATGGGAGAGTCCAGCAGATCAGTGCAAAAGGTAAGGCTGAAGCATTTGCAATGAAGTGCCGAGTGGATGAGGCATCACTACCGAATCCAGAGGACCCTAGTATCACAGATGCAGTCTTCAGCTAATTTGATATCCATGTGATATCAAGAAACAGTTAGAGACGTGGGAGGCTATAGCCCTAACAACATCCTGGCAATTCTGCTGAAGATTTGTTCTCCAGCATGTGTCAAGCTGTTCCAGTACAGCTACAACATTGGCAATAGCCTGACAATGTGGAAAATTCCTCAGGTATGTCATGTACATAAAAAGCAGGACAAATTTAACCCCGGCCCCTTACTATCTCATCAGTCCATTCTCAATCAGTAATATGATGGAAGGTGTTCTCAACAATGCTATCAAGCAGCATCTACACAGCAATAACCTGCACAATGACATCTAGTTTTGGTTGCGCTTGCACATCTCAGCTCAGACCTCATTTGTTTCAAACACAGACAAAAGAGCTAAATTCCAGAGGTGAGGTGAGGTGAGAGTGACAGCCCTTGATATCAAGACCACATTTGACCGAGCACTAGCAAAACTAGTATCATTGAGAATCGGGGGATCTCTGTTTGGAGTCATTCCTGGCACATCGAAAAATTGTTGTGATTATTGGAGGTCAGTAATCTCCGCTTCAGAACATCTTTGTAGAGGTTCCTCAGCTGCTTCATCAAAGATCTTCACTTCATTAGAAGGTCAGAAGTAGTGGTGATGGTCGATGGTTGATTGTGTGATGTTCAGCATCGTTCATGACTCCTCACATACTGATGTAATCCATGTCCAAATGCAATAAGACCCTAACAAAATACAGGCTTGGGCTGTAAATTGACGAGTAACATTTGTGCTATATGCAAATGTATGGTAAGATTCATCTCCAATAAAGGACAATCTATCCACTGCCTCTTGATACTCAAAGGTGTTGCCATCACTGAATCCCCTACTATCAACATCCTGGGATTAACATTGACCAGAAATTCAACTGGATTAGCCATATAAATGCAGTGACTACAACAGTAGATCAGATGCTAGGAATTCTGTAGCGAGTAACTCACTTCCTGACTCCCCAAAGCCTGTCCATGATGTACAGTCAGACGTTTGTGGAATACTCCCTGTTTGCTTGGATGAGGGCAGCTCCAGTAGCATTCATATAGCTTGACACCATCCAGGATAAAGCAGACTGCTTGATAAGCACCACATCCTCCATATTTAGTCACTCCCCAACTGACAGTCAGGAGTAACTGTGTCTAATATCTACAAGGTTTACTACTGATCTTTAGCAAGGCTGCTTAGACAGCACCTTCCAAACCCATAATCTTTTCCATCTAGAAGGGCAAGGGCAGCAAGATACTTGGGAATATCACCATCTGCAAGTTTCCCCCTCCAAGCCATTCATTGTCCTGACTTGGAAATATATTACAGTTCCTTAACTGTTGCAGGGCCAAAATCCTGGAATTCCCTCCCTATAGGTCAACCTACAGCATGTGGACTGCAGCAGTTCAGAAAGGCAGCTCATCACCTTCTGAAGGGCAACTAGGGATAGGCAATAAGTGCTGGCCAAAAGTGAGGACTGCAGATGCTGGAAATCAGAGTCTAGATTAGAGTGGTGCTGGAAAAGTACAGCAGGTCAGGCAGCATCCGAGGAGCAGGAAAATCGGTGTTTTGGGCAAAAGCCCTTCATCAGGAATGAAGCCATCCAGTGACACTGACATCCCAAAAGCTGAGGTCTAAGTAATGTCCTGAATGTATTCAGCATAACCTCCCTGTTCTTGCATTCTGTATCACTATTAATGAAGCCTAAAATACTGTCTGCTCGCCTAGCTTCTCTCTCCACCTGTCCTCCCACAGTTCATGACTTATATACGCATACACCCAAGTTTTACTGCTCCTGCATACTTTTCTAAGATAAAGGAGCAGAATCGGGCCATTCTGCCAATTGAATCTACTCTGCCATTTGATCAGGGCTGATACATTTCTCAACCCCATTCTCCTACCTTCTCCCTGTAACCCTTGTTCCCCTTGTCAATCATATCGGTCTCTGTTTTAAATACAGTCAATGACTTAGCCTCCACAGCCTTCTGCAGCATTGAGTCCCACAGATTCACCACCCTCTAGCTGAATAAATTCTTCCTCATTTCAGTTCTAAAGCATTGTCCCTTCCCTCTCTGAGATTGTACCCTTGGGTCCTGGTCTCTCCTACTAGTGGAAACATCTCCACATCCACTATTTCCAGGCCTCACTGTACTCTAAGTTTCAATCAGATCTTCCCTCATGCTTCTAAACGTCATCCAATACAGACCTAGAATCCTCAACTGCTCCTCATCCCAGACATCATTCTTGTAAACCTCCTCTGGACCCCCCTTTAATGACATCACATCCTGCCTTAGATATGGGGCTCAGAACTGCTCTCAATATTCCAAATGCAGTCTGACCAGAGCCTTATACCACCTCAGCAGAACATCTCTGTTCTTGTTTTCTAGCCCTATTGAAATGAATGCTAACATTCCATTTGCCTTCCTAATGGCCAGCTGAACCTACTTGTTAACCTGAAGAGAATCCTGAACTAGGCCTCCCAAGTCCCTTTTTGTATCAGTTTTCTGAAGCCTTTCCCTATTTAGAAAATAATCCATGCTCTGATTTTCCTACCAAACCTCTCTCTTTCTCACATTTTATTCCGGCTGCCACTTTCTCCTAGCTTTGTCCAAATCCTTCTGCACCCTCCCCACTTCAACACTACCTATCCCTCCACCTAACTTTGTGTCATCTACAAACTTAGCAACATTGAATAGTAGTCTTTGTTTTATACCATCTCTCCATTTATAGAATCATAGAGACATACAACACGGAAACAGACCATTCGATTCAACTCGTCCATGCCGACCAGATATCCCAACCCAATCTAGTCCCACCTGCCAGCACCTGGCCCTTATACCTCCCAACCCTTCCTATTCATATACCCATTCAGATACCTTTTAAATGTTGCAATTGTACCAGCTCCACTACTTCTTCTGGCAGCTCATTGCATACACATATCACCCTCTGTGTGAAAAAGTTGCCCCTTAGGTCTCTTTTATATCTTTCCCCTATCACCCTAAACCTATGCCCTCTAGTTCGGGACTCCCCCACCCCTGGGAGAAGACGTTATCTATTTATCCTATCCATGCCCCTCATGATTTTGTAAGCCTCTACAAGGTCACCCTCAGCCTCCGACGCTCTGGGGTAAAAAGCCTCAGCCTATTCAACCTCTCCCTAAAGCTCAAATCCACCAACCCTGGCAACATCCTTGTAAATCTTTTCTGAACCCTTTCAAGTTTCACAACATCTTTCCAATAGGATGGAGACCAGAATTGCATGTAATATTCCAACAGTGGCCTAACCAATGTCTTGTACAGCTGCAACATGACCTCCCAACTCCTGTACTCAATACTCTGACCAATAAAGGAAAGCATACCAAATGCCTTCTTCACTATCCTATCTACCTGCGACTGCACTTTCAAGGAGCTATGAACCTGCACTCAAGGTCTCCTTGTTCAGCAACACTACCGAGGACCTTGCCATTAAGTGTATAAGTTCTGCTAAGATTTGCTTTCCCAAAATGCAGCATCTCACATTTATCTAAACTAAACTCCATCTGCTACTTCTCATCGCATCGACCCATCTGATCAAGATCCTGTTATAATCTGAGATAACCTTCTTCACTGTCTACTATGCTTCCAATTTTGGTGTCATCTGCAAACTTACTAACTATACTTCTTATGCTCCCATCCAAATCACTTATATAAATGATGAAAAGTAGTGGACGCAGCACCGACCCTTGTGGAAACCACTGGTCACAGGCCTACAGTCTGAAAAACAGCCCTCCACCACGACCCTCCATTTTCTACCTTTGAGCCAGTTCTGTATCCGAATGGCTAGTTCACCCTGTATTCCATGAGAATGCCTTACCGAAGTCCACTGCTCTGCCCTCATCAATCCACTTTCTTCAAAAAACTCAATCAAGTTTGTGAGATATGATTTCCCATGCACAAAGCCATCTTGACTATCCCTAACCAGTCCTTACCTTTCCAAATACATGAACATCCTGTCCCTCAGGATTCCCTCCAACAACTCGCCCACCACCAAGGTCAGGCTCACTGGTCTATAGTTCTATGGCTTGTCCTTACCACCCTTCTTAAATAGTGGCACCACGTTAGCCAACCTCCAGTCTTCTGGCACCTCACCTGTAACTATTGATGATACAAATTTCTCAGTAAGAGGCCCAATAATCACTTCCTAGCTTCCCTCAGAATTCTAGGTCCTGTGGATTTATCCACTTTTATGCTTTGGACATTTTTCAAGATGTCACCATCTATTTCCCTACATTCTATATCTTCCATGTCCTTTTCCACAGTAAATACTGGTGCAAAATACTCATTTAGTATCTCCCCCATCTCCTGTGGCGCCACACAAAGGCTGCATTGCTGATCTTTGAGGGGCCCTATTCTCTCCCTAGTTACCCTTTTGTCCTTAATGTATTTGTAAAAACCGTTTGGATTCTCCTTAACTCTATTTGCCAAAGTTATTTCATGTCCCCTTTTTGCAGTCCTGATTTCTCTGTTAAGTATACTCCTACTGCCTTTATACTCTTCTAAGGATTCACTCGATCTATCCTGCCTATACCTGACATGTGCTTCCTTCTTTTTCTTAACTAAAACCTCAATTTCTTTAGTCATCCAGCATTCCCTATACCTACCAGCCTTTCCTTTGACCCTAACAGGAACGTACTTTCTCTGGATTCTCGTTATCTCATTTGTGAAGGCTTCCCATTTTCCACCCATCCCTTTACCTGCGAACATCTGCCCCCAAACAGCTTTTGAAAGTTCTTGCCTCATACCATCAAAATTGTTCTTCCTCCAAATTAGAACTTCAACTTTTAGATCTGGTCTATCCTTTTCCATCATTATTTTAAACGAATAGAATTATGATGGCTAGCCCCAAAATGCCCCCCACCCCCCTCCCACTGACACCTCAGTCACCTGCCCTGCCTTATTTCCCAAGAGTAGGTCAAGTTTTGCACCTTCTCTAGTAAGTACATCCACATACTGAATCAGAAAATTTTCTTGTACACACTTAACAAATTCCTCTCCATCTGAACCCTTACCCTTAGAAATGGGTAAGGAGGGACACTGAAAGGACATTGGCAGTACACAACCAGCAACAGAAAAGGTCACATAAAGGGAGATAGTGAGAAAAGATTTCAATCTGAGACTTGTACAGTTGAGAACAAAGGTGAGTCAAACAGTCAGGGCAGGTAGGGACAAAGCAGAGAACAAGGTAGGGCTGATAAATTAATGGCAATCCCAGTCTATGCTTGGAAAGTTAAAATCACCTACCATAACCTCCCTGTTATTCTTACAGATAATTGAAATCTCCTTACAAATTTGTTTCTCAATTTCCCTCTGACTATTGGGGGGTCTATAATATAATCGCAATAAGGTGATCATCCGTTTCTTATTTCTCAGTTCCACCCACATTACTTCCATGCATGTACTCCCTCAGTACAGCTGTAATGCTATCCCTTATCAAAAGTGCCTCTCCCCTTCCTCTCTTGCCTCCCTTTCTGTCCTTCCTGTAGCATTTGTATCCTGGAACATTAAGCTGCCAGTCCTATCCATCCCTGAGTCATATTTCTGTAATTGCTATGATATCCCTGTCCCATGTTCCTAACCATTCCCTGAGTTCATCTGCCTTCCCCGTTAGGCCACTTGCTTTGAAATAAATGCAGTTTAATTTATCAGCCCTACCTTGTTCTCTGCTTTGTCCCTACCTGCCCTGACTGTTTGACTCACCTTTGTTCTCAACTGTACAAGTCTCAGATTGAAATCTTTTCTCACTATCTCCCTTTATGTGACCTTTTCTGTTGCTGGTTGTGTACTGCCAATGTCCTTTCAGTTTCTCTCCTTACCCATTTCTAATGAGTCCCTTTACTTACTTATTGATGTCCCAGTTTTGCTCCCAGGTCCCCAGGTGTTGGAAATTGCCATGCCCTTGTTGGTCCTACATCTTCCCATGTAGAAGTCAGAGTTTTTGTAATCCATTGGAACCCTAATTTCTAGCCCCCACTTCTCTTCATTTCATTATGATGTGCCGCATGTGAAATCTGCAATTACCTTGTATCACTGTCACCACTAACTCTGCATTCCAGTAGACTTGAAGCATGTCTCCAGAGTTGAGTTGTCTGCTTTCCCCTGGACTCATGTACTTCCCTGTAATAACTTCCTTTATCATTATTGGCTAAGCCCCCAGTGCTGACCAAGATCCATCATACCACAGACTACCTTGGCAGGATGGGCCTGACTGACCACCGTTACGATGTCTCAACAGCACCTGACTAATTTGCCTGGAACTGCCTACCGTAGAGGGCTAATCAGTCATTGATTAATTTTAAAGTAGACATTGACAGATACCAGTACGTAAATGTCAATGTCAGAAAGTTATATGGAGATAGTGTGGGGAGAAAAGAATTGAAATGCATTCTCAAACTTGATCATATTAAATGGCAATCCATCTCAAAGGACTGTTTGACCTATTTCTGCTCCTGTGTTCCAGACAGCAAATTGGGAAAAACATGCTGAATAAAAAAAAACTGCTGCTGTTGGAAATGAAAAACAAAATCAGAACTTGCTTGAAAAACTCAGCAGGTCTGGTAGCAACTGTGGAGTGAAATCAGAGTTAACGTCTTGGGTCCAGTGACCCTTCTTCAGAATATAAAAATGTGCTGAATTTTACCTCAAGCAGCCATAATATGTTACCAATGAACACTTGGGATGCTGCATAGGCAGAAACCTCGTGCAGTTACCACTGTATTAGTGGTGAATGGTTTAGCAGAACCAAACAAGAAAGAAACAAATAAATTCCCAAAAGGCTGGTTATAGTTTTGGAATCCAAAACTATCATCTCCGATCCTGTCACAAATTCCACATTATCGCTTGATATTTTTATTCCTTTTCCCAGCTGCTCTCTTAGATTGAACCAGAGCATATGCTTTCAGATTTATAGGGTCTAAAAATGGGTAGGGTAAACAAATAAGGTCTTTTCCCTGGGGTGGGGGAGTCCAAAACTAAGGGACATAGATTTAGGGTGAGAGAGGAAAGATATAAAAGGGACCTAAGGGGCAACTTTTTCATGCAGAGGGTAGTGCATGGATGGAATGAGCTGCCAGAAGAAGTGGTAGAGGCTGGTACAATTACAACATTTAAAAGGTATCTGGATGGGTATATGAATACGAAGGGTTTAGTGGGATATGGGCCAAATGCTGACAAATGGGACTAGATTAATTTAGGATATCTGGTCAGCATGGATGAGTTGGACCGAAGGGCTGTGTCTGTGTTGTACATCACTATGACTCTATAATATGTTGAAGAGTCTGGTGCCAGAGACTTTAATTCTTTCTAAATGAATGCAAGGACTTGGATTTTTTAAATATATTGTAAAGTATGAAAATACCATGTATCACATTGCTAGCATGAATCAGCCTGCAGGATGGAGCTTTAGATATCATGAGGTTGATTTCCAGTGTCTAGGTTCAAATTATACATACATCACTATTGATTATTTTCACCATAGCCTCAGTGGTCAAATTAGTATCAACTTGCTTCCGTTTCAGCCCTTTCCAAGGCTTAATATTGTCCACTCATCTGTTTTTGCTTAATTTTTTACTTCATTTCTCCATAGTCCAAGGCTGTGAAGTCTTTGTTTCATATGTCAGTACTTTGTTGTTTTTCTCTAACTGTGCTGAGCAAGCACTTTGATTACTGAACTTTTACTCTTGCTCTAATCCATTAATTTGTCTTTCTGTTCATCAGTTTATATATTTTCTAATCAGCCTGTTCAGAGTTATTGTTATACACCTCTGGAGTAGATAAGATTTGAACCCAAGCTTTCTGGACCAGAGCTAGGGACACTGCCACAAGAGCCCCACTTGTTTGTCCAGTATACTTTTTTATACCACATAGTGATCTATCAATGTCACTTGACTTTCTTTGTCATCTCTCCTGTTTGTCATGCAAAAACTAGCTGGAATCTCTAACCTGTGGTTTTTGAGGACTTCGCAGATTCAAGGAATCCCTTACTTCTGCCTTGGGGACTGTTCTGCAATAATGTGTTGGTCTGACTTTCTAGCTGGTTTAATCTCATACCACACGTTTCTCCCTTCATAACATTGTTCAGTCTAACTGCAACCTGAACTCATCTGCTGCTGAAAACCTCATTCAAGCCTCTTCTAGACTTGCTTATTCCATTTCTCACCTGACCAGCCATCAATCTCCTTAAATTTGAGCTCACATGGAAATTTGCCAGTTTCATATTCTCCAACAAATCCTCTCCACCTTTGACCTTGCTGACCTATATAGACATCAACATTCCGTTTTCAATAATGAAGTAGATATAGCTGTTGTGGCTAAAGGGTTTTGGGGGAATGATACAATTAGGAATTGAGCTTCGTGATCAGCAATGATCATACTGAATGGCGGAGCAGGCATGACGAGTCAATAGCTTACTCCTATTCCTATCTTCTATGTTTCTCTGCATCTCTAACGTAATGTTCCCTTTTTCATGTTTAAATGTTTCCATGGCACCCTTCTTCCTAATTATGCAATCTTCTGCAGCTCATCACCCTCTAGCCAACAGTTCTGGCCATCTCTTGTTGTGCTCAGACCTCTAAACCCCTTGCTCTGCATTTCCATCCTCCACATTCTTCTTCTGTTTCAACATTCAGCCTGTCTCAGCTTTTAGCTTTTTAACTCAGTGTCCATTATTTGAATTTGCTTAATCTGTGAAATCTTTTGTTGTTCTATGAATAATTGTTTAGGAGAAAGTGAGTACTGCAGATGCTGGAGCTCAGTCAAGAGTGTAGTTCTGGAAAAGCACAGCAGGTCAGGCAGCATCCGAGGAGTAGGAGAATTCCTACCACATCCATCAGAAATTTACCTGTACCTCTACCAATGTCATCTACGGCATCTGTTGCACCTGATGTGGTCTCCTGTACATCGGGGAGACAGGACGCCTTCTTGCGGATCATTTCAGAGAACATCTCTGGGACACCTGCACACACTAACCCAACCGCTCTATGGCTGAACACTTCAACTCCCCCTCCCACTACATCAAGCACATGCATGTCCTGGGCCTCCTTTACTGCCAAACCATTACCACCCGATGCCTGGAGGAGGAAAGTTTCATATTCTGCCTTGGGACCCTGCAACCACACAGGATAAGTGTGGATTTCAACAGCTTCCTTATTCCCCCCCTCCACAACATTATCCCAGTCCCAATCCTTCAACTCGGCACCACCCCTCCAGACCCATCCGTCGCTCCCCCCTCTGACTTATCACCTTCTCCCTCACCTTCATCCACCTATCGCTTTCTCAGCTACCTTCCCCCACACCTCACCCCCTCCCATTTATCTCTAAGCCCGATCCACAAGCCTCATTTCTGATGAGGAGCTTATGCCCGAAATATCTATTCTCCTGCTCCTCGGATGCTGCCTATCCTGCTGTGCTTTCCCAACACTACACTCTTGACTATGAATAATTTTTGTCAATATTATCTGCTTTAACATTTTGCTTTAGTACAGACATCAATTTAATAGCATGAAATGATTACACAGATATAGCCTCAAAGTTGACATCACCAAAATATATATTAATGTCTAAGAATCATTTGACAGACACATTTACAAGTGGACATTCTTCTCGTGTAGAAAGGTTCATCAACTTCAGTACAAATATGACTGAAAACTCAAGAGGAGGTCCAATGTACTCTTCAGGGTCCAATACAGCCGGTTTCCTGGTATATTATGAAGAAAATGAAAATATGGGGAGCTACAAAGTTAATGATACACCCCTGGAACTGACCTTTAATATGTCTACAGAGATTCCATTCTCCAATGAAACACTTCTGCAGATTATTCAGCAAGCAAACAGAACACAGAAATTGCGGTAAGCCATCTTAACAATTAATTGAGCAGAGTTACATACAAACATAGAAATAGTTGTGTTTTCTTTGCCTCTTCTAACTTACATTTTACTTTTCTCCAGATAGATTCTTTTTCTCTTGATGTGAGACAAATCTATAAATATTAAAAGTTATGATGCATCTTCCACAATGCCCAGTGAAGTTGATGTATGTTGAAGGTCACATAACCATAGGCTGTTTTTGTTCCAGTGACCTTTGCAGATGTCACTGTTTTCATGTTAAGTTAGATCATTTGAACAGATATCTGTAACTCTAAGTTGTGGCTGACCAGAAATCGCAAAATTTGTACTCCTGGGCTATTTACACATTGCAGCCATGTCTTTACATCATCCATAGATTCATACAGTGCACAAAAAGCCCTTCAGCCCATCAAGTCTGCACTGACAGACTTAGAATATTCTAAAAAATTATTTTAAAAACTTTACTTGATATGTTGTGTAACAAAACTGCAGTTGAATTTTGATGAGAATCCAATCATTTGGTGACAATAAGGAAAGAAACAGGAAGTGGACTAGTGATTTCAACACAGGTAGTGAAATCCAATAATATAAAAGGTGCACAAGTAAACATGAACAGAGTAAATACACAGTCCCTGAAAATCAACAGGCTTTTTTTGCAGCTGTAGCCATTGTAGAATAGGTCTTTGCCTCAGAGGCGGATAGAACAGTTTAATCATTGGACATTTCCATAAAGTTTATCTGTGCCTGTATTAGTACATTCAATGGCAGTCATTCTCTAGGTAATATACCTAATACAGTTAAATAATGGGGAATTGTTTTTGAAAGATGCATGTGTCTTCTAGAAAGGCAGGTGTATATGAAGCAGCTGACTATTTTATAACAAACTTCCCTAAAAAGAATGACCTTTTTGTATATCTTGGGCTTCACTTCCATTTGGATGTGCTCCTGACAAATGCTGTATGTTGTTTTAGTCACCAGCAGATGAAAACAAGTGTTCATCTCTTGGTTTAAGAAACTTCAGTGCTATCCACCCAGGCTTGGAGACTTTGAAATGAAGTCCCATCCCAATATTTGTATCTTTCATCTGATTGTGTCTTGAATCTACTGAAGATATCCAAGATTTTCAATGCCAATATTATGCAAAATTAACTAACACTAAATGTACATTAACACAAACAGGGCAATGGTGACTGAATGAAATGTGCTTAAGTAGAATATCAGATGAATTCAAGTTTTATTTAGGTAATGTAAAGCAATCAGCATGTTAAAGCCAGAGAACAGTGTTATAAGCAAAATTATCATGTCTAGATTCTGTTTGCACTTTCCTCTTGGCTTAACAAATGTGGAAGTGGTTGCAAATATGTCCATGTATGTATGTGAATAACAGTCTTAAATAGCATGGGAAAATTAGGTTGATACACTTTGCAGGAGTCTGTCAGATCTCTGCACCAGGACCTCCCAACTGAGTTGGGGAAGTTAATGGAATGAGAGATCATTGTCACTGTTAGTAGGTCAGGGGATAGTGCAATATTGCACTAAGCTCCTCCTTATAATTCTTGAATCTTAGGTGGCAGCTGTGCCCAGAGCAGTTCACACAAGAAGCACTATGTGCAGACAATGAGCCTTTCCTCAGGACATGCATATTTACATGCTGCATTAGTGATGTTGTTCCTGGAATTGGTGCTTTTCATTGTTTGCCGTTCATGTCAGAGCTTCTGCTGTCTAGAGATTGAACAGGCTGTAACAGTGAGGCATATGAGCAATAGAACAGCTTTGATATTATGTACAAATTTAAAATATTTACGGTAATATCAAACTGTTTAAAGCAGAAACCTATCTAGTCAGATTAATAATTAGGTGCAATACTTCATTTTAGCCAAAATGAGAGATTCAACATCAAAAACATCCAGGTTTTTTCAATCATTTAAAAAATAATAGTTACCTGTTGGACTGGTATCTGAAAATTGCTATTGGAATATCAACCGTAACACATGATGACTAAAACAGTACATCTGTCTGCTATTTAAATGGTCTTTTGTTTCTCTAAAGCTGGGTATTTTTATTACATTCTCTCTGTTTCTAGCCAGCTGAAGCTCTGCTTGTAACAAGTCTTGGAATGCTTCTTCAACAGCAGGACAGGTAGGTTGGTAACACACATGTTTGTGCAGTGCTTCATCCTGTTACTTTGCTCAGACATAATTCCTTGCACCAATTATTTCTTTCAGGAATAGACTGAAGATGCTGAGAAAAGGCCTGGGAGTGAGCGCTGCTGACATGTACAGATGGAAGCTGTCATCTCATGAACCTTGTAGTTCCACCTGCGCAACAGGTATCCTGTACACATTTAAGCATTCATATCATGGAACTTGCAGTGTGATGGAAAAAGATCACAGATTAGTATATCTACATAAGTATGCCTTTAAGAAAGTAACCCCATGGTTTCAAGGGCTATCTTACAAAATCCCTGATGATACAGGCAAATTTGTAACTAATCTCACCCCCCTCCCACATAAGCACTTTGGCAAACATCAAGCATAGTGGTTGATTATTGGTGTGCAGAACGGACTACTCCAGAAAAACAGACATGTCTGTCACAAACACAATACCATCATCTTGTAACATTTTACTACTTGGATTCTGTCTTAATCAGAGGCTACCTATTTGGTTTCCCATCACCTGTTGGTTGGTTGAAGTCCTGTTTTAGAGACTAGTACACTTAATTGGAGATTTTGACTGGGGTTTCTCATGATAGACCAAAACAAGATTTCTCCCAAAATTATGTGAATCAATTGGGAGGGTTCCTCAGGAAATTTCCAGCTGTTAAACCTTCAGAACGTTCTAAGGTTGTGCAAAATGTTGCGTAAATGCAATGCTTTTTTCTTTACATTGTCCGAGACTTTATAAGCTTCAGCTATTTAAGAACAAAGAAAAATTACAGCACAGGAACAGGCCCTTCGGCCCTCCAAGCCTGCGCTGATCCAGATCCTCTACCTAAACCTGTCACCTGTTTTCTAAGGATCTGTATCCTTCTACTCCCTGCCCGTCATGTATCTGTCTAGATACATCTTAAATTATGCTATTGTGCCCACCTCTACCACCTCCGCTGGCAACACATTCCAGGTACCCACCACCCTCTGCATAAAGAACTTTCCACGCATATCTCCCTTAAACCTTTCCCCTCTCACTTTGAACTCGTGACCCTGAGAAATTGAGTCCCCCACCCTGGGGGAGAAAGCTTCTTGCTACCCACCCTGTTAATCCTCCTCATGACTTTGTAGACCTCAATCAGGTCCCCCATCAACCTCTGTCTTTCTAATGAAAATAATCCTAATCTACTAAACCTCTCTTCATAGCTAGTGCCTTCCATACCAGGCAACATCCTGGTGAACCTCCTCTGCACCCTCTCTAACACATCCACATTCTCTTAGTGATGTTTCAACCAGAACTGTACGCAGTATTCCAAATGTGGCCGAACCAAAGTCTTATACAACTGTAACATGACCTGCCAACTCTTGTACTCAATACCTGTCCGATGAAGGCAAGCATGCCATATGTCTTCTTGACCACTCTATCGACCTGCGTTGCCACCTTCAGGGTACAATGGATCTGAACACCAAGATCTTTCTGTACATCAATTTTCCCAGGGCTTTTTCATTTACTGTATAGTTCGCTCTAGAATTGGATCTTCCAAAATGTGTCACCTTGCATTTGCCGGGATTGAACTCCATCTGCCATTTCTCTGCCCAGGTCTCCAATCTATCCATATTCTGCTGTATTCTCTGACAGTCCCCTTCACTGTCTGCTATTCCACCAATCTTAGTATCATCTGCAAACTTGTTAATAGACTACCTATACCTTCCTTCAGATCATTTATGTATATCACAAACAACAGTGGTCCCAGCACAGATCCCTGTGGAACACCACTAATCACAGTTCTCCATTTTGAGAAACTCCCTTCCTCTACTACTCTCTGTCTCCTATTGGCCAGCCAGTTCTCTATCCATCTAGCTAGTAGATCCTGAATCCCATGTGATTCCACTTCTTCCATCAGCCTACCATGGGGAACTTTATCAAACACCTTACTAAAGTTCATGTATATGACATCTACAGCCCTTCCCTCATCAATCAACTTTGTAATTTGCTCAAAGAATTCTATTAAGTTGGTAAGACATGACCTTCCCTGTACAAAACCATGTTGCCTATCACTGATAAGCCCACTTTCTTCCAAATGAGAATAGATCCTATCCCTAAGTATCTTCTCCAGCAGCTTCCCTACCACTGACGTCAGGCTCGCCTGTCTATAATAATTACCTGAATTAACCTTGCTACCCTTCTTAAACAAGGGGGCAACATTAGCAATTTTCCAGTCCTTCAGGACCTCACCCGTGTTCAAGGATTCTGCATAGATATCTGTTAAGGTCCCAGCTATTTCCTCTCTCGCTTCCCTCAGTAACCTGGGATAGATCCCATCCGGACCTGGGGACTTATTCACCTTAATACCTTTTAGAATACCCAACACTTCCTCCTTATGCCAACTTGACATAATCAAACACCTATCCCTAACCGCAACATCTGTCATGTTTCTCTCCTCACTGAATACCAATGCAAATTAATCATTAAGAATCTCGGCCCATTCTCTTTGACTCCACACATAACCTTCCTCCTTTGTAGTTGAGTGGGCCAAACCTTTCTCTGGTTATGCTCTTGCTCTTTATGTATGCATAAAAGGCTTTAGAATTTTCTTTAACCCTGTTCGCTAAAGATATCTCATAACTCCTTTTAGCCCTTTTAATTTCCTGTTTTCAGATTGGCCCTACGTTCTTCCAAAGCCTTGTCTGTCTTCAGTCACCTAGATCTTATGTATGCTTCCTTTTTCCTTTTAGCTAGTCTCTCAAATTTATTTGTCATCCATTCTTTCCTAATCTTGCCATTTCTGTCCCCCATTTTCACAGGGGCATGTCTGTCCTTCACTCTAATCAACCTCACTTTCAAAGCCTCTCACATATCAAATGTGGATTTACCTTCAAACTGCTGTTCACAATCCACATTCCCCAGCTTCTACCAAATTTTGGTATAGTTGGACTTCCCCCAGTTTAGCACTCTTCCTTTAGGACCATTTTCCTCTTTGTCCGCAAGTATTCTAAAACTTTGGGAATAATGATCACAATTCCCTAAGTAATCCCGTACTGAAACTTCAACCACCTGGCTGGGTTCATTCCCCAACACCAGCACCAGTATGGCCCCTTCCCAAGTTGGACTATTTACATACTTACCTTAAACTATCCCTGATGCTCCTTACAAATTCTGCTCCATCTAGACCTCAGCATGAAGTGAATCCCAGTCAGTGTTGGGAAAATTAAAATCTCCTGTCATCACCATCCTGTTGCTCCTACATCTTTCCATAATCTGTTTACATATTTGTACTTCTATCTCACACTCGTTGTTGGGAGGCCTGTAGTACATCTCATTGTTATCGCACCCTTCCTATTTCTGAGCTCTGTCCATATTAAGTGGAATAGTAAAACGTAAACTCTCAAATTATATCCCTTCCTGCCCTTCCAATCAGTAAATATACTACTTGAGTAGCTGAGACAACCTGCTGACTTTCTACTCAGTTTAGAATTGAAAGAACATTTCCACTTCAGAGTGATAATATTTGTATGATGAGATCTGCCAATTCTTTTGCATAAAAAAATCATTGTATGCTGTGAAATAACAGTATAGTTAGAATGAGGCATGTCATATTTTACTAAATTACATTTAACTGTATTAAGTATCTACAAATTAATTAGATCATGCTTCTCATGATGTTAGGTATCCAGCATAGCTGATTATACCCAAGTATCTGTACCTCCTAACGATATATTACCTCATCCTATCTGTTTCATGTCGAATGTAACTTCTCATTAATATATTTAGAGCAGGCTCAGATCACTGATGCATGTAAAGGACTTTATGAATTCAACCTGATTGTTGCCAGTGGCCCACCAAAAATGTTTCTTGTGATTATGGGTAATAAAAATAATAATAAAACTGATGAAACTGTACTTCGAGAATACCAAAAAAATGAGTTAATTACCTGCTGCGTGAGCATATAAATGCAACCTTCCAATTCTGAATAACAATGAGTTATGCCATTGGGAGCACCTTCCTCCTGGTAGGTCAACCACATTGGCAAGATCAGGGTCGGTGCCAGACAAAGTGTGATTCAAGGTCCTAGGTGACAGAACAGGCAAAGGAAGACTCTGCATCTAACTATAAAGAGAGGAGAAGGCTGCAGCAAAAAAGTGGTCCCAATTGTTATTGTTCAATACGTGAGTGAAATCTGACCACAAGAACATGTGGACAATGACAGCACCCCAAGATCTCCATATTAAATAAAGTCATGTGCAGCCTTCTCTAAGAATCCATTTGACAAGTCCAATGATATCCATCGCCATTGGACAGTAGGCAACAGGGATGGGCATATGTACCTGAGAGTCGCTGGTCAAGAATCTGTTCACAGACAATAGAGACATGAAGAATCAGCATCTGTGACTGAGCAACCTCTTCAGGCTGGTGTTCTGATCCAGCTAATGTTATTATTGGACAGGTCAGATCCCAGACTGAAGCCTGACTGATGTTTTTTTTTGCTTCAGTCAAAATGGTCTTTCACTGAAATAGATTTTGTTTGAACGATAAAGCAGAAGTTTATTAACCAAAAGAAACAAAGGTAAAGTGGAATAAACCAACCTATTTACTGACAACACAAATTCAAGATTTTTAAATACACTGTAAAAGTACAAACACATTACTTCCAACACAAAATTCTTTTTACTGTAGTTATGGGTATTTTTGCTGAGCTGGGAAGTTGATTTACAGACATTTCATTCCCTATCTAGGTGACATCTTCAGTGCTATGGAGTCTCCTGTGAAGCACTGCTGTACTGTATCTACTGTAATTTATTTGGTTTCATTCCTGCGCCTTCCAGTTGCCAGTTCTGGTTGTTCGTTGTAGTGGCCGGTATATCGAGTCTATGTCTGTGTACTTGATGGAATCCGTGAATGAATACCACGCTTCTAGAGATTCTTCAGCTGTTCTCTAGCTTGTCCTTTGATCGTTGTGTTGTGGTCGAATTTCTGGTCCTCTTTAGCTGTGTGTGTCATGACTAGGGACAGCTGGTCATGGCATTTAGTGGCTAGTTGATGTTTGTGGATATGGATTTCTAGCTGTCTGCTTGTTTGTCCTCTATAGTGTTTTGTGCAGTCTTTGTGTGGAATCTTGCAAATTACATTTGTCCTGCACATGATTGATATCAGGTCTTTTGTTCTGGTGAGTCATTGTCTGCAGCTGGCAGTCAGTTTGTGTGCTGTTATGGATCCTAGTGGTCGGAGAATTCTGGCTGCCAGTTTAGAGACATTTTTTATTTAAGGTAGCGTTGTTAGAGAGTTAGGTCCTTATCGCGTTGCTTGTCTGTTAGGCATCTGCGGATGAAATTGCGAGATATCCGTTCTTGGCGAATATGTGGATGACACTTTTGTTATCATTAAAAGAATAGAAATCAAGAACACAAACCAGATTATCAGCACCATGCTTACAAGGGATCAGATTTACGAGAAAGGAGGAAACCAGCAATCAACTCCCATTTCTGGATGTGATGGTAGAAAGAGCACAGAACAGTGAATACACCACAAAAGTGTACAGGAAAGCCACACACCGACCAAGTCCTGCACCAGATCAGTAACCACCTCAACACACACAAGAGAAGCTGCATTAGGACCCTGTTCAAAAGGGCTACATCACACTGCAGCTCTTCCGACCTACGAAGGGAAGAAGAAAAACACGACTACAGGGTATTTGCTAAGAACGGTTATCCCCACAACTTCATCCGCAGATGCTTAACAGACTTAACTCATTAGCAATGTTACCTTATATAAGAAAATGTCTCAGAACTGACAGACTTCTCCAACCACTGGGATCCATGACAGCCCATAAACCAAGAGACACGCTCGGACAACAACTGACCAGGACAAACAACCTGATACCCATCATGTGCAAGACAAATATAATTTACAAGATTCCATGCAAGACTGCACGAAACACTATATAGGACAATCACAAGCATATCTGAGTATGACCATTCTCATCCAAGTACTTCACAGGACTGCTTATAACAAAGTAACACCTTAAAAAAGAGCCATCTCTCCTTCTAATCTGTGGGTAATAACATAGAAATGCGAGTAGGCAATTTGGACCTTTGAGCCTGTTCCACCATTCGATGTGATCAAGGCTGATTATCCAACTCAGTATCCTGTTCCCACTTTCTCCTCATATTCTTTGAACCCTTTAGCTCTAAGAACTAAATCTAACTCCTTCTTGAAAACATTCAATATTCTTTCCTCACCCACTTTCTTTGGCAGAGAATTCCATAGGTTTACCACTTTTTGTGTGAAGAAATTTCTCCTCATCTCAGTCATAAATGATATACCCCACATGCTTAGACATCCTTCCTACATTTACCCTGTCTAGTCGTGTTAGAATTTTGTAGGTTTTTATGAGACTGCCCCTCATTTTCTGTACTCCAGTGAATATGGTCCTAACCAATTCAGTCTCTCTTTATATGTCAGGCTTATGCCCGAAACGTCGATTCTCCTTCTCCTTTGATACTGCCTGACCTGCGCATTTCCAGCAACAAATCTTTAAGCTTTGATCCCCAGCATCTGCAGTCCTCACTTTCTCTTTATATGTCAGTCAAGCCATTCTAGGGGCAGTCTGGTAAACCTTTGTTGCGCTTCCTCCATAACCAGAATATTTTTCCCCTGTAAGGAAATCAAAACTGTTTCCTTACACCATGGCCCTGTACAATTGTAGCAAGGCATCCCTGCTCCAGTACTCATCCTCTTGCTATGAATGCCAACATACCGTTTCTCTCCTTCATGCCTGCAACTGCATGCTTACTTTCTGTGACTGTATTCAAGGACACTCCCCCTCATTGCACTTGCCCTTTTCCCAATGTATCACTATTCAGATAATAATCTGCCTTCCTATTTTTGCTAACAAACTAGATAACCTCAGATTTGTCCACATTATATTTCGTCTGCCATACATTTGCCCACCACTCACTTTGTCCAAATCACACTAAAGCAAGTCTGCATCCTCCTTACAGTTCATCCAACCAGCTTTGTGTCAACTTCAAACTTCGAGATATTACATTTAGTTCCCTCATCACCATCATACTATATATTATGAATAGCTGGAATTCCAGCATTCTCTCCAGTGCCCTACTAGTCACTGCCTCTTGGAAAAATACCCATTTATTCCCATTCTGTGCTGCTTGTCTGCAGTCTTACATGCTAATCTCTTATGTGGGGCCTTATCAAAAGCCTTCTGGAAGTCCAAGTAGACTGATCCATTGGCTCCCATTTGTCAACTCTATTAGTTACATCTTTGACAAATCCACTGGAGTTTTCCATTCATTTCTGTTTTGTAAATCCATGCTGAAACTGTGCAATCCTGTCACTGTTTAAGTGCTCCCCTAATCAGTTCTACTAGTTATGTCCTCTATGTCCTGATTTTTGTGCAGAAGACTTAACCAGACAATTTTCCACATTGTCAGGTAGATGTTAATATTGCGCCTTTAATAGAACAACTTGGTTAAGGGTGTAGCTTGTTCTGAAGTACAAATCTCTAGAACTATAGTCTGAATGTGGTCAGGGCTCATAGCCTTTCGAGGATCCAGTGTCTCAAAACATTTCTTTGTATCGCATGCAATAAATCAAATTGGTTGAAGACTGGCATCTGTGATATTGGGGATCTTTGGAGGAGACTGAGATGGATAATTCACTTGCCACTTCTGACTGAAGATTATTGCAAATGCTACAGTCTTATCTTTTGCACTGTTGTGCTGGGCTCCCTTGTTATTGAAGATGGGGATATCTGTGCAGTCACTAATGAGCAACATCCGCATTGACTATGAATGAATTTTAAGAAGTACAAATTTCCAGAAAGACCCATTTATGATGCCTTTGAGCTAGATGGATGCTCATTACCATTCAAGCACGTTGATGATCTGCCCATCAGATCTCAGCAAGGATTGAGTGACACAGACACTATGTCGATGTTTGGCTTGAACAAGGCCATAATTCATGGCATGTCAAAGTTTTGATTTAGAATACCTCCAAGTGCTTTGTATTTGTCCTTTTGGCAGAAGTTAGTATTTGTTCTGATGAAGCCATGCAGAGTACGCTTTATCAGCAGGAGGACACTTTTCCCATGCCATTTTCTGAAGTTCCTCTCCAGACTTTGGAGTTATGGTCAACCCGAGTGCAAAAGTGCCCAGAGGAGGATCTTTTGTTCTTTTGGAATAACAGTGAGGAATCAAGGTCAGAATAGGACTGTTGGTTAATATTTTGATTTGAGCCAAGTGTCAGGACATAAATACTGATGTCTGTGGTATATTGACTACAGCCAAGCTGGAGGTATAATGTCATGAGTTTTTCATTTATATAATTGGGGAGATCTGTTGTAGTCAGTTGCTACAGTGAAGGAATGGTGATATATTTTCAAACCTGAATGGTAATGTGACTTTGAGGTGAATTATTGTTCCCAAGCAACTGCTGTTCTTGTTCTTTTGAATGGTAGTGGTCATGGTTTGAAGATGATGTCTAAACAGCCTTTGTAAATTTCATCTTGTAGATGGTAAACACTGCTGAATATTTGTGGGTGTGGCTCCAGTCAAGGAGGTTGATTTGATCTGGGTGAAGTCAAGCTTTCTGAGTATATATGAACTGCATTCATCCAGGCAAGTGGGGAGTATTCTATCAGATTTCTGCTTTTACCTTGTAAAGGGTTGACTGGCTTTAGGAATTCAGGAGGTCAGCTTCTCTTTGCAGGATTCCTAGCCTCTGATGTGAAGTTGTGGCCAGATATGGCACATAAGATTACTGAATAAGATAAGAACCCTTGATATTGAGGATTGAATATTAGCATTAATATAGAATTGGCAAACTGATAGAAGATAGATTTGGGATAAGGGGGTGGCATTTTCAGAATAGCAACCTGTAACTAGTAGAATGCCACAGGGATTAATGTTTTGGCTACAATAATTTAATATTATATATTAAGGAGTTGGATTACATGAAACATCCTTTCTACCAGGACCTGTCAAGACCCCTGAGGAACTGTTTCTGTTTCTAAAAAGACACCTTTTAATCTTCTAAACGAGGCTGACAACTTATTCCAAGTATTAGTCTGGTAAATTCTCTGAACTGCTTTCAATGCATTTATGTCCTGAGAGTGTATAGGGCATAATTTCAAAATTTACGGATGAATATATGCAAAGACAAAAGAGTTGGGCGGCACGGTGGCACAGTGGTTAGCACTGCTGCCTCACAGCGCCAGAGACCTGGGTTCAATTCCCGCCTCAGGCAACTGACTGTGTGGAGTTTGCATATTCTCCCCGTGTCTGCGTGGGTTTCCTCCAGGTGCTCCGGTTTCCTCCCATAGTCCAAAGATGTGCAGGTCAGGTGAATTGGCCATGCTAAATTGCCCGTAGTGTTAGGTAAGGGGTAGATGAAGGGGTATGGGTGGGTTGCGCTTCGGCGGGGCGGTGTGGACTTGTTGGGCCGAAGGGCCTGTTTCCACACTGTAAGTAATCTAATCTAATCTAATCTAATCTAATTTATGAAACACTAACGAGGCTTCAATTGCGCAGGATTTGAAGCCTTTAGAAAAGATACAAGACATTTACCAGAATGATTCCAAAGCATGAGATTGTTGCAAGGACAAAGGAAGCTGGAGTTGCTTTCCTTAGAGAAGTTCACAGTGGTGCTTAAAATCATGAGAGACTAAATAGACTAGGTAGAGAAATGTTCCTGAAGGTGGAAGCGTTGAGAAATAGACAATGGCAATTCAAGCTGAATTGCAAAAGAACCAATGATGACGCGAGGAACCTTTTTTACACAATTGAACTTGCCTTCACCATTCTATTATGGCTTTCAGAAGGGAAGTGGATTAGGAACTGAAGGGAACGTTTGCAGGGATCGGGCTGGAAGGTGAGGATTTAGTTGAATTGCTTTTTCAAGAACCTGGTACCTACACAAGGTGTCAAATGGCCGCATTCTGTGATGTAGCCATTCAGTGAAGGTGAGGAAGGTGACCAGCCAGTCAGCTTTTTTGAAAACTGGCTACCGATGGTTTTGGGCCTTCATCGAGTCCAGCAGGCTGCAGATTGAAAGGGCATATCGGGTTACAGTCCACAGGTCAGGCCCAGTGTAGCGCCCCTGCTCGGTCCTAGTGCACCTCCATTCATATAAGGGCAAGCAAAAAGTCATAGAAGTTTCCAGATCCCTGGGAAAAGATCCGCAGGCACTGCTGCACAAGGGGTCAAAAATCATGTTTTTCCAGGATTTCTCTGCAGCTGTAATTCGAAAGAGGAAGTCCTTTGATGAGGTTAAAAAGAGGCTGAAGAACCTGGGCATCCAGTACTCCATGAGGCACCCCACAGTGCTCCATTTCAGCCACGAGGACTCAGTTTATACATTTGACTGAGCAGATAAAGCTAAAAACTTTGTAGACACTTTAAAATAGACAGATTGGCCTGAAGAATACGGTTAATGTTTGTTCTCTTTTCTATCTTTCCCCATGTTTTCCTTTCCTTTTTTAAATTCATTTCTTTCTCCCTAATAATTTCCTTTTTGGAAAGGGGGGAAAAGACCTTGGAATAAGTTGTTGCTTTTTTTTTAATAACTGGGTTTTCTGATGGGAAAATGTGTGGATGTTCTTTGTCGTCTCTCCTTTTTTTTGATTGTTCTGTTTCTCTTTTAGTCACAAGTAGGGGTGACATGAAGGCACGGATTAGTGGAGCGTTCATCCTGACTTTGTCTTTTTCCTGTTGATTTAAGGATCATCTCCTTGTTTTTTTTCTGGCCTAAGGCTGGGGCACAATCCGGGTTTGAAGGAGCTGTGAAGGAGGGGATGTGTACGGTGAGTGCCCCCTATGGGCAGGTGGAAGAGTCTTCCATTCAAGGTTTTATAGTCGATTTTCTTTGTAGTTTTTTGGTAGTAATAGTTGTTTATAGTTATGATAGAGTAGTTTTTGTATATAAAGTTCTTCGACTCTATGAGTCTTTATTTACTCATACTCAGCACTTTGTAAGCAGGGTTCTCCCTCTGAGGGGTTCAAGGGTCTCTGAAAGGGGATACGGCTAAGTGTCTTATTGAATTGTGCACCTGGAACATTAAGGGAAGTCATTCAGCTGTTAAAAGGAAAAAAGTGCTTTCTAGCCTTAAGAGGGAAAGGGTTGATATTGCTTTGTTGCAGAAAACCCTTCTTGATGATGGGTAACACCTTAAATTACAACAAGGGGGTTATGACCAGGTATTCTTTTCATCCTTTACGACTAAAAGTAGGGGAGTGGCGGTACTTATCCAGAAAATCTTCCGTTCACATTATTAGAGCAGGTGAAAGATGAGCAGGGATGGTTGTGATTCTTAAAACCCTGATACATGGGGAGGAAAATGGCATTTTAAATGTGTACTGTCCTCCGGCACATCCCCTCAAATTTTTAATTAGTACTTTCTCTAAGTTGAGTGCTTTTGGAACACGGCACATTATTATAGGGGGAGATTTTAATTATCTTTTGGATCCGACAGTGGACAGGATGCCTTGTGGGCCCCCAACTATTTCTTTGCAGTCCAAGCAGGTGGTTGACTTATGCGAGGAGTTGGGGCTGGTGGATATTTGGAGATGTCTTCACCCTACCGGCAGGTACTTTACCTTTGTTTCAAACCCACATAAATGTCACATGAAGATTGACCTCTTTCTGGCTCCCTCAACCCATCTGGATTCGATTATGGGTTGTAAAATTGGGAATATAGCTATCTCTGATCACGCGGCAGTATATTTGGAGGTTAAGGCCAAGAGTGAAGGGCTAGGTTTGCAGCACTGATGTTTGGACCCTTTTCTCCTTAAGGATTCCAAATTTGTGGAATACTTTTTGAAGGTGTTTCAGGAATTCTTGACTATCAACTCAGGCATGCCTAGTAGTCTGTCTATGCTGTGGGAGACTGCTCAGGCCTTTGCTAGGGGATTAGCTATTTCCTATTCGGCTAGCTGGAAATAATAGAAGGAGGAACAGCAGCGTCTACTTGAGACGCGGTTGAAAGCCGCCGAGGCAGCACATTTTGCGCGGCCTTCGGTGACTAAGCTACAGTGGATCACGGCCCTCCTGTCTGCCTCGAATGCAATACTGACACAGAATGCAAAGAAAGAACTGGCTTTTGCTAGACAAAGGCTGTTTGAATGTAGGGATAGGCCAGGGAAGTATTTAGTGTACCTGACTAGGAAAAAGCGTGCTCCCCAAGTCATTACTGCAATCAGTGACAGCACCGGGGTCCTTACATACCATGCTAAAAAGATTAATGAGGCTTTTCAGAGCTTTTACTATGAATTGTATCGGTCTGAAGGTTGTGAAGACAGGAAGGCTAAAATGGAGACCATTTTTAAGAACTTGGACCTCCCAGGGGTAACCTTGGTACAGGCCTCTCTCCTTAAAGTCCCCTTGACAGTTCAGGAAATACAGGAGGCAGCTAGGCAACTTCAGAGTGGGAAAGTGCCTGGCCCTGATGGTCTTCCGGGAGAGGTTTATAAGGAGTTTGTAGGGATTCTGTCAGGACTGATGTCAGGGAGATGTACAATCACTCCTGTATGCATGAATGCCTACCACATTCTTTGAGAGAAGCTAATATTTCCTTAATTCTTAAGAAGGGGAAGGTTCCTGACGATTGTGCCTCATACAGGCAGATCTCTCTATTAAATTCAGCTTTCAAGATTCTGTCCAAGATCCTGGCACTGAGATTGGAAAGGGTGTTGCCCCATATTATTAAAGAGGACCAGACAGGCTTTATAAGGGGCCGTAGGTCCTCTAATAATATTAAAAGGTTGCTGAATATGGTCTAAGTTTGTCAGCAATGATCAGTTCAGGGGTTGGTGATTTCCTTAGATGCAGAGAAAGCATCTGACTGGGTGGAATGGCCGTATCTTTTTTATGTCTTAGAACAGTTTGGGTTGGGTGGGGTCTTTGCTCGGTGGGTGGAGGTTTTATATCGCTACCCTCTGGCCATGGTCATCACCAACGGGGTGAAATCTGGGAATTTTAGGATTGGTAGGGGTAGTCGGCAAGGCTGCCCCCTCTCACCATTGTTGTTTACGTTGGTGATAGAGCCGCTGGCAGAGGCCATTCACTCTGGAAGTGATATCGAGGGCACACAAGATTATACTGTATGTGGATGATGTCCTTCTGTTTTTATTGAACCAAATGACCTCCGTACCCCATTTGATACAATGTATCAATTCATTTGGGGATATTTCAGGATATAAGATTAACTTTGCAAAATCGGAGGCCATGCCTTCGGGGAACCTTAAGGATGTGCCAGAAGTTGAAGATGGCCCTAAGTTCCCTTTTAAGTGGTCACGGGCAGGGTTCTGATACCTAGGCATTTTTACTACCCCCAAGTTTGATCTGTTATTTCGGACTAACTTTGCTCACTTGCTCAACAATATTAGGCGAGATCTCCAGAGATGGGAGGCTCTTCCAGTTTCATGTCTGGGCCAAATATCTCTCATTATGATGAACGTTCTTCCTCGTTTGCTTTATCCCATGCGTATGCTCCCTATAAAGTTTCCCAGGTCAATGCTGCAGAAGCTTATGGGGTGGTTTGGTTCCTTTGTCTGGCATCATGGGCGACCCCTCGTCAAACTTACTAAATTGCAGTGCCTCAAGGAGGGGGTGAAATTGATCCCAGACATCAGGAGGTATCAATTGAGTTCCCTGCTGTCCTTTGTCTGTGATTGGGTAGGTAACGATCCAAGCTCAGTATGGCTGGATATTGAGGCCTCCCAGGCAAAGTGCCCTCTTATTAACCTGTTGTTCATGGATAAGATGAGGACAGTTGTGGACCACTGCCGGAACCCCATTGTTATTAATACAGTCAAGGCATGGAGGGCGATGCGTCAGAGTGAGGGTTGCTTATCCAAGACTTCGCCACTTACACCGATAGTTGCCATGCCAGGGTTCCGACCAGGAATGATGGACTCAGGGTTCAAATTATGGGTAGCGAGAGGAGTTCCGAGTTTGGAAGACTTGTTTGAGGTGGAGGTTATGATGTCTTTTGAGCAACTGAGCCGCAAATACAGGTTGCCTAGCAGAGATCTTTTCTGTTTTTTAAAGGTTAGGGATCTCATCCAGAAGAAGACTACACTTCTCACTCAGCCCTATAAGCCCCATACAGAAAGGTTGTTGCTACATTCCACAAGCACCCTTTCGGTTAGTGCCCTCTATTGCCTGCTAGGTGGCAGGGCCTGGCAGGATATTAACCGGTTACGTGAGGTCTGGGAGCAAGAGTTAGCAGTGGAGGTCTCTTCTGAAACATGGGCGAACATATGGGAGAATAATCGAAAGATCTCAATCTGTAATAGGACATGCGCTACACAGTTAAAAATTCTGCACAGGGCTCATCTGGCACCAGACCATCAGTAGACAGTAGTATAGTAACTTGTGGGTTTTTTTCGTTTTATAATACTGATATTTGTTATTGATTGTATTTTTCAATAATTTTATATGTTTGTAAGGTTAAAAAATTTGCTAATAAATATATTTACAAAAAAAAACTTAATTTATGCTTCATTTACCCCGAGGCTCAAGTTTTTCAATGTATTCTTCATTGTTTGTGAAATGCACACAATTATAATACCAATTCATCCAAGGTACTGCCATTCTGATTCTATCAAATCGACTCACCTTCGTGTTCTCAGAATGGAAAATTCAAAAGTTGCGTCTACATGAAAAATGGAGACAGGGTCTTAGTTTCTAAGCTGCCTATATACCAATCTACCTGGTCAGTTTCAGTAACATTCTTTATGAAGTCATCTTAGCTCAGTTGGGAGAATTCTTCCTGAGTCAGTAAAAATTGCTACAGACTTGATGAGAATAACATCTAAACTCATGTCTCAACTCGAACAAAAGATGGTCTCTCCAACAGTGCAACATACTCTCAGTGCTGCACTGAAATATCAGACTATAGGTTCTGGATCATATGGCCTAACAGTATAGTGGAGGCAAGTTCAATCTTGGCTTTCAGCAGTGAAGTGGATTAGCAACTGAAGAAGAAATGTTTGCAACACTCGGGGTGAAATGTGAGGGAATGAAATTAACTGAGTTGCTATTTCAAGAAGCTGGTATCTGTACAGGGTGTCAATAGGCCTCCTTTAGTGCTGCAGCTGTTCAATGATCCAGGGCTAAAGGGTATCTTCTGTGATGATAGAGTTTACGACTAAGTCCATGCCAAAGAATTTTCAACAATGATGTTGATCATCCCTCCTAATGTTATGTGCTCTGCTTTCTTAAGTGAAATACCTTGGGATTTGTACTGTATTTAAGGCATTAAAATTTGCATTGCTGTTAGGAAATCAGCAGGTAGTGCAGCAATGTGCATTTGGTATTTCCATTCAGTGGCAAAGCAAAGTAGTGACAAAATCTGTTGAAATCCATTTATAGTCAACTCTCCAGGGTAGGTTTTAGTCATGCCTCCATTGGCATGTAAACAAAGCATGCTGCAGCTCAAAATATCTTGTGAATAGACAGCAAAATACTGATCTTAATTAATTGCCAGAAAACCAGAGGTGATAGTGTGATTATCTGCTGCCACTTGGGCTGAAGGGCCTTTCTGTGCTGTACTGTTCTGTGTTCTATAATTTTATAATCCATGGGACAGGATTAAAAACAAAATGCAGTTACACGTAATATGGCCCTATTTGAACAATTGTTTACTATGTGCAGGAGTATCGACTTCTTACGCATTGTGTGTTCGTTATGACGGCATTGAAGTTGATGATTCATATTGTGATTCTGTGACTCGACCAGAGCCAGTTCATGAATTTTGTGTTGGAAGAGAATGTCAACCGAGGTGAGTTATCAGTTTTTTTTATATATTATCCCTTCCCATGTTTGTGTTAAAGCAATTGATTTCTCAAACTGTGTTTAAACCTCCCGTGCATTGCATATTGATTTGTGACAACCATTGGTCGCACATGGTTTTAAAAGGAGTGTATCTAATAAGTGGATAAATAACTAGTGAACAGAAACAAAAGTTTTTTTGGATTAATAGAATTTGGGTGGTCACTACACATCGGGTCAGCATAAAAACTTATCTTCATTTCCCTTTTGTATAACTTGTTTTAGATATAAATGGAATGGGAACAATATTGAAATTTATTAATGGAAAATTAGATGGAATGTCTCACTGAAAATTGTTTTAACATAATGCCTTGTGTGTCTTCCTGCTGTCCCACTCTAATATAGAAATTGTTGGTGAGCCTGCTCACAAAACCAATGGTTGCCAGGCATCACTTTAACTTTTAGGAACAAAATTGATTGCTTTATAAGGCAAGACTTCTGTCCCTATCTCAAGATGGAGTTGTGTATGAGGGAACTGCCATCCACTCTGATTGGCTGTAGCTGTTTAGCTCTGCAGGAGGGGATCAAAACTGACATAACTACCACTAAAGATGTACTAATCCCAATTTCCTGCACTTGCCCCATATTCTTGAATATTTGAAGTGCTCATCTAAAGATTTTTTTAATGTTTATAAGGTTTTCAGCCTCCACTACCTCCCCACGCAGTGCATTCCCAGATTCTCACATGGTCAGGGAAGACTTGTTGGATTTTGCGAGTAATCCTACTTTCAATCCTGCTGATATACATGAATAAAATTCAGTCCATGGAATGCTTTAATACATATGGTTATTGATACAGAGGCAATAATATCGTTTAAAGGGTGCTGAATAAGGATTTCAAAGAAATTCTATAAATTAATGTTAATATTGACATATATGTTGCCAGAAAAAAGATATATCACAACTTTTGATATTTTCAATGTACAAATGGGGTGTGGACTTTACTGGTTCGGCCAACATTTATTGCCCATTCTAGTCGCCTTTGAGAAAGTGTTGATGAACTGCCTTCTTGACCCAGTGTTGTCCATGTGCCAAAGATAGCCCCACAGTACCACTAGGAACAGAATTTCAGGATTTTGACTCAACAACACTGGAGGAATGGCGATATATCACAAGTCAAGGTGGTGAGTAGTTTGAAGGGCAACATGCAGGTGTAAGTTTTTCCATGTATCTACTGCCCTTGTCCTTCCACATGGAAGTGTTATGGGGCTTGGAAGGTGCTGTCTAAGGATCTTTGGTGAATTTCTGAAATACACCTTGTAGTTAGCACACACTGCTGCTAGTGAGCATCAGTGACAAAGGGAGTGGATGCTTGTGGACATTATGCGAATCAAATAGACTACCTTGTCCTGGATGGTGGCAGGCTTTTTTCAGTGTTGTTGGAGCTGCACTATCCAGGCAAGTGGGGAATATTCCATTACATCTGACTTGTACGACATAGATCTTGGACAGTGACCTGCTCTTGTAGCCACTGTGTCAAATCCAGTTGAATTCTAGTCAGTGGTAACTTCTATGATATTGATAGCGAGAATTCAATGATGATAAGCCATTGAATGTTAAGGGGTGGTAGTAACATTGCCTCTTACGGGAGATGTTCATTGTCTGGCAGTTGTGTGGCATGAATGTTACTTGGCACCTTTCAACACCAATCTGGATATAGTCCGAGTCATGCTGTGTTTCAACATAGACTGGTTCAGTAGCTGAAGAGTTTAGATTAGATTTTCTACAGCGTGGAAACAGGCCCTTCGGCCCAACAAGTCCACGCCGACCCTCCGAAGAATAACCACCCAGACCCATTCCCTCCGAATGATGCACCTAATGTAATGCGCAATTTAGCATGGCCAATTTAGCATGACCTGCACATCTTTGGACTGTGGGAGGAAACCCACACAGACACGGGGAGAATGTGCAAACTCCACACAGACAGTTGCCCAAGGCTGGAATCGAACCCGAGTCCCTAGCTCTGTGAGGCAACAGTGCTAACCACTGTACCACCCTTGCTAACAATGCTGAACATTGTGCAATCAGCAATGAACGTCCCCACTTCTGACCATTGATGGAACAGCTGAAGTTGGTTATGCCTAGGACACTACCCATGCAGAGATGTCCTCTACCAGAGATAGCTGACCTCCAACAATCACAACCATCCTCCTCTGTGCAAAGTATGACAAGTGAGCCAGTGGAGAGCTTTCTCCCAACTCTCTTTGACTTCACCTTTTTGTTAGAATTCCTTGATGCCACACTCATTCAAATGCAGCGTTAATATCGAGGGCTCGCCTCATCATTGGAATTCACCTCTTTTGACCAAGCTATAATGACACCAGGAACTAAATGACTCTGGCAGAACCCAAACTGAACATCAGCAAGGAGGTTATTGCTAACCTTATGCTGCTTGACTGCATTATTAATGATACCTTCCATACCGAGATCAAGCGTGGACTGAGGGAAAGTTACTTTGCTGGGTTGGATTTGTCATACCTTTTATGTACAGGTTGTGCCTGGTCAAGTTTCCATATTGTCGGGTGGATGCCATAATTTAGCTGTACTGGAACAGTTTGGTTAGAGATGCTGCAAGTTCTGGAGCAGAAAATTTCAGTACTATTTTGGAAATTAATAGTGATAGGCAGAGAAATCAAGATCTAGAATTGAGCAGGGCCACAGTGATTGGAACTAAGAATATTAAAAAAGACATTCCTTAAGGCCTTTTGCATTAATACACAGAGTTTTGCATTACAATGGATGAGTTAGTCTTAGATCTAAATGGCTATGATATAGTGGGCATTACTGCAGGGTGACTAAAAATTTTGCATTTTTTTAGAAAGGAAAGACAAAAAGGAAAATGAAGTGAGGTAGCACTGCTGATTAAAAAGGAAATTAATACAATTGTGATGAAGGACAATAGCTCTGGTAAGGTACAGTCTGTACAAATTCAGCAAAGAGCAGAAAATATTAGTAGTGGTTGTATATAGAACACCAAACCGTAGTAGTAGTATTGGGGAAGGCATTAAAAAGTTATAAAGGTGATGATGTGTGACTTCAATCTGCATGTAAATTAGGCATGTAACTCAGGAACAGCACCATAGAGAAGGAATTCTTGGAGTGTGTATCAGATCGTTTTGTTGATTAATATGTTGAGGAACCAACTAGAGCAAAGGCCATCCATGACTGGGTATTGTGGAATGAGGAACGAATAATTGGTGATCTAGTTATGTGTGGGCCCTTTAGAGAAGTGTAACCAAGATCAGATAAAATGCTTCATTATGATAGAATAGAGCCCCTACAGTGTGGGAGCATGCCATTCGGCCCATCAGGTCCACATTGACCCTCCAAAGAACATCCCACCCAAACTCAACCCCCACCCCCCACCTTATTCCCTGTAATCTTGCATTTCCCATGAATGATCCACCTAATCTACACAACACATCTCTGGCAATTTAGCATGGCCAATTTAGCTAATCTGGATGCCTTTAGACTGTAGGAGAAAACTGGAGCACCTGGAAGAAACCCATACAAACACAAGGAAAATGTGCAAACTCCACACAAATTGTTGCCCAAGGCTGGAATTGAACCTGGGTCACTGGCGCTGTGAGGTAGCAGTGCTTGCCACCCGTGTTGCCCAAAGATGAAGAATAACGTTTGTTTCTGAGACTAGGATCCTGAATTTAAATAAAGGAAACTACGATGGTATATAGGGCAATAAATTGGAGATTGTTACTGAAAGGGATGGTAGTTGGTAGGCATCGTCAAACATTTAAAGAGCACATGGATGAACTGCAAAAGTTATTCATCCCAGCCTGGCAAAAAAAATAAAATGGGAAATATGGCCAGACTATGGCTAACAAGATAAATTAGAAATAGTAGTAAATCCAAGGAAATGGGGTGGGAAGCTGCTCAGGGAATAAGGATGAGAGTAAGTTTACATGGAACATATAAACCGATTGTTAAAAAACACTTATGTAGGTGATTGAAGAAAAATAAATTAGTAAATATAAATATAGTCTTACAGTCTGAAACAGGAGTTTATAATGAAGAACAAAGAGGTGATGGACCAATTATATGCATACAGTTTTAATTGGTTCCTTAACACCCAGAAGACTCGCAGATTAGACATCTCATCCCATGGATTCCATGGTGTCGGCAATTTAGAATTTCATTGAAATGCACAGGACAGCTGACAGGTTTATTGGAGGCAGTAGGCGAACTAACTCAAATGTTGAAGGAACAAAAACAGAAATTGCAGGAAACAGGACATTATCAGTGCACATTGGTGGCATGGGTGAAACTCCATTATAAATATATTCCCACATTTGTAAATATACATTTACAGTTCATCATCAGCAATGTCTTCCTAGCTGCAACTACAAGAATTAAGGTACAGCCTCTAGCCATCTTTACACCACAAATTCTCTTATGGCCCAAGGTGTGAAGTGAGCAGATCCAGCACCATGTAGAAGCTATGAGACCTTGGCAGGTGCTTGCTACTTTGGCTACAATACATTGCTTGTACGACACAAGTATTAATGGTACCATTTTCTGAGTACTTGGGGTCAAGGTTTGGACTTGACACAGGTCAATGCCTAAGATTTACTTTCAGCATTTAGTGTCGACTGATATCTTTCAAATGTCTTGTAATGTCTCTGTTGAATGAGATTATCCTTTTTGAAGGGTCTGACATCACATGAAAGTGGAGCCCCCTTCCTTTCAGAATGAAACATTTAGCCTGCCCATTGAGTGTAGTGGCAACCATTTTCATTCCTATCATATTTTAGATTCCTGCATCAAGATGGAAAGAAAAGCAATCACTGTTCACACAGCAAGCCCCATGGCCAGCCTCTGTCTTGTGGTAGCCTTGCTTATCTACCTCTTAAGCTTTGATATTAACCATGTTCCCACTCAAGCCTTCACCTCCGCTTTTTAGCCCCCGACCCTCGGGCATATTGAGTCATGCCAGACATAGTGTGCCTACGCCCCGTTGATGCTGACTGCTGATGACCACTTATCACACCTAGCCCCTTTCCCATTCTTGCTGTATTGTCTCTCTCCCAATTATATATTGAGTTGCCCTCTTCACAATTGTGATCCCTCTGCATCCCAGCATGTTGCCTCACTGCTCATAGTTTAATTCCCCCAACTTTGTTTCACAGGGTAACCACCCCCACCTTCCCCCCCCCCACCACCCCCCACCCCGCCCCATGCTCTTCACTTTTAGTGGTTGGACTCCCAAGATTGACAGTGGCTAACCCTTCGATCAACTTTGATAATTGAATGATGACTGAATAGATCCGTGACTCTTCAACTCCCTAGCTGACTTAGTACAACTTTCCAAGCATGTTGGTTGTACTGGACTGACAGGCTGACAATGGCACACTCCCCAGATTGTTGAGATATGATCCTCTAAACCTGACTGCCCTCAGGAGTTGCGTGATCATGCCGTAGCCCCTGGCTGATATTGGAGACTACCCTTGACTTACTGTGCCAGGTCCCATGTCTGAAGATTGTCTTCAATGATTTTATATAGGATTACGTCCCTTAGACTTTTGAGACATGACCATTTGGTTGATACAGCCAGTTTTTGTCCATTGTGTGTAGGAGGGTTTCCTAACACAGTATGTAGACAGGCCAACAAGAGGCTAGGCCACATTGGATTTGGTACTGGGTAATGAACCAGGCCAGGTGTTAGATTTGGAGGTAGGTGAGCACTTTAGTGAGAGTGACCACAATTCAGTTACATTTACTTTAGTGATGGAAAGGGATAGATATATAATGCAGCGCAAGAGTTATAGCTGGGGGGAAGGCAATTATGATGTAATTAGGCAAGATTTAAGATGAATAGGATAGGGAAGGAAACTACAGGGGATGGGCATAATTGAAATGTGGAGCTTGTTTAAGGAACAGCTACAACGTGTCTTGGTGAGTATGTATCTGTCAGGCAGGGAGGAAATGGTCAAACGAGGGAGACTTGGTTTACTAAAGAAGTTGAATCTCTTGTCAAGAGGAAGAAGGGGACTTATGTAAAAATGAGACAGGAAGGCTCAGTTAGAGTGCTTGAGAATTACAAGTTAGCCAGGAAGGACCTAAAAAGAGAGCTAAGAAGAGCCAGGAGGGGGCATGAGAAGTCGTTAGCAGATAGGATCAAGGAAAACCCTAAAGACTTCTATAGGTATGTCAGGAATAAAAGAATGGCTAGAGTAAGATTAGGGCCAGGCAAAAGTGAGGACTGCAGATGCTGGAACTCAGAATCTAGATTAGAGTGGTACTGGAAAAGACAGCTGGTCAGGCAGTATCTGAGGACCATGAAAATTGACGTCTCTAGTAAAAGCCCTTCATCAGGACTGAAGCCCTTTAGTCCTGATGAAGGCCTTTTGCCCGAAATGTCGATTTTCCTGCTCCTCAGATGCTGCCTGACCGGCTGTGCTTTTCCAGCACCACTCTAATCTAGAGTAAGATTAGGGTCAGTCAAGGACAGTAGTGGGAAGTTGTGTGTGGAGTCCGATGAGACAGAGGAAGCGCGAAATGAATTTATTTTTTCAGTATTCACACTGGAAAAAGACAATGTGGTCGAGGAGAATACTGACATACAGGCTATTAGACGAGACAGGATTGAAGCTCATAAGGAGAAGGTGTTAGCAACTCTGGAAAGTGTGAAAATAGATAAGTCCCTGGGCTGGATGGGATTTATCCTAGGATTCTCTGGGAAGCCGTGGAGGAGATTGCAGAGGCTTTGGCTTTGATCTTTATGTCATCATTGTCTACAGGAATAGTGTTGGAAGACTGGAGGATAGCAAATGTCCCCTTGCTCAAGAAGGGGATTAGAGACAACTCTGATAATTATAGACCAGTGAGCCTTACTTCAATTGTGGGTAAAGTGTTGGAAAGGATTATAAGAGAAAGGATTTATAATCATCTAGAAAGCATAAGCTGATCAGGGATAATCAACACGGTTTTGTGAAAGGTAGGTCATACCTAACAAACCTTGTTGAGTTCTTTGAGATGGTGACCAAACAGGTGGATGAGGGTAAAGTGGTTGATGTGGTGTATGTGGAATTCAGTAAAGCGTTTGATAAGGTTCCCCACAGTAGGTTATTGCAGAAAATACGGAGATATGGGATTGAGGGTGATTTAGCGGTTTGGGTCAGAAATTGACTAGCAATAAGGCAGAGGGTGGTGGTTGATGGGAATTGTTCATCCTGGAGTTCAGTTACTAGTGGTGTACTGCAAGGATCTGTTTTGGGGTCACAGCTGTAAGTCATTTTTTTAAATGACCTTAAAGAGGGCATAGAAGGATGGGTTAGTAAATTTGCTGATGACACTAAAGTCAGTGGAGTAGTGGACAGTGCAGAAGGATATTACAGGTTACAGAGAGACATAGATAAGCTGCAGAGCTGGGCTGTGAGGTGGCAAATGGAGTTCAGTGTGGAAAAGTGTGAGGTGAAGGAGTAACAGGAATAAAGAATACGGGCTAATGGTCATATTCTTGGTAGTGTGGATGAACAGAGAGATCTCAGTGTCCATGTGTGTAAATCCCTGAAAGTTGCCACCCAGGTTCATAGGGTTGTTAAGAAGGCATATGGTGTGTTAGCTTTTATTGGTCGAGGGATTGAGTTTTTGGAGCCATGAAGTCATGTTGCAGCTGCACAAAACTCTGTGGCGGCCACACTTGGAATATTGCATACAGTTCTGGTCGCCGTATTATAAGAAGGATGTGGAAGCATTGGAAAGGGTGCAGAGGACATTTGCCAGGATGTACAAAGACAACAAAGAACAAAGAAAATTTACAGCCCAGGAACAGGCTCTTCAGCCCTCCAAGCTGAGCCTTTCCAAATCCACTGTCTAAAACAGTTATCGGATGAATGTCCTGATTCTTGATGCAGTGCAACATCCTGACAGTATCAATGGGTCAGGAGATTCCAGTTCCCTTTGCATGTAGGTGAGAATGTCTCTTTTGAAACAGTAGAGTCCATTGTCCTGTCCTGGGAGCAATGTCCCTGGTAGTGCCTCTCTGTCTGACCTGTTCTTTGTGTGGCTTTGGTATTGCTGTGTTATGAGACAGCCCTCTGGGCTTTGGAACAGCTGTGTTGACCAGGTATTGTTAGTGTGTTTTTGGGAAGTGCATTTCCTTGTCTGCAAGTGCTGTCTGGTTTTGCTTATCAGCCTGTTTGGTCACTGCTGAGGCATTCTGGGTGCTTTTGGTATAGTTTAACCAAGCTAGCTTTCCTATGTTCTGCGTGGGCCTACTATGGGGAGGCAGGGTGGCAAACCCTTTTCCCACACGCCTTAAATTAGTCTACTATGCCTACCTCATCTAACTCTGCTGGCAACGCATTCCAGGCACCTACCACCCTCTGTGTAAAGTACTTGCCACATACATCTCCCTTAAACCTTCACCTCTCACCTTGAACATGTGACCTCTCATTATTGAGAAAAAGCTTATCTCTATCTACCCTGTTTATACCCTCCATGATTTTATAGACCTCAATCAGGTCCCCCCTCAATCTCCTTTTTCCTAATGAAAACAATCCTCACCTACTCAACCTCTCTTCATAGCTCGCATCTTCCTTGCAACATCCTCGTAAATCTTCTCTGCACCCTGCCCAAAGCATCCACGTCCTTTTGGTAATGTGGCGTCCAGAACTGTACACAGTATTCTAAATGCGGCCGAACCAAAGTCTTGTACAATTTTAACATGACCTGCCAGCTCTTATACTCAATACCCCATCCGATGAAGGCAAGCATACTATATGCCTTCTTGACCACTCTATTCACCTATGCAGCCACCTTCAGGGTACAATGGACCTGAACTCCCAGATCTCTCTGCTCATCAACTTTTATCAAGACTCTTCCATTTACAATATAGTTGGCCCTGGAATTAGACTTCCCAAAATGCATCACCTCACATTTGCCTGGATTGAACTCCATCTGCCACTTCTCCACCCAATTCTCCAGTCTGTCTATATCCTCCTGTATTCTTTGACAGTCCCCTATGCTTTCTGCTACTCCACCAATCTTCGTGTCGTCTGCAAACTTATTGATCAGACCAGTAATGCCCTTTACCAGATCATTTAAGTATATCACAAACAACAGTGGCCCCAGCAATGACCCCTGTGGAACACCATTGGGCACCTTTCTCCATTTTGAGAAACTCCCTTCAACTTCTACACTCTGTCTCCTGTTGCTCAACCAGTTCTTTATCCACCTAGCTAGAACACCCTGCACACCATGTGTCTTCACTGTCTCCATTAGTTTACCATGGGTAACCTTATTAAATGCCTTGTATATGACATCTACAGTCCTTCCTTCACCTACCAACTTGGTCACTTCCTCAAAGAGCTCTATTAAGTTGGTAAGGCACAATCTACCCTGCACAGTACCTTCTCCAGCAACTTTCCCACCACCGATGTCAGGCTCACTGGTCTGTAGTTACCTGGAATATCCCTACTACCCTTCTTGTACAGGGGCACAACATGAGCAACCCTCCAGTCCTCCTGCACCTCACCTGTGTTTAAGGATGTTACAAAGATATCTGTCAGGGCCCCACCTACTTCCTTTCTCCCCTCCCTCAGCAACCTGGGATAGGTCGCATCCGGTCCTGGGGATTTGTCCACGTTTAATATCCTTTAGCCTAGACAACACATCTTCCCTCCTTATGCTAATATGATCCAGAGTGAACAAACTTCTACCTCTAATCTCAGCATTCATCACCTCCAGTTCCCCAGTGAACACTGATGCAAAGTAATCGTTGAGAATCTCACCCATTTTCTCAGATTCGACACAACCTTCCTTCTTTATCCTTGAGTGGACCAACCTTTTCTCTGGTTACCCTCTTGCTCCTTATATAAGAATAAAAGGCCTTGGAATTTTCCTTAATTCTGCTCACTAAAGTTATTTCATGACCCCATTTAGCCTGCTTGATTCCTCATTTAAGATTGCTCCTACTCTCCCGATATTCCTCCAAGGCCTGTTCTGTTCTTAGCTGCATGGACCTGATGTACGCTTCCCTTTTCCTCTTGGCTAGTCACACAATTTCTCCTATCCCTTGTTTTCGAAGAGACATGTCTATCCGAAGGGACATGTCTATCCTGCACTATCTTCAACATATTTTTGAAAGCCTCCCACATATCAGATATGGACTTTCCTCCAAATAGCTGTGTCCAATCCACATTTCCCAGCCCCTGCCTAATTTTGATATAATTGGCTTTAGTCCAGTTTAGTACTCATCCCTTAGGACCACTCTCATCTTTATCTACAAGTATTCTAAAACTTTCAGAACTGTGGTCACTATTCCCAAAGAAATCCTCCACTGCAACTTCTACCACCTGGCCTGGCTCATTCCCCAACACCAGGTCCAGTATGACCTGTTCCCTAGTTGGACTATTGACATACTGCTCCAGAAAACTTTCCTGGAAGCTCCTTACAAATTCTGCCCCATCCAGACCTCTGACACTAAGTGTAGCCCAGTCAATGTTGGGAAAATTAAAATCGCCCATCACCATCACCCTGTTGCCTCTACATCTTTCATTATCTGTTTATAGCCCCAACAATATGACTGCACTCTTCTTATTTTCAGCTCCACCTATAACGCCTCACTGCTCAAGTCCTCCATAGTGTCCTCCTTTAGCACAGCCATGATATCATCCCTGACCACCAATGCAACTCCTCTCCCCCTACAGGTACTTTCCTACCTGTCCTGTCTGAAGCACCCATCTCCTGGAATATTTAGTTGCCAATCATGCCTTTCTTTCAACTAAGTGTCTGTAATTGCAATAATGCCATACTCCCAGGCACCAATCCAAGTCCTAAGTTCATCTGCCTTACCCACTATACTCTTTGCATTAAAGTATATGCGCTTCAGGCCACCAGTTCTTTTGTGTACATCTGCTCTCTACCTACTCTTCCCCTTGGTAATGCTAACTTCATGATCCTTACAGTCTCTAGTTTCCACCTCACTGTCTACTCGTCTTCTCTTCTGGTTCCCAGTCCCCTGCCACATTAGTTAAAAACCACCTCAATAGCAGTAGCAAAAATTTCCCTCAAGGACATTAGTTCCAGTCTGGTTCAGGTGTAGACTGTCCAATTTGTAATAGTCATACCTTCCCCAGAACCGGGCTCTATGTCCCACAACTCTGAACCCCTCCCTCCTATGCAATTCCTCAAGCCACGTGTTCATCCTGCCTATTCTTTCATTTCTACCCTGGTTCGCATATGGCACTGGTAGCAATCCCGAGATTGCTACTTTTGAGGTTCTCTTCTTTAACTTCTCTCCCTGAATTCTGCTTTCAGGACCTCATCTCATTTTTTGACTTATATCATTGGTGCCTATATGCACCATGACAACTGGCAGTTGACCCTCCCCTTTCAGAATTCTCTGCAGCCGATCGATGACGTTCCTGTCCTGAGCACCTGGGAGGCAACATACCATCCAGGATTCTCATTTTCAGCCACAGAACTGCCTACCTACTCCCCTTCCATAGAATCCCCTATGACTATGGCCCTACGAGTCTTTTTCCTGCCCTCTGAACAGCAGTGCCCGCCACAGTACCATGATCCTGGCAACTGTTTCCTGGTTTGGAGGGAAGGTCTTATGAGGAAAAGCTGAGGGACGTAAGGCTGTTTTTGTTAGAGAGAAGGAGTTTAAAAGGTGACTTAATAAAGATATGTAAGATGATCAGAGGATTAGATAGGGTGGACAGTGAGAGCCTTTTTCCTCGGATGGTGATGGCTAGCACGAGGGGACATAGCTTTAAATTGAGGGGTGATAGATATAGGTCAGATGTCAGAGGTAGGTTCTTACTTAGAGAGTGGTAAGGGTATGGAACACCCTTCCTGCAACAGTAGTAGACTTGCCAACTTTAAGGGCATTTAAATGTCTTTGGATGGAAATGGAATAGTGTAGGATAGATAGGCTTCAGATTGGCTTCACAGGTCAGCGCAACATCGAGGGCCAAAGAGTCTGTACTGTGCTGTAATGTTCTATAGGGGCAGCATGGTGGCTCAGTGGTTAGCACTGCTGTCTCACAGCACCAGGGACCCAGGTTTGATTCCAGCTTTGGGTGACTGTCTGTGGGGAGTTTGCACACTCTCCCCGTGTCTGCGTGGGTTTCCTCCGGGTGCTCCTGTCTCCTCCCACAGTCCAAAGATGTGCAGGTCAGGTGAATTGGCCATTCTAAATTGCCCGTAGTGTTAGGTCCATTATTCAGAGGAAATGGGTCTGGGTGGGCTACTCTTCGGAGGGTCAGTGTGGACTTGTTGGGCCCAAGGGTCTGTTTTCCCACTGTAAGGAATCTTATCTAATGTATTGTACACATGCAGTGTGATTGTTCCATAACCTGCTAGCATATGACATATATGAAATTGACAAATTTTTGTACAGCAACATGTTGAGTCCATGAACTGTTTAAACAGCAAGGCAAGACAAATGTACTTTGAGCCTTTTCAGTTCTGTCTGAAGGGTCAAAGCAAGACCAAGCAAGGCAGCGATGCTGTGAGTATTAAAATAGGTGCAAAGTGAGAGAGTATGAAGAGACCAAGCAAGGAGGCTTGAAATGCACCCTGGTCCAGTCCTAGAGTTTGGTGCCTATCCCTGTGTGCAAAGTGTTCTGTTGGCAGCATTGCAATGAGAGGTGCCAGTGCTGGTGCAAAGTGCAACAATGAACTGTGGAACCATGAACCAAGAGACCCAAGGATCAATAGAAATTGAGCCTATGGTAAAATCTGCATCTGATCAAATGAAACCATTTAGGCTAATTTGCTTTGCTAAGGAAGAAAAATAAATCTTTAGATGCAAACAGATGATGTGTGTACTTCTACATGTCTAAGTTTGGCAAAAAGCTTGTAAGTAATTCATGGAAAAAAGGCATTTACATTTTCTGTTTTAAAAGAAATTCACAGATTCTAAAGGCATAAAATGATATTAAGCCTAAATTTAGAAACATTTTAATCGATTTGCCAACCCCAATTTCAAAATCAAACCACTGCATGTTTCCCAGTTGATTTCCTCTTATGGCTGGTCCAACTGCCTCTTAGTATAACTGATGTTAATGGCCGTGGTTGTCTTCCTGGGCAATTTGTTCTAAGTTTAAACCATTTTCTTTTCTCTGTTTCATCACATTTTCCAAAGTTTCTCATAAGACCATAAATTATAGGAGCAGAATTCAGCCATTAGGCCCATCAAGTCTGCTCCACTATTCAATCATTGCTGATACATCTCTCAACCACATTCTCCTGCCTTCTTCCTGTAATCCTTGATCCCTTACTAATCAAGAACCTAATCATCTCTGTCTTAAATACACTCATTGACTTGGCCGGTACAGCCTTCTGCAGCAATGAGTTCCACAGATTCACTGCCTTTTTACCAAGAAATTCTTCCTCATCTAGGTTCTAAACAGTCGATCCTTTACTCTGAGACTGTGCCCTCATGTTCTAGTCTTTCCTACTGGTGGAAACATCTCCACATCAAATCTGTCCAAATCTCTTGGTATTCTGTAAGTTTCAATGAGACCTCCCCACTCCCCCATCCTTCTAAATCCCATGGAGTACAGATCCAGAGTCCTCAAACACTACTCATTCCCATGATCATTCTTGTAAACCTCCTCTGAACTCCTTCCAACACCAGTACATCCTTCATTAGATATCTGGCCACAGCCTTACCTATTTTCTAATCAACCTGTTCAGAGATTTTACTACGCCCTTCTGAAAAATGGGACTTGACTGAGGCCTTCTGGCTGAAAGTAGGGATACTACCAGTGCACCACATTGCCTCAGTAATATATCTCTGCTCTTGTATTCTAGCCCTCTTGAAATGAATGCTAACATTACATTTGCCTCATAACTGCCAAGTGAACCTCCACGTTAACCTTAAGGAAATCCTGAACTAGGACTCTGTACCTTCAGACCGTAAATACTGTTTCTACTTTTCCTTTGGTTGATTCTTTTTTTAATCAGTAATAAAGAACTGAGAGTTTGCACTGACTTATCCTTTAAATAAATAACATTTGCAGATGGGAGACTAGCAGTTGGAGTGAATGCTCACGTACCTGTGGAGAAGGACACCAATTCAGAATAGTCCGCTGCTGGAAGATTCTCTCTGCAGGGTTTGACAGTTCAGTGTACAATGAAATGTGTGAATCTGCTGATCTCTCCAAGCCATCTGAACATAAAACCTGCAAAAACCCATCTTGTGGCCCACAGTGGGAGATGTCGGAGTGGTCAGAGGTAGGATTACTATTTTTTTCCATTTAACTAGTCCATCCTCCCAATGTTAATTGTGATAATCTATTTGGGAAAGTGAACTGATACTCAGGCCCCATTTCTCTTGGGATTGTCTCAATAGTTAAAGTTCTAATCAAATTACTCAAAGTCCTCAATTCTCCTGTCTGATCACTCAGGTTAACAGAAAACACTGGCAACATTTTTATTCTTAACAAGAGATTAAAATTTGTTACAAATAAATCAGTTCTAACAACAGGCAAGCAAAATGTGAATTATCAGCTTGTAGCCCTATCCCTCCTGAAACCCCTAAGCACTCATGGAGAGAAACATGGACAAACAAAAGAAACATAGATGTTATATGTAGAGAAAATATGTTAAAAGAACACACTCAGTAGAACCAATCCACGTGGTTCAACAAGGTGTCCTTGTCCATGAATTATAAAAAGGCCAGCATCCAAGTTCAGTGGGTAATAGGGAAGACGAAGGGAATGGCATATAAAAATAGGGAGGTTTTGCTAAAACTATAAAAGGCACTAATCAGGTCACAACTGGAATACTGTGAACAGGTTGGGCGCCATAGCTAAGGCAAGATATGCTGGCATTGGCGATAGTCCAGAGAAGGTTCAGACTGATTACAAGCTTTGGAAGGACTATTCAAGATTGAATGTGTTGGGCCTCTACTTGTTGGAATTTGGAAGAATGAGAGGCGATCTTCTTGAATCACACAAGATTCATAGGTGACTTGACAGGAGAGACGCAGAAAGATTAATTCCCATGTGGGAGAGTCCAGGACAAAAGGGCATAGTCTCAATATGGGGCCATGCATTTAAGTCAGAGATGAGCAATTTTTTTAATCTTTGAGGGTAGTGAATCTGTGGAACTCTTCATTACACAAGACTATGAAGGCTGAGTCATTAAATATATTCAAGGCTGAGATGGATAGATTTTTAATCAGTAAGGAAATAAAGGGTTATGGGAAATGGCAGGAAAGTAGAGCTGACGATTATCAGATCAGCCATGATCACTCTGAATGACTGAGTAGACCCGATGAGCTGAATGGCCTATCTCTGCTCCTGTGCCTTAAGGTCATACTGCCCTTTTGTTTCTTCCGGGTCCTGACCTCCAGTCTTCTTCATTTCGAAATCCTTCAGTTCTTTACTTCAGATACAGGCAGGAGAATCACTACTTTTTCAATCTCTTAATCTCTTGTTAGAGGAAGCTTGTGTGGAAATGGTGAGTAAGAATAGCAAGATATCTTCCAATTCTTTCTGAAGAAGGGTCGCTGGACCTGAAATGTTAACTACACTATCTCCACAGATGCTGCCAGCTCTGTTGAGCTCCTCCAGCAATTTCTGTTTTTGTTTCAATTTCCAAGTTACTTCTCTGCAGGGACAGTGCGAACATTTTAGAGTCTAGAGGCTTTCTGTTCCCTGTTGTTCACTTTGGCTCCTATTTGAACAAAGCAACAACGTAAATTCAACTTACAACAAGTTCCAATAACTTGTTTTAAAACAACAACGTCACCTTCCGTGGTTTTTTTGTTTTAGAGCAGATTTCTCCACAATCCAAGATAAACAAAGATAAGATGTGTTGTTTGCAACTCAGTTTACATTAATAAATCCAAAAGGGAAATTACAAAAGATTCCTATTTCTAAGAAATTTTCATTCTGAGGTTTTCAAGTTTTAGAATAAAAGAGGAAAATATTGGATAAGGTCTGAAAGCAGGCACAGGGCTTGATGCAGTGATAAGTCTGTGCTCATTTCTTTGAGTGCAAGAAAACAATCACCTACATCAGCTGCAATTCGAATACAATAAGGGGAGAAAAACAATTTTATACAGTAGGGAGTGTGGAAAACACACAAAAATAAATCCACATAAAATTATATTTCTCGGGGCAGGTAACTTACACCACATTAATCACTTGTTTGATACCTCTTGGCAGTGGCTGTGGAACAGCCACTTATAATGTAGAATGATTATTGTCCTCTTGCTTGCTTTCATATGAGGATTAATTTATCAGTTTTTCTAAAGCAAATACTTCTTATTTTTGAAAACAAGACACTGATAATAGGGCATGTTTGGCACTGGATAAATTGTTGACACTTGTTAAATGTGTATCATGACTGCTTTCTTTTTGTAATTCTTATCTTTGTTTTCATATGCTAGAGTTTTAGAAAGTCAATTCCTGCTGTAACAGCTGTTAAATTAAATTCTCACATTCTCACAGTAAATTCTAGGCAAATTCAGTTTGTAAGGGACTTCCATATCTAATAGAATGGAGCTTTGGCTGACAACAAGTACCTGATTGTCCTGAGGATTATTGACCAGTTATAATGTCAAAAGCCTTTTGCCTGCCAATAACTATGTGATTGGCTTCTAGGGAGCTAAACAGCTTCTCTGTGTAATTATTTTGATAGAATACATCAGACCTTTGGAGAGAAAGGAGCTGCTTTTGCTCTACATTTAAAAAAAAGCATCTTAAGTCTGAAGGTAGCCAGTTTAACTCCCTTTGCAGTTGCTGTAAGCTGTGACATTTGATTGATAAATCAAAGACCTTTACACTTGGGAACCAGTCATTCTGTGCCTCCTGCAAACAGATGAAAATATCTTAAAGGAAGATCAGGAAGCACTGTTCTGATCAGCACAAGCATCATCTTAGCAAATCCTTTAGACAGGAATCCAGTCTTTTCTTCTGTCCACAACTTCCATATCTTTTTCCATCTGTGTGTGTAATATCAGTGTTGAAGGGAAGTTTATAAGGGGGTTAGAATTTTACCTAGTAGAGTTATGTATACCAACAGTTTATAATTGTCTACCTCTATCTAAAATCAATTTATTAATCATCATTCTTGTTAAGTAAAAAAATGTCCTGATCCATGCTTTCTGTTATCCTGGGTCTAAAAGACAGGTAAATTAGGGTATTCTGCATAATTTTTTTAAACTTTAACATTTGCGGCAGCTCTGAAAGTAGCATATTTGATTTTCAATGCACTTCCTCAGTGAGACGTAAGAGTTTGGGGGCTCATCAGGGGTCAGTTGAAACAGAGGCAAAAAGAATTTGGGTGTGGTATTAGAAAATACTGCAGGTGAAGAAAAAAACCAAGTTTGTACTGCATTTAAAACTGGTCCTGGAAATGGCAAACGAGTTCCTGTAGATGGCAGCATTGTCCCTAACAATCTGAAAGGAACTATGAAAGACCATGTTGATTCATTTGGTAGGTAAACTGGAATTAGCATTGCTGGACAGAGCTAAGAATGCAGAGATAATGGAGGTAGTATGACAGCACTTGGGTTTAGGAGAAAGTGAGGACTGCAGATGCTGGAAATCAGAGCTGAAAAATGTGTTGCTGGAAAAGTGCAGCAGGTCAGGCAGCATCCAAGGAGCAGTAGAATCGACGTTTCGGGCATAAGCCCTTCTTTAGGAATGATGAAGGTGTGCCGAGCAGGCTAAGATAAAAAGGTACGGAAGAGAGACTTGGGGAAGGGGCTTTGGGAATGCGATAGGTGGAAGGAGGTTGAGGTGAGGGTGATAGGCCGGAGTCGGGGTGGGTGCGGAGAGGTCAGGAAGAAGATTGCAGGTTAGGAAGGCGGTGCTGAGTCCGAAGGTTGGGACTGAGATTAGGTGGGGGCAGGGGAAATCTGAGTTCATCTCTTCTGGTTGGAGGGTTCCTAGGCAGAAGATGAGGCGCTCTTCCTCCAGGCGTCATGTTGCCATGGTCTGGCGATGGAGGAGGCCAAGGGCCTGCATGTCCTTGGCGGAGTGGGAGGGGGAATTAAAGTGTTGAGCCATGGGGCGGTTGGGTTGGTTGGTCCGGGTGTCCCAGAGGTGTTCTCTGAAATGTTCCGCAAGTAGGCGGCCTGTCTCCCCAATGTAGAGGAGGCCACATTGGGTGCAGCGGATGCAGTAAATGATGTGTGTGGAGGTGCAGGTGAGTTTGTGATGGATATGGAAGGACCCCTTGGGGCCTTGGAGTGAAGTGAGGGGGGGAGCTGTGGGTGCGCAAGTTTTGCATTTCTTGCGGTTGCAGGGGAAGGTGCCGGGAGTGGAGGTTGGGTTGGGGGGGGGGGTGTATCTGACAAGGGAGTCGCGGAGGGAGTGGTCTTTCCAGAACGCTGATGGGGGAGGGGAGGGAAAGATATCCTTGGTGGTGTGGTCTGTTTGGAGGTGGCGGAAATGACGAAGAATGATACGATGTATCTGGAGGTTGGTGGGGTGGTAGGTGAGGACCAGTGGGGTTCTGTCCTGGTGGCAGTTCAAGGGCAGAGGAGTGGGAAGTGGAGGAGATGCGGTGGAGAGCATCAGCAACCACATCTGAGGGGAAATTGCAGTCTTTGAAGAAGGAGGCCATCTGGGTTGTTCGGTATTGGAATTGGTCCTCCTGGGAGCAGATGCGGCGGAGACAAAGGAATTGGGAATATGGGATGTCGTTTTTACAGGGGGCAAGGTGGGAGTAGGTGCAATCTAGGTAACTGTAGGAGTCGGTCGGTTTATAGTAAATGTCCGTGTTGAGTTGGTCGCCCAAGAAAGAAATGGAGAGGTCTAGGAAGGCAGGGAGGAGTCTGAGACAGTCCAGGTAAATTTGAGGTCAGGGTGGAAGATGTTAGTAAAGTGGATGAACTGTTCAACCTCCTTGTGGGAGCACGAGGTAGAGCCGATACAGTCATCGATGTAGCGGAGGAAAAGGTGGAGGGTGGTGCCAGTGTAGCTGCGGAAGATGGACTGTTCCACATATCTGACGAAGAGGCAGGCATAGCTGGGGCCCATGCAGGTGCCCATGGCTACTCCTTTGGTTTGGAGGAAGTGGGAGGATTGGAAAGAGAAGTTGTTCAGATTGAGGATCAGTTCAGTCAGTCGAAGGAGAGTGTCAGTGGAAGGGTACTGGTTGGGTCGGCGGGAAAGGAAGAAGCAGAGGGCTTTGAGTCCTTCGTGATGGGGGATGGAGGTGTATAGGGACTGGATGTCCATGGTGAAGATAAGGCGTTGGGGGCCAGGGAAGCGAAAATCACGGAGGAGGTGGAGGGCGTGGGTGGTGTCCCGAACGTAGGTGGGGAGTTCTTGGACTAAGGGGGACAGGACCGTGTCGAGGTATGCAGGGATGAGTTCAGTGGGGCAGGAGCAGGCTGAGACAATGGGTCTGCCGGGGCAGTCAGGTTTGTGGATTTTGGGCAGGAGGTAGAAACGGACGGTGCGGGGTTGTGGGACTATGAGATTGGAGGCGGTGGATGGGAGATCCCTGAGGTGATGAAGTTATGGATGGTCTGGGAGATGATGGTTTGGTGGTGGGAGACGGGGTCATGGTCAAGGGGGCAGTAGGAGGAGGTGTCCGCAAGCTGGTGTTTAGCCTCAGCAATGTAAAGATCGGTGCGCCAAACTACCACCGCGCCTCCCTTATCTGCTGGTTTGATAGTGAGGTTGGGATTGGAGCAGAGGGAGTGGAGTGCTGCACGTTGTGAGGGTGAGAGGTTGGAGTGGGTGGGACGGGTGGACAGGTTGAGGCAGTCAATGTCGCGGTGGCAGTTGGCTATGAAGAGATTGAGGGCGAGTAAGAGGCCAGCACGGGATGTCCAGATGGATGGGGTGTGTTGGAGGCGGGAGAATGGGTCGTCAGAGTATGGGCGAGAATCCTAGTTGAAGAAGTAGGCGCAGAGACGAAGGCGATGGAAGAATTGTTCAATGTCTCGCCGCGTGTTGAACTCGTTAATCCGGGAGCGTAGGGGGATGAAGGTGAGGCCTCTGTTGAGGACTGATCTTTCATTCTCAGAGAGGGGGAGGTCTGAGGGCTGGTGAAAATACAGCAGGGCTGGGAGCTAGGACCTCGGACCTAGGACCTGGTGTGGGGCTGGAGCTGGGAGTGGGGGGGGCGGGGTTAGGTGTGTGGGTGGAGTTAGGCATGTGGGTGGAGTTTGGCTTGGGAGCGGGGTTAAGCGTGGGGGTGGAGATCTGCATGGGGGCAGAGATCAGCGTGGACGCGGAGACGCATGCGGCGTGGTCGTTGTGCAGGTGAGTGACGTCACTGGGGGCGGAACTAGATGCGGCAACGGCAACTCCGGGGGCGGAAGTGGCTACGGCGATGGCAGAAACGGTGTTGTTCCTGGTGGCTGTGGAGCCCGCAAAGGCTGCGAATCTGTCGCCGATGGTCTTCCTGGCGATCGTGGAGGCGATTGTCTGGGCGGCGATCGCGGAGGCTGCATGGTCGGTGGGAGCGGAACTGATGTCATGGTTCACGGTGGCAGTTGCTGCAGTGGCCGCGTGGTTAATGGCGCCCGAGTGGTTCCGGAGGCCGATGGAAGATACTGGAACGGTTGAGGAATCCGGAGAGTGGGGGTAAGTACATGAAAGTTTTTGGTACTTACTGTCTTTAATTTCCAATATGGCTAGGAAGAACTGTTTGTTTCGTCTTATAAATATGAGACCAGATACTCCGAACAATGAACCACCTAAATCAGATAATATTCAGTTACAGTTAAAGCAGCTAGAGCATGAAGAAAGAGTGAAGAAACTAGCGATGGCAAGAAGAGGCAATTAGAGCAGAGAAAGATAAGGAATGGGAGATAGGGTAAAGAAGCTGAAAATGTGTTGCTGGAAAAGCGCAGCAGGTCAGGCAGCATCCCAGGAGCAGGAGAATCGACATTTCGGGCATGAGCCCTTCCTCATTCCTGAAGAAGGGCTCATGCCCGAAACATCGATTCTCCTGCTCCTTGGATGCTGCCTGACCTGCTGCGCTTTTCCAGCAACACATTTTCAGCTCTGATCTCCAGCATCTGCAGTCCTCACTTTCTCCCTGATAGGATTAAGAAGACAGGAAATGGAAATGAAAACACAGGAAATGGAAATGTGAAAGAATTAGAATTGCAAAAAGAAGAGAAAGTGAGGGAACATGAACATCAGCTTAAAATGAAGCTGTTGAAATAGGACATGCCTGGTGCTGATGCAGGGAGGATCAAATCATAATTTGTAGTCCAGTAAGGAACTTTTTAAGTTGGTATAGGTCTTAATAAAATTTGAAGGAAAAGGTGTGGAGCATTCTTTGTGTCATTCAAGAAAATAACAAGACAGATGAATTGGGCAAAAGACGACTACATATTTCTAATGCAGAGTAAAGATAAAGTCCTCATAGTCCCAGTGTACAGCTCTCTCCATAGAGAGAACTGGTGGTGAGTTTAACCTCAAGGTCACCACACCTCAAGGTGAAGAGCAAGGTTAAGAAAATGGACCTTTGGGGTGACCTCCAAAGGAAATTGAACCCACACTTGTGGTGTTACTCTGCATTTCAAACCAGCTGTCTAACCAACTGAGCTGACTGATCCCCAGATTAATTCTGAGTAAGTTGATAGATAATGTACAAGTAATTTATGTTTCACTATCAGAAGCCTTTTCTCTGGATTGTGATACTGAAAAGAAATTATATTTGCTCTATGTGAGTTAGTGCCTGATGCAAATGACCAACAGTTCTGGTATTTAAGGAAGCAGCTGAGGTAAACCTTATTGAATTCATAATAGTTAAGCAAAATAATTTTTGATGGATGTGAAGATTTGAAGCTGAAACTGTATGAAGCTTTTGGACAGGTTATTCTCTTACACAAATTTAAAATCTCCTTTCAAAATAACAAGACAATTTGAGCACCAAAGGGTTACAACTGCTAGACAATAGCAATACTGGCTGAATATTATGGGCTAATCCATAAAACAAAACTTTTTTTCCCTCACCACAAATTCAAAAGGATAGAAGATAAGAGAATGAAAGAAAGGCAAGTAGCGAAGGTAAGAAATGGAAAGCTGGGAATGCCCATTGGTCTCTTCAGATCAGAAGAGAAATTACTGAGATTGGAAGTGAAAATCAGAAGTTGATGTGTTTCAATTGTCACAAGGTGGGACAAATTCATTCAGAATGCTGGAAATTGTAATGGAAACCTGTGGGAATTATTGATGCTTGTAAGAAAATGACCAGGCAGGGAATAGAAGGATATGAACCGTGTGCAGGAAGATGGGATTGATTTAGAACAGCAACATGATCAACACGTACATGGTCGGCCGAAGGGCCTATTCCTATGCTATGCTGTTCTATGTTACAAGTAGTATCCAAAATGGAAAAAAAACTGTCATTATCCCATTATTATCACCCCCGTTCTTGATATTCACAAAAATTGTGCACAGTCACTTGGCAATACAAAACTTGAACATTGTTGTAAACAGAGACGACAAGCTTTTTAACTTGCACTCATCGGGAAAAATTTGAGAATTGCAAATTTCCAACAATCACATTTCATACTAAGAGTATGGGAGAGGGGAGTGCCGATTGGTGGCGGGTTCACTCTGATAGACAGCTGGGAGACCAACAGGTAACTATAGGCTCCCCAGGCTCTCGGACAAATTTTAAAAAAGGTGCAAACCTTGAACATAGTCCTTTTATTTGCTGTGTCACTGTAAATGAATCAATGTTGCTTCCGGTAAGCGTAAAATTGTTTCACTTCTTTCATGTCTAAATCACAAAACCTTTTTTAAAAAGTTGCATTCTTAGGTTAGCTGTTAACACATGAAAGAACACATTTACACCTGACTACCACCTGATGAAGGAGCAACGCTATGAAAGCTAGTGTGCTTCCAATTAAACCTGTTGGACCATAACCTGGTGTTGTGTGATATTTAACATTGTACACCCCAGTCCAACACCGGCATCTCCAAATCAGATCTCCAAAGGAATAGAGTGACCTTGTTCATAAGTCACTGAAAGCCAACATGATGCAGCAAGCAGTTAGAAAAGGAACTGACCTTTATTTAAAAATGGTTTAGAACAGAAGAGTAAAGATTGTTTGCTGCAATGTTTAGAGGAGAAAGTGAGGACTGCAGATGCTGGAGATCAGAGCTGAAAATGTGTTGCTGGAAAAGCGCAGCAGGTCAGGCAGCATCCAAGGAACAGGAGAATCGACGTTTCGGGCATCAGCCCTTCTTCAGGAGGGCTAATGCCCGAAATGTCAATTCTCCTATTCCTTGGATGCTGCCTGACCTGCTGCGCTTTTCCAGCAACACATTTTCTGCAATGTTCAGAGCCTTGGTCAGACCACACCTGAAGTATTGTGCACTGCTTTAATTTCCTTACTAAGGAAATCCACATATGATATAAAAAGAGTACAAACATTGTTCACCATATTGATCCCTGGTGTGACAAGGTTGTAAAATGACCAAAATAACCATAAGATATAGGAGCCAAATTTGACCAATCAGCCCAAGTCTGTTGCATCATTCTCAACCTCATTTTTCTGCCTTCTCTCCATAACCCTTGAACATTAAAAGAGATTGAGTAGACTAATATTCTCTAGACTTCAGAAGATGAGTAGTGATTTCATTGAAAAGTATGAAATTCTTACAGGGACCGACAGGTTAAGTACTGGAGGGATGCACTCCTTGGCTCATTTTGAAATGAGGAGACACAGTCTCAAAATAAGAACCTGGCCATCTAGAACTGAGTTGAAGAGGAATTTCTTCATTCATTGATGGCGGTTCTGAATCTTTGGAATTGGCTGTGAAGGCGTACTCATTGCGTATATTCAAAACTGAGATTAATAGATCTTTGAATGTTAAAAATATCGAAGAATACAGGAATCGTGCAGGAAATTGCAAGGAAGCAGTAGATCAGTCACAACCTAATTGAGTGGCAAGCAGGCTCAAGAGGCCAAAAGGCCTAATCCTGCTTCCTATTTCCTACTATTCTTTGTAGCTACAAATAAACTATGTTACAAACTCAAGATTTTTAAAATTGATTGTTAGTGTAGCTGTTAGCGCAATCAGGGTTGTTCTGCTCAATTCTGGAATCACATGGAACAGTATCTGTTTCATTTTGGTTTGCAAGCATGGGCTGGTTGAATGCAGTCAGTATTCTTTAAGCTTGGGGAGCTTATGGTTTCCGGTTGCTTTTTCCATGACAGCACCTTAGCCAATCAGGATTGACTTGCTGACTGGTCAGCACCCTTTTCTCCTGTGCTGTAAATTGTAGTGATCAATTGAAATTTGGCATTCTTGCACTGGTTCTGATGATTGCAAGAAGAACACCTTTGGCAACATGTCACTCCTCTCAGGAAGTAAAATTAAGAAGTAAGGTTTCTTTGGACTTCACTGTCTCTCAAAATAACTTAACACAGGATAGTGTGTGGCCTCCATCTGAAGTGGAGAGAAGAAAAGTTTTATGTTAAATTATAGATTTTGATTGTAGCAGTCCCCTGGCGGCTAAAACACAGATAAATTGTTAACTTCACAAAACAGCAAGAGATGCTGGGTACATTGGCGGAGTAAAACTCTGAAATCACACAACCCACACACCAAACACAGTGCAAATGCAGCAGCCAGGTGCTAATGATGTTAGTGTAATGTAAAAGGTAACAGTGGTTAAAGAAAGCATTTAGCATGCTTGTCTTCATTGATTAGAGCTTTGAGTATACAAGTTGGGATGTCATGATTCAGATGAGAATATAGAAGGCATTGTTAGTAAGTTTGCAAATGACATCAAAATTGGTGGTATAGTGGACAGTGAAGAAGGTTTTCTAAGATTACAAAGGGATCTTAATCAAAACGGTCAGTGAGCTGAAAAATGGCAGATGGAGTTCAATCTGGATAAATTTGAGGTACTGCACTTTGCTACAACAAACAAGGGTATGGCTTATACAATGAACGGTAGGGCCTTGGGTAGTGTTGTAGTACTGGATGTAGGTTTGCACGCTGACCTGGAAGGTTCATTTCCAGATGTTTCGTCACCCTACTAGGTAACATCTTCATTGGGCCAGGTTACTTGGCCAGGTTAATGTTGATTGATGTAAACAGGGCTGTTACATCAAAGGAGACCATTATTTCATCCTCTTCTGTCTTTGATGGTCACTCATACCATTCCATCCACTGCATCCAAGAATTCCTGAAGAGGATGAAATAATGGTCTCATTTGATGTAACAGCCCTGCTACATCAATCAACATCAACCTGGCTAAGGAAACACTGATGACACTGTTAGAAGATGCAAAGACACATGCACCAAACACCACCAACTTCATCAGCAAGGACAGTATCCTCAAGCTAGTGGATCTATGCCTTACCATCCACTTCACCTTCAACAACGAAACCTACGGAACACCCATGGGATCTCCAATATCAGGGTTCTTAGCAGAGGCAGTAATGCAGAGACTTGAACAACAGCTCTGCCAACCATCCACCCAATCTTTGGGTTTGCTACGTGGATGACACTTTTGTCATCACTAAATGAAACAAATTAAAGGACACCTTCAAGACCTTACTGGCATAAAATTCACTAAAGAGGAGGAAAGCAACAACAAACTGCCATTCCTAGATGTCACAGTAGAGCAAACAGCCAATAGGGACCTTCAAACCAGCATCTACAGGAAAACACCACATACTGACCAAATATTGAACTACAGAAACAATCACCCAAACATCCACAAACGAAGCTGCATCAGAACATTATTTCAACGAGCCAACACACATTGCAGCACAGAGGAACTACGCAGAACAGAGGAAAATCACCTATACCGTGTATTCAAAAAGAATGGGTACCCAGTGAACACAGTCCGCAGATTTCTCAGCAACAAACCCAAACAAGCAGACAGAACACATTCAGAAACACTAGCCACTGTCCCTTACATCAAAGACATCTGGGAAATGACTGCCAGATTACTCAGACCTTTTGGCATCATGGTAGCCCACAAACCCACCAACACACTAAAACAGCAGCTAATGAACTTGAAAGACCCTATACAGACAACAAGCAAAACTAATGTCATTTACAAAATACCATGCAAGGACTGTAACAAACACTACATTGAACAAACAGGCAGAAAACTAGCCACCAGGATACATGAACACCAACTAGCCTTAAAACAACATGACCCTCTCTCACTAGTATCCTCACATACAGATAAGGAAGGACACCACTTCGACTGGGATAACACATCCATCCTAGGACAAGCCAAACAGAGACACACACGGGAATTCCTAGAAGCATGGCAATCCAACTGGAACTCTATCAACAAACACATCGAGTTAGACTCCATCTTCCACCCCCTGAGAAAAAGATCAGGAAATGACATCACCAACCCAAAGAACCCAAACATATAAATAGAAAGCAGGAATTATCAGCAATGCTTCACCCGGAAGCCCACTGAAGATGTTGCCTAGTAGGGTGATGAAACGTCTGGAAATGAACCTTCCAGCTCAGCGAGCAAACCTACATCCAGAATCTCAACCTGAGCTACAAACCTTCTCAAAACTTACTCACTGTTGTAGAGCAGAGGGACCAAGGTACATAAGTCTTTGAAGTTTGTGTCACGTATAGATAGGGTTGTTAAAAAGATGTTTGACACGCTTGCCTTCATTGCTCAGTCCTTTGAGTATCAGAGTTGGAATGCCATTTGAGGTTATACAGAACGTTGGTGGAGCCTGTTCTGGAATACTGTATCCAGTTCTGGTCACCCAGTTATACAAAGGATATCATCGAGCTAGACAGGGTTTAGAAGAAAATTACCAGGCTATTGCTGGGTATGGAAGGTTTGAGTTATAAAGAAAGGTTGAATAGGCTTGGATGTTTTTCACTGGAATGTTGGAGGTTGAGAGGTGACCTGATAGACCTGTATAAAATAATAAGGTAGAGATAGAGTTAATGATAGTTGCCTTTTCCCTAAGATGAGGGATTTCAAAATGAGAGGAGAGAGATTTTAAAAAGACAGCTGAGGCAAATCTTTTACACAGAGAGTGGTTCAAGTGTGGAATGAACTTCCTGATGGTGGATGAGGGTACAATTACGTTTAAAAAACATTTGGATAGATACATGTGTAGGAAAGGTTTTTTTGAGGGCCAGGAGCAGATGGTGGGACTTGTTTAGTTTGGGATTATGTTCGGCATAGACCTTTTGGATCGAAGAGTCATACAGCATGGAAATAGACACTGTGTTGACGTTGTACAGGACATTGGTGAAGCCTCTTCTGGAGTACTGTATGCAGTTCTGGTCACCCTGTTATAGGAAAGACACTATTAAACTGGAGAGGATTCAGAAAAGATTTACCAGGATGTTGCCAGGATTGTAGGGTTAGAGATAGAAGGAGAGGCTGGATAGGCTGGGATGTTTTTCGCTAGAGCATGGGAGGTTGAGGGGTGTCTGTGTAGAGATTTTTAAAATCATAAGAGACCTAAGTAAAGTGAATGGCGGTGTCTTTTTCCTAGGGTTGGGAATTTCAAAACACGTGGCATATTTGTAACATAAAAAGAGAAGATTGAAAAAGATATAAGGGGTAACGTTTTTCCATAGTGTGGTACATGTGTGGAATGAACTGCCAGAAGAAGTGGTGGTTGCAGGTACAGTTGCAATGTTTAAAAGACATTCGGATAAGTGCATGAATAAGAAGTGTTTGGAAGGATATGGGAAAGTGTTGGCAGGTGGGACTAGTTTAATCTGGGATTATGGTCAGCATGGATTAGTTGGACTAAAGGATCTGTTTCCATGACTCTAAGAGACCATGAATCGAAGTGTATTTTTAACTACAGCTCAGAGACTGGAGTGAAACACTGCTGGGAGTACAGAAGAAGTTCAAGCAAAAACAAGAGAATGAAGAGTTTTTTTGAAAGGGAAGATAATCTCTTCCTTGAAAGGATCTAAATGCATAACTTTACAAAGGAATACAAGGGTTACTCAAACTGTCGTGCTGGTGAAGGATTTAGTTTGCCCTCCAGAGAGTTCAGTGAAAATCTAAATGTTAGTAAATGGGATGTGTGGAGAGTACATAGAGTCATACAGCACAGAAAAAAACCATTTGGTTAAACTCATCCATGCCATCCGTTTCCCAAGCTAAACTAGTCCCACTTGTCTGCCTTTGGCACTTATCCTTCGAAGCCTTTCCTATTCATGTATTTGTCCAAATGTCTTTTAAAGGTTGTCACTGTACCTGCAATCTATCACTTCCGCTGGCAGTTCATTTCAAATACAAACCAACCTCTATATAAAAAAGATGCCAATCAGGTCCTTCTTAAAGCTTTTTTCTCTCAGCTTAAAAATATCTGTAAAGTCACCGCTCAACCTCCTTTGCTCCAGTGAATAAAGTCCCAGTCTATCCAGTCTCTCCTTAAAACTCAAACCTTCCATTCCCATTTCATCCTAGTAAATCTTTTCTGAATTCTTTCCAGTTTAATAATATCCTTCTTCCAAAAGTGGACTCACCAACATTCTGCGCAATCTCAACGTAACATCCCAACAACTGTAATCAAATGTCAGAGCAATGAAGACAACCGTGCTAAATGCCTTCTTTACCATCCTGTCTACCTGCAATGCAACTTTCAAAGAACTATAGAGTTGAACCCCTAGGTCTCTCTGTTCAATGACACTACTAAGAGTCCTACACTATTCCATTTTCATCCCTATGTTTATCCAGTGACTATTTCAATGCCCTTAAAGTTGGCGAATCTACTACTGTTGCAGGCAGTGCATTCCATGTCGATACTACTCTGAGTAAAGAAACTAGCTCAGACATCTGTCCTATATCTATCACCTCTCAATTTAAAACTATGTCCCCTCATGCTAGCCATCACCATTCGAGGAAAAAGGCTCTCACTGTCCACCCTATCTAACCCTCTAATTATCTTATGTCTCAATTAAGTCACCGCTCAGCTGTCTTTTCTCGAACGAAAAGAGCGTTTTGTCCCTCAGCCTTTCCTCATAAGACCTTCCCTCCATACCAGGCAACATCCTAGTAAATCTCTGAACGCTTTCCAAAGCTTACACATCCTTCCTATAATGTGGTGACCAGACTGTACGCAGTACTCCAAGTGCGGGCACACCAGAGATTTGTACAGCTGCAGCATGACCTCGTGGCTCTGAAACTCAATCCCTCTACTAATAAAAGCTAACACACCGTATACCTTCATAACAACCCTATCAATCTGGGTGACAACTTTCAGGCATCTATGTACATGGACATCGAGATCTCTGTGCTCATCCACACTATCAAGGATCTTACAATTATGAGCTTTTTATTCCTGTTGCTCCTTCCAAAGTGAATCACCTCACACTTTTCCGCATTAAATTCCACTTGCCACCTCTCAACCCAGCTCTGCAGCTTATCTGTGTCGCTCTGTAACCTGCAACATCCTTTTGCACTATCCACAACTCTACTGACTTTAGTGTCACCTGCAAATTTGCTAACACCTCCTTCTACGCCCTCATCCAGGTCATTTATAACAATGACAAACAACAGTGGCACGAAAGCAGATCCTTGCGGTATACCACTAGTAACTGAACTCCAGGATGAACATTTCCTATCAATCACCAACCTCTGTCTTCTTTCAGCTAGCCAAGTTCTGATCTAAACTGCTAAACCACGCTCAATCCCATGCCTCTGTATTTTCTGCATTAGCCTAACGTGAGGAACCTTATCAAATGCCTTCCTGAAGTCCATATACATCACATCAACTGCTTTACCCTCATCTACCTGTTTGGTCACTATCGCAAAGAACTCAATAAGGATTTGTGAAGCACGATCTACCCTTCACAAAACTGTGTTGACTATCCCTAATCAATTTATTCCTCTTTAGATGATTATGAATCCTATCTCTTATAATCTTTACCAACACTTTACCCACAACCGAAGTAAGGCTCACTGGTCTATAATTACCAGGGTTGTCTCTACTCCCCTTCTTGAACAAGGAAACAACATTTGCCACCCTCCAGTCTTCTGGCACTATTCCCATAGATAGAACATAGAACAATACAGCACAGAACAGGCCCTTCGGCCCACGATGTTGTGCCGAACATTTGTCCTAGCTTAAGCACATCTCCATGTACCTATCCAATTGCCGCTTAAAGGTCACCAATGATTCTGGCTCTGCCACTCCCACAGGCAGCACATTCCATACCCCCACCATTCTCTGGGTAAAGAACCTACCCCTGACATCCCCCCTATACCTTTCACCCTTCACCTTAAATGTATGTCCCCTTGTAACACTCTGTTGTACCCGGGGAAAAAGTCTCTGACTGTCTACTCTATCTAATCCCCTGATCATCTTATAAACCTCTATCAAGTCACCCCTCATCCTTCGCAGTTCCAATGAGAAAAGGCCTAGCACTCTCAACCTAAACTCGTATGACCTATTCTCCATTCCAGGCAACATCCTGGTAAATCTCCTCTGCACCCTCTCCAAAGCTTCCACATCTTTCCTAAAATGAGGCGACCAGAACTGCACACAGTACTCCAAATGTGGCCTTACCAAGGTCCTATACAGCTGCAATATCACCTCACGACTCGTGAATTCAATCCCTCTGCTAATGAATGCTAATACACTATAGGCCTTCTTACAAGCTCTATCCACCTGAGTGACAACTTTCAAAGATCTATGAACATAGACCCCAAGATCCCTCTGCTCCTCCACCTTACTAAGAACCCTACCGTTAACCCTGTATTCCGCATTCTTATTTGTCCTTCCAAAATGGACAACCTCACACTTGACAGGGTTGAACTCCATCTGACACTCCTCAGCCCAGCTCTGCATCATATCTAAGTCTCTTTGCAGCCGACAACAGCCCTCCTCACTAACCACAACTCCACCAATCTTCGTATCGTCTGCAAATTTACTGACCCACCCTTCGACTCCCTCTTCCAAGTCATGAATAAAAATTACAAACAGCAGAGGACCCAGAACTGATCCCTGTGGAACTCCACTTGTAACTGGGCTCCAGGCTGAATATTTACCATCTATCACCACTCTCTGACTTTGACCAGTTAGCCAGTTCTCTATCCAACTGGCCAAACTTCCCACTATCCCATGCCTCCTGACTTTCCGCATAAGCCTATCATGGAGAACCTTATCAAATGCCTTACTAAAATCCACGTACACTACATCCACTGCTCTACCCTCATCCACATGCTTGGTCACCTCCTCGAAGAATTCAATAAGACTTGTAAGGCAAGACCTACCCTTCACAAATCCGTGCTGGCTGTCCCTAATCAAGCAGTGTCTTTCCAGATACTCATAAATCCTATCCCTCAGTATCCTTTCCATTACTTTGCCTACCATCGAAGTAAGACTAACTGGCCTGTAATTCCCGTGGTTATCCCTATTCCCTTTTTTGAACAGGGGCACAACATTCGCCACTCTCCAGTCCCCTGGCACCACCCCCATTGACAGTGAAGACGAAAAGATCATTGCCAATGGCTCTGCAATTTCCTCTCTTGCTTCCCACATAATCCTAGGATCTATCCCGTCAGGCCCGGGGGACTTGCCTGTCCTCAAGTTTGTCAAAATGCCCAACACATCTTCCTTCCTAACAAGTATCTCCTCTAGCTTACTAGTCCATTTCATACTCTCTTCTTCAACAATACGGTCCCTCTCATTTGTAAATACTGAAGAAAAGTACTCATTCAAGACCTCTCCTATCTCTTCCGACTCAATACACAGTCTCCCACTACTGTCCTTGATCAGACCTACCCTCGTTCTCGTCATTCTCATGTTTCTCACATACGCATAAAAGGCCTTGATCCTACCCGCCAAAGATTTTTCATGCCCTCTCTTAACTCTCCTAATCCCTTTCTTCAGCTCCCTCCTGGCTATCCTGTATCCCTCCAATGCTCTGTCTGAATCTTGTTTCCTCAGCCTTATGTAAACCTCCTTCTTTCTCTTTATTAGATATTCAACCTCCCTCGTCAACCAAGGTTCCCTCATACGACCATCTCTTTCCTGCCTGACAGTTACATCCATATCAAGGACACGTCGTATCTGTTTCTTGAAAAAGTTCCACATTTCAACGACATCCTTCCCTGACAGCCTGTGCTCCCAATTTATGCTCCTCAGATCCTGTCTTGCAGCATCGTATCTACCCTTCCCCCAATTGTAAAACCTACCCTGTTGCACGCACCTATCTCTCTCCATAACCAAGGTGAAAGTCACAGAATTGTGGTCACCATCACCAAAATGCTCACCCACTAACAAGCCCATCACTTGTCCCGGTTCGTTACCAGGTACCAAATCCAAAATGGTCAGACTATCTACATACTGAGTTAGAAAAGCTTCCTGGACACACTGCACAAACACCGCCCCGTCCAATCTACTTGATCTAAAGAGCTTCCAATCAATATTTGGGAAGTTGAAATCACCCATGACTACTACCCTGTGGCTTCTGCACCTTTCCAAAATCTCTTTCCCAATCTGTTTCTGCACATCTCTGCTGCTATTGGGGGGCCTATAGTAAACACCCAACAAGGTGACTGCTCCTTTCCTATTTCTGACTTCAGCCTATATTACCTCCAAAGGCAGATCCCCCTCGAACTGCCTTTCTGCAGCCGTTATACCATTTCTAATTAGCAATGTCGCCCCCCCCCCCCCCCCTCCTTTTTTACCACACCTCTTAATCTTATTGAAACATCTGTAACCAGGAACCTCCAACAACCATTCCTGTCCCTCTTCTATCCACGTTTCCGTGATGGCCACAACATCGTAGTCCCAAGTACTGTTCCACGCCTTAAGTTCACCCACCTTATTTCTGATACTCCCTGCGTTGAAGTATACACACTTGAGCCCACCTCTAAGTCCGCAAATATTCCCTGTCAGTGCTACCTTCTCCACAGCCTCCCTACATTCTTAGACATCCTGAAAAACAGCTAACCTACTTGCTGGACTACAAGTCCGGATCCCACCCCCCTGCCAAATTTGTTTAAACCCACCCCCCCCCCGAAGAGTGCTAGCAAACCTATCTCCCAGGATATTGGTGCCCTTCTGGTCCAGGTGCAACCCGTCCTGCTTGTACAGGTCCCACCTTCCCCAGAATGCAGTCCAATTGTCCAAATACCTGAAGCCCTCCCTCCTACACCATTCTTGCAGCCACGTGTTCAACTGCACTCTCTCCCTATTCCTTGCCTCACTGTCACGTGGCACCGGCAACAACCCAGAGATGATGACTCTGTCCGTCCTAGCTTTTAGCTTCCAGCCTAACTCCCTGAGCTCCTGAATGACCTAGATAGTGACAACTTAAAGATCAAAGCCAAAAGCTCTGCAATCTCCTTCCTGCCTTCCCACAGAATCCTAGGATAAAATCCATCCATCCCAAGGGACTTATCTATTTTCACATTTCCAGAATAGCTAACACCTCTTCCTTGTGAATCTCAATCCCACCTGGTCTAGTAGCCTGTATCTCAGTATTCACCTCGCCAACAATGTCTTTTTCTAGTGTTCAAAGTTAAAAATCACAGAACACCAGGTTATAGTCCAACAGGTTTAATTGGAAGCACACTAGCTTTCGGAGCGACGCTCCTTCATCAGGTGATTGTGGAGGGCTCAATTGTAACACAGCTGTGTTACGATCGAACCCTCCACAATCACCTGATGAAGGAGCGTCTCGCCAAAAGCTAGTGTGCTTCCAATTAAACCTGTTGGACTATAACCTGGTGTTCTGTGATTTTTAACTTTGTACACCCCAGTCCAACACCGGCATCTCCAAATCATTTTTCTAGTGTGACTACGGACGAAAAATATTCATTTAATGCTTCCCCTATCTCCTCTGACTCCACACACAACTTCCCACTACTGTCCTTAATTGCCCTAATCATATTTTAGTCATTCTTTTTTTCCTGATATACCAATAGAAAGCCTCAGGGTTTTCCTTGATCCTATGCCTAACGACTTTTCATGTCCCCTCCTGGCTCTTCTTAACTCTTTCTTTAGGTTTTTCCTGGCTAACTTGTGACACTCGAGCACCCTAACTGGGTCTTCACATCTCCACCAAACCTCAGCCGCCTTCTTCCTCTTGACAACTTCTTCAACTTCTTTAGTAAACCACGGCTCCTGCGCTCAACAACTTCCTCCCTGCCTGACAGGTACATACTTATCAAGGACCAACAGTAGCTCCACTTTTCAATTGCATCCATCCCCTGCAGTTTCCTTCCCCATCCTATGCATCTTAACTCTTTCCTAATTCCCCTAGTTATACCTCTTTCCCTGCGGTATATACCTATCCCTTTCCATCACTAAAGTAAACATAACCAAATTGTGGTCCCTATCACCAAAGTGCTCACCTACCTGCAAATCTAACAGTATTGAATCCAGTACTAAATCCAATGTGGCCTTGCCCCTTGTTGGCTTATGTACACACTGTGTCAGGAAACCCTCCTGCACATATTGAACAAAAACTGAGCCAATTAAAGTACTTGAACTGTAATATTTCCAGTCAATATTTGGAAAGTTAAATTCCCCCATATCAACTACCCTGTTACTCTTGCTTTTATCCGGTATTACCTTTGATATCCATTCATCTATATCTCTGGAACTATTTGGAGACCTATAGAAAATGCCCAGCAGGGTGACCTCTCCTTTCCTGTTTCTAACCTCAGCAGATATAACCTCAGTAGACAAGTCCTCAAATGCCCTTTCTGCCACTGTAATACTGTCCTTGACTAACAGTGCCACACCTGCCCCTCTTTACCATCATCTCCATTCTTACTGAAACACCTAAATTCCAGAACCTGCAACAACCATTCCTGTCTCTGCTCTATCCATGTCTCCAAAATGGCCATAACAACGTCTCCGATACTAACCCATATTCACCCACCTTACTCTGGATGCTCCTGTCGTTGAAATAGACATAGTTCAAATCACCTTCCTGGTTGCCGGTGAACTCTTGCAACCTTGAAACCTCATTTCTGAATCACTACTCTCAACCTCCCAGACACTGGAACTACAATTTAGGTTCCCATCCCCCTGTTGAATTCTTCTGAATAGCATTAGCAAATGCCCTCCCCAGGATATTGGTACCCCTCTGGTTCAGGTGAAGACCATCCTATTTGCCATCTGCCCAGAATGAGCCCCAATTTTCCAGGTATCCAAAACCCTCCCTCCTGCACCATCCCTGTAGCCATGTGTTCAACTCCTCTCTCTCCCTATTCCTCACCTTGCTTTCCTGTGGCACAGGGAACAAACCAGAGATGACAACGGTATTTGTTTTAGCACTAAGCTTCACCTTAGCTTCCTGAATTTCAGCCTTAAATCCCCATCCCTTTTCCTACCTATGTTGTTGGTGCCTATGTGGACCACAACTTGGAGCTGCTTCCCCTCCCCCTCAAAGATCCTGAAAACACGATCTGAGACATCACGGACCCTGGCACCTGGGAGGCAACGCACCAACTGAGAGTCTCTCTTGTCCCCACAGAATCTCCTATTTGTCCCCCTAACTATGGAGTCCCCAATGACTAATGGTCTGCTCATCTCGCCCTTCCCTTCTGAGCAACAGGGGCAGGCTCTGTACCAGAGCTCTGTACCCCGTGGCTTACCTCTGGTGACTCCCCCCCACTAATAGTATCCAAAACGGTATACTTGTTATTGAGGGGAAAGGCCACAGGGGATCCCTGCACTGCCTGGTTCCCTTTCCATCTCCTGACCGTACCAGAGGTGTGACTACCTCCTTATAACTCCTCTCAATAGCCCCCTCCACCTCCTGAATGATCTGAAGTTCATCCAACTCCAGTTCCCTCACGCACTTTTTGAGGAGCTGAAGTTGAGTGTACTTCCTGCAGATGAAGTCAGCAGGGACACTTCTGGTGACCCTCACCTCCCATAGTTTGCAGAAGGAAACATTGCAATGTGATCTGTTGTCTGGACAAGTGGGAGTTGTTGTAATTTCCTGAACAAAGTGAAGTTGTTTCAAGATGTATAAACAAATGTGTTAAAGAAATTGGTTAAAAGAGTTAACAAAATTCTCACTGTTCTCTTATTCAGGTCTCATGTTGCATTCGCAGCTCTGAGGTGGAAAGCTAAATAGGAATGGGCATAGACCATTTAGCCCCTCAGTCCTGTTCCAGCTATCCCCCTTCATACGTAAAAGTGTTTCCTAATATCTCTCCTGAACAGTCTAGCCCTAATCTTTAGACTATGTCCTCCAGTTGTTGAATCTACAACCAGTGGAAATAGTTTATTTTTATCTACATTGTCTTTTCCTATTAACATCTTGAAGACTTTGATCAGATTACCCTTTAACATTCTAAATACAAGAGGACACAAGCCTAATTTGTAAAATCTCTCCCATAACTTAAATCCTGAAGTCCAGATATCATTCTTGTAAAACCATGTTATACTCCCTCCCACAGCCAGTAAATCCTTCCTAAGGTGGTGCCCAAATCTGTTCACAGTACTCCAAATGGAATCCAACTACAGTTTTGTAGAACTGCAACATAAGTTCTGCTTTTGCATCCTTCCACTCTGGTCCTCTAGTTATAAAGGCCTGCATTCCATTACTTTTCTTGATTATTTAGAGGGGGGGTGATGGCCTAGTGGTATTATTGCTAGACTATTGATCCAGAAACTCAACTAATGTTCTGGGGAGCTGGAATTGAATTCCACCATGACAGATGTGGAATTTGAATTCAATTTTAAACATCTAGAGTTAAGAACCTACTGATGACCATGAAACCATTGTCTAGTTCACTAATATCCTTCAAGGAAGGAAATCTGTCATCCTCACCTGCTTTGGTCTACCTATGGCTCCAGATGCACAGCAGTGTGGTTCATTTTCAATATCTCTCTGATGCCATTCAGTTGTTACGACATCTGAAATACAAGAATTCGGATGGACTATCTGGGATCAGCCTAGGCACCGGAAAAGGCAATGGCAGAAACAGCCCTGTCAACCCTGCGAAGTCCTCCTCACTAGCATCTGGGGTCTCATGCTAAAATTGGGAGAAGTGTTTCACAGATGAGTCAAGCAACAGCCTGACATAGTTATCCTCACAGAGCCATACCTTACAGACACTGTCCCAAACTTGTCTGGATATGTCCTGTCCCACTGGCAGGACAGACCCAGCAGAGATGGTGACATAGTGATATACAGTCAGGAGGCAATTGCCCTGGGAGCCCTCAACATTGACTCCAGATCCCATGAAGCCTCATGACTTCAGGTTAAACATGGGCAAGGAAACCTTGTAGCATTTTCTCTCTGCTAATGAATCAGTACTCCTCGGTGTTGAACAACGCTTGGGCGGAACACAGACAGTGGCAAGAGCACAAAATGGGGATTCCAGTATCCACTAACAGGAGTGGCTAAGCAGCAGCAATACCAAGCGAGTGCAGCTGTGTGCAAAAGAACTGGAATTGTGCCATCATAAGTAGATGCTGAAATGTAGTCTCAAGAAACTAATGGAATACAGTTTCAGAAAATGAAATTGAATAACCAAGCAGTCATTGTGGCAATCTGAGTGGTTTTGAGGGGGTTTCAAGACTGGAATCCCTTCTAAAAGAGACAGGATTTCCCTGAGATTTTGTGACCTGCAGTGTCACACTTTTGGAGAAGTGGGAGAAGCAAGGGCTTCAGAGAATGGTCAGGAAAGATCTTGTTGAACTTGAACAAGGACTGCCTCAGTCTCTGAAGAGTCATGAATGATGCTGACAATGTGTAATCATCATCAAGCATCTCTACCTTTGACCTAATTCTTCAGCCTTATTTTTTGCACTGATGTGCTAGGCTCTTCCGTTATTGAGGATGGGGGTATTTGCAGAGCCGTCTCCTCCAGTGAGTTATTTGATTGTCCACCACCATTTTTGACTGGATGTGGGAGGACTGCAGATCTTAGATCTGATCCGCTGGTTGTGGAATCACTTAGCTCTGTCTATTGCTTGCTGCTTTTACTGTTTGGCACACTAGTAGTTCTGTTTGTTAGCCTCACCAGGTTGACACTTCATTTTCAAATATGCCTGGTCCGGTTCCTGACATACCCTTCTGCACTTTTCATTGAACCAAGATTGATCCCATGGCTAGATGGTAGTAGTTGAGTGAAGGACATGCCAGGCTATGCGGTTACACATTTTTACTGGAGTACAGTTCTGATGATGATGATGATGATGATGGCCCACAGTACCTCATGGATGCCCAGTCTTGAGTGACTAGATCTGTTCGAAGTCTGTCCCATTAAGCACAATGATAGTGCCCCTCAGCATGATGGAAGTTATTGTCAATGTGAAGGCAGGATTTCATCTCCACAAAGACTGCATGGTAGTCACTCTTACCAATACTGTCATGGACAAATGCATCTGCAGCTGGCAGATTGGTAAGAATGAGGTCAAGTATATTTTTCCCTTTTGGTTCTTTCACCACTTGCTGCAGACTCAGTTTAGCAGCAATATCCTTTAGCACCCAACCAGTAGTGCTGCTGTTCAGCCACTCCTGGTGGGGTCATTGAACCCTCCAACCCAGTGTCTGGTTTGTGCCCTTGCTATACTCAGTACTACTGAGGTTTTGTCTATCAATGTCCCTTTGTAATTTTATGCTGTCATCTACACTTGCCTATGATGCTGCCTAACTGCGTCATTAGTAAGTTTGGAGAAATGACTTTTTCTGCCATTATCCAAGTTGTCATTAAATAATTGAGGCACCAATACAGATCCTTGTGTGACTCCAATGTTCATACACTGTTAAATTGAGTACCTACCCATAATCCCTACTTCCAGTTGCCTGCCACTCAACAGGTTTCCCAACCAATTTAGTAGTTTGCCTTCAATTCCACGGGCTTCTACCCTCATTAACAGTTGAATAGGATCCTGCAGAGTGGAAGAGGTGTAACAAAGAATAAAGTTCTATTTTGTGGTTCATACATCATTGTATTTTCTTTTCCAGTGTACAGCAAAGTGTGCAGAACGGGTTACCGTAACCAGAGAAGTAAGGTGCTCAAAGCAAGAGTGGTTGTGTGATGAGAAAACAAAGCCACCGTCTCAGAAAGATTGTGTTGGACCCCCTTGTGATCGACAGTGGACAGTCTCAGACTGGGGCCCGGTAAGTCCAGCTTAGAACAGCTTGCACAACTTCTTTTTTTCTTCTTTCATCTTGTTCATGTAAGTGAAATTAAAATCCCAAAAGGAAGGAAACATCCATGTCACAATTTAACCCCTGTTAATTAGTCAGGTTGTAGACAATGCTATCCTTAAAATAAAAAGCATGCTGAACTTGGAAAAGCAATTGACTATAGCTGCCATCCCAGAAGGAAAAGCCAGTGTAGCCACTCTGGATGGAAAGGTTGTTAACTGTGTTTTGAGATCTATTAAAATAATTGATTCTAATTGCCAGGTAGTTTTTGCTTCCAGTTGGCAACAGGTGGCATTGGATAGTAGGCGGAGGTGGGTACTGGAGATGCTAGAGATTAGAGTCAAGATTAGAGTGGTGCTGGAAAAACACAGCAGGTCAGGCATCAACCGAGGAGCAGGAAAATTTACATTTTGGACAAAAGCCCTTCATCAGGAGTGAGGCTATTCCTGATGAAGCGCTTTTGCGCAGAATGTCAATTTTGCTCCTGTTCTGTTTGCGAGTTTGCAACTTTCATGTAGTCCATGTGCTTGTTTAGGACCAACTCACCTAACTGAACTTTATATGTCACGGGATGTGACCGTACATCATCCATGCTTCTTACCCATGTAGGGCCATTTCCATGATTTTGGCACCTAATTTCATCCCTTGAAGTAAACTGTCTCTCTCGCTTAGTGAAATCTTATGTATGGCATTGGCATTGCTGATGGTGAATTTTGTCCTTGTTGGCACTCTGTGCACTGTCCCACTAATGCAGCTATGTTTGCATTCCAACCTTGTTGCCACTGAAATAACTCCACAGAGGCTGGTATCCCATCATCAACTCATTCTGTATTCAAATGTCCATAGTACAGATTCCTCAGAGCTGGTTGTGAGTGAGCAGAGCTTCTGACACTCCTGTTTTTTTTTATTTTATTAACCAGTACAAATTACAAACAAACCGTTAATGTTAACAGCTGTATACAAGAAACAGCAATTTACAAGGGAAAGGGGCAGCAATGCCACACCCCAAACCCCACCGTATAACCAGTTCACAGGGAAACAAGGATGAACCTTGAATCCCACCTTACATCAATCAAGAAGGAAACAGTAGACACAATCACATACAGACAGTCCAGTAAACCGATCAATGAAACAGTGCATATATCATAGACAGCCCTGACAACCCAGCAAGCCCCTCGTCCCTCCCATTGTCCGGCCACTCTAAGGCAGCCTGCCCCTATACCCCTTCCGGCTCTCACTCCACCCTGACACACCTTCCAGGACACTCCTGTTTTTTTTTTATTATTTTATTAAACAATACAGTTTATAAAACAGTTAACATTAACAGCTGTATACAGAGAAACAGCAATTTACAAGGGAGAGGAATGGCAAAGCCAGGCCCCAAACCCCAAGGTTCAATCAGTTTTCAGGGAAATGAGGACAAACCTCAAACCCCACTTTCAGTCATCACAAAACAGTAACAGTAGCAAATACATATAAGATAGTCTAATTAGATAAAACAGTGGATAGAATACAGACATGCACCTAGCATTGGATGTCAACACATGGATGACCCTCGCGCAGAAGAAATCACATTGGAAGAAAGTCCTGTATGAAGAGACAGAATACTTTGAGAATACCAGGCGACAAGAGGAAGCATGGAAAAGGAACCAGAGAAAGGAATATCAATGAACAAAAGGCCAAGGACTAATTTCACCTCCTGAAAACACATGCCAGATGTGTTGTTGGAGGTATGACTTCAGAATCAGGCTCATCAGCCACGCAAAGACCTACAGAATCCATGACCAGTGACACGGAATTTTCTAGGTGGACAATCATACTCATTAGCGAGTGATTGCCTCTGCCTATGACAAATGGCAAAAGAGTTGTCCAGCATTGGCTGTGCCAGAGAGGTGCAACCTTCAGAGAGGATCAGTTGTGCAGTGGCCAGGGAATGTATATCGTACAGGACTTTGTACTAAATCTTTTAGTGGCATATAACCTACATTCTTCCCCTTTTTAAAAACCCTCTAAACACAGCCCCTCCCTCGCAGGTCGCATCACTTACTTTCCCACTCAGTGTGGTCACAACCATTTTCTTTCCATTGCTCACTTGTGATTTCCAGTACTATGGAAAGTGATACTGAATGTTTTTGTTCGAGTGATCCTCAGCCCTCACCCTGACCACGTCAGTAACCCCACAAATATCCGCGTTCCCTTCCTAGTAACCATCCCATCAGCCAATAATTCTCACCCAATCCATCTACACCTGACTATACCTACTTTGTTTTCTTACCCAGACCCATGCATGTGACATTAAAATGCTTGGTGTTCTCATTCAAATTCCACAACCCCTTAACTTTTCATTACAATTTCCCAACCATGCTTTACAGTGCGATTCACTTCAAAGTCCTTCTGCCTCCCTTCAGAATTGTATTGCATCGTACCCTTGGTCAGAGTGTGCAGTGCCCCCCCCCAACTCAAGGCTAAAGCACTGAGAGATAGTGCTGCAGCCACTCTAACATCCGATTCCACCCCCCAGATTATGACCTCAGTTCCATTTTCTGTCTGTGCCAATACCCTTTGACTCCTTTCTTCGAGTAGAATCTATCTACCTCTGTCTTTAAAATATTTAGTGATCCTTCATGGATAAGAATTCCACAATCTCATGATCCACTGAGAGAAATAATTACAATTTGTCACAACTCTGTTGGATAGTGTGCTGAAAATCAAGCCTATTTCTGAATTTGTCACAAATTGTCTAATTGAGATTGAAAGAATATGCACACCAGGTTTTATCAAACAAAAAAATAACTATTTATTGCAATGAAATTGTGTTTTTAACTAATGACACAAAATAGATAACTTAAACTCTACCTATTTCAAAACAAAATCCCATACAAATACAAACACAAGATACAAATATTATGAGTGGGGAAAGAATGCGAAAGGTCAATGAAGCACAGTTATGGCATGAGTCCAGGTCCCCTCCCTGAGTCCGAGGACATGAGCCAGTTCTTTGTTAATGGGTAGATTACCCTTTGTCATTCAGTACTTCCCCGGAGCAGGAAACTACACCATGTTCTCCACAGCCTTTAAGATGTCATCGATGAGTTGCTACAGTTTAGTTATTCTTGGGTTAAGAATTTGACGATTTCCAGATGTCTCAGGGTTTTTTTCCTTTTAAAGAAGGGAATATTAAGAGAGCTAGAGTAGACTCATAGATTCCTACAGCACGGAGGACAATTCTCCTTCAAATCCTCCCACTTCCTCCAGACAAAAGGGGTAGTCATGTGCACCCGCATGGCCCCAGCTATGCCTGTCTTTATGTTGGCTATGTGGAACAGTCCATCTTCCGGAGTTACACCAGCATCACTCCCTACCTTTTCCTCTGCTACATTGATGACTGCATCAGCGCTACCTCGTGCTCCCACGAGGAGGTTGAACAGTTCATCAACACATTCCACCCCGACCTTAAATTCACCTGGACCATCTCTGACACCTCCCTCCCCTTCCTGGACCTCTCCATCTCCATCAACGGTGACCGACTCAACATTGACATTTTCTCCAAACCCACCGGCTCCCACAGCTACCTGGATTACACCTCCTTCCACCCTACCTCCTTCAAAAATGCTATCCCTTATTCCCAATCCCTCCTCCTCTGCCTCATATGCACCCAGAAGGACCAGTTCCACCACAGAACACACCAGATGGCCTCCTTTAAAGATCGCAATTTCCCCTCCCACATGGTTGATATTGCCCTCCAGCACATCTCATCCACGTCCTGCACCTCTGCCCTTGAATCCCATCCCTCCAATCGCAACAAGGACAGAACCCCCGGTCCTCAACTTCCACCCCACCAACCTCCGCGTACATTGCATCATCCTCTGCCTTTTCCGCCACCTACAAATAGACCCCACCACCAGAGATATATTTCCCTGCCCGCCCCTATCCACTTTCCATAAAGACTGTTCCCTCCACGACTACTTGGTCAGGTTCACGACCCCTAACAACCTTCTGTCTCCTCCTGGCACCTCCCCCTGACACCACAGGAATTGCAAAACCTGTGCTCACACCTCCCCCCCCTCACCTCCATCCAAGGCCCCAAAAGAGCCTTCCCCATCCATCAAAGTTTTACCTGCACTTCCACACATGTCATTTACTGTATCCGTTGCTCCTGATGCAGTCTCCTCTACACTGGGGAGACAGGACGCCTACTCGCAGAGCGCTTCAGAGAACATCTCCGGGACACCTGCACCAATTCAAACCCACCACCCCCGTGGCTGAACATTTCAACTCCCCTTCCGCTTTGCCAAGGACATGCAAGTGCTGGGCCTCCTCCATCGCCACACCCTCATCACCCAGTGCCTGGAGGAAGAACGCCTCATCTTCCGCCTTGGGGCACTTCAACCCCATGGCATCAATGTGGACTTCACTAGTTTCTTCATTTCCCTCCCCCCACCTTACCCCAGTTCCAACCTTCCAGATCAGCATCGTCCTCATGGTCTGTCCCATCTGTCAATCTTTCTTCCCACCTATCCGCTCCACCATTCTCTCTGACCTATCACCTTCACCCCCACCTCCATCTATCTATTGCATTCTCAGCTATCTTCCTCCCAGCCCCACCCCCTTCCATTAATCTCTCCACCCCTGAGGCTTCCTGCCTCATTCCTCATGAAGGGCTTTTGCCCGAAACAACAATTTTCTTGCTCCTTGGATCCTGCCTGACCTCCTGTTGTGTCTTTTCCACGCCACTCTAATCATGACTGTGATCTCCATCATCTGCAATATACTTTCCCCAAACTGGTTCATGCCAACCAAACTGTCCATCAACACTAACCCCATTTCCCTGCACTTGGCCCATATCCTTCTAAATCTTTCCTATTCATGTATTTGTTCAAATGCCTTTTAAATGTTGTAAATGTACCCGCCTCAACCATTTCCACTAGTAACTCGGAATTTTCTTTTATACTTCTTCACTCTCAGAAGGGAGATTTAAGTGCTCTTTATTTCACAGACTGCATTGTCCAAACATAAAGCTGTAGTCATTTGCCCAGGAACCAGTCAAGAAGTTTTTCTATGCTGAATTCTTCTGAATGCACACACACAACTGTCCTGATTGGAAAAACTAATGAAATGTCTGTCACTGGGCAGAACTGCTCCGGTCATTCATCCATTTAGCCAAGGTTTCCAGCATTCTTCTCCACTGCTTAACTAAGGCAGTATTATCGATATAACTCTGAATGAATTCCAATATCTTTCTTAAACCTGCAATGCCTTCTTCGACCGTCCCTTGGTTCATAGAAATATCTTTTCCATTTTTTAGTCCATGATCCAAAAATATAAGTGGTCTTTACATGAATTCCGATTTAGGTGGCGATCCTTTATTTTTAACTGATGTTCCATAGTTCTACTTTCTGCCATTAGGAAAATATCCTTTCAGCATCCACCCGTAGAATCACAGAACTGTTACAATGCAAAAAGAGGTAATTTTGATCTCTCTTGCCTGCACCGAATATTTAAATAAACATCGCTATCTGATTTGATTTATTATTATCACGTGTACCTACGTACAGTGAAAAGTTGTTGTTTTGCATGCAGTACAGGCAGATCATAACATATAATTATGATTTATAATAACAATAAAATGCATATTGTTATAGAACAGAGTGAAGGACACAAAGTTATGACTGCAGAAATGGTGCACAGAGAGCGAGATCAACATTAAATTTAAAATTTGAGAGGTCCGTTCAGAAGTCTAATAACAGCAGGGAGAAGCTGTACTTGAATCTATTCATGCGTAAATACAAACTTTTATAACTTCTGCCAATTTTCTGATTTTTCACCTTAACCTGCACATAATTTCTATCTAATATTATTATCAAAAGACTTGGGACGTGCTTATCAATAATATGCCACATTTAGGTTGCCACACTGGCTCAGATTAGATTAGATTAGATTAGATTACTTACAGTGTGGAAACAGGCCCTTCGGCCCAACAAGTCCACACCGCCCCGCCGAAGCGTAACCCACCCATACCCCTACATCTACATCTACCCCTTACCTAACACTACGGGCAATTTAGCATGGCCAATTCACCTGGCCTGCACATTTTTGGACTGTGGGAGGAAACCGGAGCACCCGGAGGAAACCCACGCAGACACGGGGAGAACGTGCAAACTCCACACAGTCAGTCGCCTGAGGCGGGAATTGAACCCGGGTCTCCAGCGCTGTGAGGCAGCAGTGCTAACCACTGTGCCACCGTGCCGCCCATGGCTCAGTGGTTAGCACTGCTGCCTCACAGCACCAGGGACCTCTGGTGACTGTCTACATGGAGTTTGCACATTCTCCCCGTGTCTTCATGGGTTTCCTCTGGTGCTCCGGTGTCCTCCCACAGTCCAAAAGATGTGCAGGTGAGGTAAATTGGCCATGCTAAATTGCCCATACTGTTCAGGGATGTGTGGGCTAAGTGTATTAGTCAGGGGAAATGTAGGGTATTAGAGTAAGGGAATGAGTTTGATAGGATACTCTTTGGAGGGTCGGTGTGGACCTGTTGGCCCAAATGGTCTGTTTCCACAGTAGGAAGTCTATAACTTTTATTTGGGAAATAAAGTTAATAATATCTATGAGCATTGTTTAATTTTATGAAGTTTTAATTTATATTAGAATTTCCATGTGCAATAACTACTGACAAATAGTGTATTATTCTGTGTTAATTTAAAAATAACTCCAATACAGTTGGAAGAAATTGAAGCATTATCAAAATCTGTAATCTGTTACATTAATGATTTTTCTTCTGTGTGTTCAGTGCTCGGGGCCTTGTGGGCAGGGAAGAATGATAAGACATGTGTACTGCAAGAATTCAGAAGGAAGAGTAATGCCTGAATCCCAATGTAATCCTCAATCAAAGCCCCATGGCATACATCCCTGTGGAGCCAAAGATTGTCCACCTCATTGGCTGGCCCAGGATTGGGAACGAGTAAGTAGAGAAATGTTTCAGTTCTGTTTTCACATTTAAACTATCTTTGTATTTTTTCCAAGTTTTTTTGGCATTACATTTTAAATATATGTAAACCTTTATTGCATACTACAGTGTATTTGCATTACTAAATTTAGTATTGTTAGCAAGTGAAATAACTCCAAAACGATTGGTGTCCCAAATCACCCTACATATACATATAGAAAGTCTTTGACACTAATCCAGCAACCTCAAAGCCAGTTCTCAGCAGAACCTCTGACACTTTTGTTTATATATATCAGCCAAGGCTCTCTGATTAGACCAGATTAACAGTCCCAGTTATGGAACACATTCCAGGAGGCCCACCTGGCTGACCTCATTACAATCACAGAACACCCGCATGGGTCCCAGCTATACCTGTCTGTTTGTCGGCTATGTGGAACAGTCCATCCTCCGTAGTTACACCGGCACCACTCCCTATCTTTTCCTCCGCTACTTTAATAACTGCATCGGTGCCACCTCGTGCTCCCACGAGGAGGTTGAACAGTTCATCAATTTCACCAACACATTCCATCTTGACCTTAAATTCACCTGGACCATCTCTGACAACTCCCTCCCCTTCCTGGACCTCTCTGTCTCTATCAATGATGACCGACTTAACAGTGTCATTTTTTACAAACCCACCGACTCTGACAGCTACCTGGATTACACCTCTTCCTACCCTACCTCCTGCAAAAATGCTATCCCTAATTCCTCCATCTCTGCTGAATCAGCTCCCAGGAGGACCAGTTCCATGACAGAACACACCAGATGGCCTCCTTCTTTAAAGACCCTTCGCACATGGTTGAAGATGCCCTCCAATGCATCTCATCCATATCCCACACCTCTGCCCTCAAACCCCACCCCTCCAGCTGCAATATGGACAGAAACCCCCCCCGGTCCTCACCTTCCACCCCACCAACCTCCGCATACATTGCATCATCCGTCGACATTTCCACCACCTCCAAACCAGACCCCATCCAAACCAGACCAGGGATATATTTCCCTCCCCACCCCTTTCCACTTTCCGCAAAGACCATTCCCCACGTGACTACCTGGTCAGGTCCATGTCCCCCCCCAACAACCCACCCTCCCCTCCTGGCACCTTCCCCTGCCACTGTAGGAATTGCAAAACCTGCACCCACACCTCCTCCCTCACCTCCATCCAAGGCCCCAAAAGAGCCTTCCACATCCATCAGAGTTTCATCTGCACATCCACCAATGTCATTTATTGTATCCGTTGCTCCTGATTCCTTCTCCTTTACATTGGGGAGAACTGGATGCCTTCTCGCAGAGCGCACTAGGGAACATTATCCGGGACACCTGCACCAATCAACCCCATAGCCCCGTGGCCGAACATTTCAACTCCCCCTCCCACTCTGCCGAGGACATGCAGGTCTTGGGTCTCCTCCACCGCCGCTTCCTCACCACCCAACACCTGAAGGAAGAACGACTCATCTTCCGCCTCGGAACACTTCAACCCCAGGTATCAATGTGGACTTCACTAGTTTCCTCATTTCCCCACTCCCCACCTTACCCCAGTTCCGACCTGCCAGCTCAGCACCATCCTCATGACCTGTCCTACCTGCCAATCTTCATTCCCACCTATCCACTCCACCCTCCTCTCTGACCTATTACCTTCATTCCCACCTCCATCCATCTGTTGTACTCTCGGCAACATTCTCCCCAGCCCCACCCCCACCCCCCTCCCATTTATCTCTCCATCCTGGAGGCTCCCTGCCTGATTCCTGATGAAGGGCCTTTGCCAGAAACGTCGATTTTCCTGCTCGTCAGATGCTGCCTGACCTGCTGTGATTTTCCAGCACCACTCTAATCTAGACTCATTACAATCACTACATCCTCTCCCTGAGTCAGAGGACATGGGCCAGTTCTTTCTTTTTACGAGTAGATGGAGTACCGTTTGTCATCCAGTACTTCCCCAGAGCTGAGAAACTTCTTCCCTGCCTTCAACGTGTCATCGATGATGATGAACATCTCGCCAAGGTCATCCCTACGCCTCCACTTCTCAGCTTCAAACAACTGCCAAACCTTAAACAGCTCATCTTTCACAGCAAGCTACCCAGCCTTCAGGACAACACTGACCACAACACCACACAGCCCTACCATGGCACCTCTACAAAGCATTCAAGATCATTGACATGGATACTACCATCGCATGTGGGAACACCACCCACCATGTACATAGCAGATACTCATATGACTCGGCCAATATTGTCTACCTTACATGCTACAGGCAAAGATATCTTGAGGCATAGTATATCGACGAGGCCGTGCAGACATTATGATAACCGATGAATGGACACTGCGCAACAATCGTCAGACAGGGATGTTCCCTCCCAGTCAGGAAACCCTTCAGCGGTCAAGGACATTTAACCTCCAATCTTCACATAAGCGTTCTCCAAGGCAGCCTTCAAGATAAACAACAGTGCAGAATTGCCAAGCTGAAACTGATAGCCAAGTTCCATACCCATGTAGACAGCCTCAACCATGATCTTGGGTTCAGGTCATGCTACATATAACCCCACCATACTGTTTTGTATTTATAAAATTTACCTTACTGTTCTGTTTTGACTCCATCATCTTGCTAACTTGTTATAATCTCCCTACCTTAATTAGTTTGTACAGTTTTGGATTACTTATTACTTTGGTTAATCCCTCAGCATACAACTCTTATGTCTATCATGTCATTCCAGCCAAATGATTTATTTCCAGCACCATCTTATTTTAAATATTTTGTAATTATCTGTGTGCTTCAATTAATTAAATTATAAATCATCCCTTCACTTGCTATTCAGCTGTTGACACTTTACTTTCACCGCCTGACACTTTTGATCACCTGCAAATACTTATTATTCAGTGGGTCGACACTCCACTCACACCATTTGTACAATCTTTTGATCTCTCTACCTATAAATTCTGTGCCTGAATGCTTCTCTTCACTTCATCTGACGAAGGAGCGGCATTCGAAAAGCTTGTGATTTCAAATAAATGTGTTGGACTTTAATAGAGTGTCATGTGACTACTAAGGGCAGTGTGTAATACGCAGTAGCTCGTCTCCTGCACCTGGAATGTCTCGGAAGAAATTTCTTCTCCTCTTCAGATGGCAAAGCTGTCAAGACAGCAACATCTGCCATGTCCATCTCAGATTCCAAGGTATCTTCAACACTTGATGGAGAAGCAAAACCCATGGTCAGAACAGCCAAAAAGGCAGTTGCTGTGCAGGGCGCGTTTTATCCCCACACCATTTGAGATTTTTCACCTCCCATATTATCCATGCACTTGTTCAGCACCATTGCACCTACCTGAACTTTATACACCACTGGATCTGATCTCAGGTGGACCATGCCTCTTACCCATGCAGAGCCATTCATAGAGTACTACAGCATGAAGACAGGCCCTACGGCCCAGACTGGTCCAAGCTGACCAAAATGTCCATCCACACTAACCCCATTTCCCTGCACTTGGCCCATATCCTTCTAAGAGACAGTGACGTCTGCAGATGCTGGAGATCAGAGTTGAGAATGTGTTTTGGGAAAGCACAGCAGGTCAGGCAGCATCCAAGGAACAGGAAAATCGATGTTTTGGGCCGGAGCCCTTCATCAGGAATGGCTCCGGCCCGGAACATCGATTTTCCTGCTCCTCAGATGCTGCCTGAGATGCTGTGCTTTTCCAGCAACACGCTCGCAACCCATATCCTTTTAAACCTTTCCTATCCATGTATTTGTCCAAATGCTTTTTAAATGTTGTTAATGTACCTGTCTCAGCCACTTCTGCTGGCAGCTTATTCCATATGCATAACACCCTCTGTGTAAAAAAAAGTTGCCTCTCAGGTTCCTTTTTATTCTTTCCCCTCTAACCTTAAACTGATGCCCTCTCGTCCTTGATTCTCCAACATTGGGGAAAAAGACTGAGTTCATTCACCCTATCCAAGCCTATCATGGTCTTATGCACCTCTATAAGGTCCCCCCTCAGTCACCTGTGCTCTAAAGAAAAAGTCCTAACGTGTTCAGTCTCCCCCAATAACTCAGACCATTGAGTCCTGGTAGCATCCTTGTAAATTTCTACGGCATTCTTTCCAGTTTAATAACACCCTTCCAATAGCAAAGTGACCAAAACTGAACACAATACTCCAAGTTGTAAAGTATGGCGCTGGAAAAGCGCAGCAGGTCAGGCAGCTGCCAAGGAGCAGGAGAGCCAATGTTTCAAACAGAAGCCCTCCATCAAGCCCTTGGATGCTGCCTGACCTGCTCTGCTTTTGAAGTGCCACACTTTTCGGCACTAATTTCCAGCATCTGCAGTCCTCGCTTTCTCTACGATATTCCAAGTGCGGCCTCACCAATGTCCTGTACAACTGCAACATAACTTCCTCACTTCTATATTCATTGCCCTGTCTGATGAAGGCCAGCTAATATGCCAAAAGCCTTCTTCACTGTCCTGTCTACCAGTGACTCCACTTTCAGAGAACTGTACTCCTGAGCTCCAAGGTCCCTCTATTTTACTACACTCTTTAAGACCCTCCTACCTTGATTTGACTTCCCAACATGCAAGACCTCACACTTTATATGTTAAACTCCATTTGCCATTTCTAGGCCCACTTCCCCAGCTGACCAAGGTCCTGCTGCAATCTTCCTCACGGTCCACAATACCACATATTTTAGTGTCACCTGCAAACTTGCTAATCATGCCTTTTACATTCTCATCCAAATCATTGATATAGATAACAAACAACAATGGAGCCAGCACTGACCTCTGAGACAGTCCAGTAGTCACAGGCCTCCAGTCCAACAAGTATCCTTCCACCATTACCCTCTGCTTCCTACCATCAAGTGTATCTAATGGAAAAGCACAGGTCAGGCAGATCTGAGGAGCAGGAAAATCGACATTTGGGGCAAAAGCCCTTCACGAGGAATGAGGCTGGGAGCCTCAGGGGTAGAGAGATAAATGGGAGGGGGTTGGGGCTGGGTTAAGGTAGCTGAGAGTGCAATTGGTGGATGGAGATGGAGTAAAGGTGATAGTTTGGAGAGGAGGGTGGAGCGGATAGGTCAGAAGGAAGATTGACAGATGGGACAGGTGCTGAGGAGAGTGCTGAGCTGGAAGATTGCAACTGGGGTCAATGTTAACCACTAGTTTCCTCATTTCCCTCCCCCCGCCACCTTACCACAGTTCCAATAAATCAAGGTCCTGCTGCAATTTCTGATAATCTTCCTCGCGGTCCACAATACCACATATTTTAGTGTCACCTGCAAACTTAATAATCATGGTCCTCATCCCTTGTCCCTCCTGTCAATCTTCCTTCCCACCTATCCGCTCCACCCTTCCCTCCGACCTATCACCTTTACCCCCACCTCCGTCCACCAATCGCACTCTCAGCTACCTCCTCCCCAGCCCCACCCCCTCCCATTTATTTCTGCAATTTGAGGTTCCCAGCCTCATTCCTCATGCAGGACTTTTGCCTGAAACATCGATTTTCCTGCTCCTCGGCTGCTGCCTGACCTGGTGTGCTTTTCTAGCACTACTCTAATCATGACTCTAATCTCTAGCATCTGCAGTACCCACTTTTGCCTGTGTATCCAATTTATTAGTTCCCCTGAATTCTATGTGATCTAACCTTCCAGAGCAGCCTACCATGTGGCACCTTAACAAAGGCCTTACTGAAATCCTTGTCGACAACGTCTACCACCCTGCCCTCATCAACCTTCCTTGTCACTTCATCAAAGACATCTAACATATTTGTACGCATGATCTCCCCCACACAAAGCCTTGCTGACTACTCTTAATCAAACCCTATCTTTCCAAATGCATGTATATCTTATCCCTCAGAGTATTCTCAAGTAACTTACCTACCACAGATGTTAAGCTTATTGGTCTATAGTTCCCAGGCTTTTCTTTGCAGCCCATCTTAAATAAGTGCACAATATTCGCTACCCTCCAGTCTTCTGGGACCTCATTTGTGGCTAACGAAGATGCAAAATGTCAGCCAGACCTCTACAATTTCTTCTCTAGCCTCTTGCAAAGTTCTTAGATATATCTGGTCAGGACCAGGAGATTTATCCACCTTTGTACTTCTAATGCATCAAACACCTCCTCTACTGTGATATGCAGTATTCCCCAAGATAATTTTCCTGGGTTCCCAAGTCATCTTGTCTTTCTCCATAGTAAGCACAGGAGAAATATCCATTGAGGACCTTGCCCATCTCCTGCGGTTCCACACATATATGTTCACTTGGGTCCCATGGTTCCTACGCCAAATTTGGTCCCATAAAGTAAACTGTCTCTCTGGCTAAAGGGAGACTTGTGTCCGGCATTGGCATTCCTGATGCCGTTTCACCCTCCCTTGCCCCTGGTCCTGGAAGATCAGATTTAACATGATACAGAATTTCTCCCCATTAGTAACTTTGCTGGAGCTAACCCTGCAGTTGCATGAAGGGTGATCCTATAATCAAATATGAACTGGGACTGTTTGGTATCTAGTGAAGCTGTAGGCTATTTCTTTAAACCCGCCTTCAATGTTTGGACTGCTCTTTCTGAAGGCCATTGGATGATGGATGGTATGGAGCTGTCCTTATATAACAAATACCATTCAACTTTAGAAAATGCTTGAATTCCCTGCTGGTAAACGATGGCCAATTATCATGACCAACACTTCTGAAAGTCTGTGCATTGCAAATGATGTGCGCAGTTTTTCTGTTGTTGTCTCCGTGTTTGACAAATGAACTTTATGCAAGTCCTACTTCTTTGAGTGGGCATCCACAATGACTAAGAACATTAAGCCCGTGAAAGGACCTGCATAGTCAATGTGTAACTGAATTTAGAGTTTACCCAGCCATTCCCATGAATGTGGTTGGGCTGCTGGCAGTAATTTTCGTCCTTGTTGGTACTCTGAGCACTGTCCCACCAATGTGGCTGTGTCCATCCAGGCCTGGCCACCAGACATACTTCTCACCTACATCTTCAGGTTGAAAATCCGTAGATCATCCTGATGGAGTTCAGCTACTGTCTGACAGGCACCTTTGCTCAGGACAATCACTCTTGCATCCCATAATAATATGCCATCTTCTGCTGTGATCTGGTCTCTCTGGGTCCAAAATGATTTCAGTTCTGGTTATGATGGCCCTTTGGTTTCCCCATTACCAGTAGCTGTTCCAGTTTTGCCAGGATTGAATCTTTCAGTCCAAAGTCAGATGTTATCAGCTTCTGGAAGTATGTTCAGAAAATTTTAAACCATTACGGACTCTTCCAGTGGCAATACCACTGGCAGGTGGTAGGTGGCTGAATGAGTCTGCATCGCAGGCAGTTTTCCAACTTGTAACTATATGCACTTAGCATTAGAAACATTGCATGTCGATACCAGATCTGGCTTGAGATCATAGTGTGCCGACACCGTTGAGGATGATAGCTGTTTCTTTAGTTCCTTGAAGACTAGGGTTTGGCTAAGCGACCATTTCCAAGGCTGACCCTTTTTTTAAAGAGTTGATGCAATGATGCCAGGATGGAGGCTTATGTTTGAACTTCACACAATAATTCACCAGCCAGCCCTAGGAAAGACCTTAAGCTCCAGTATAGACACTAGAGCTGGAGCACTTTTGATTGCCCTCACTTTATCTCCCAATGGGTAAAACCCAATCTTGTCAACTCTGCAGCCCATGTAGATCACTTGGGGTGTCTGGAACACATTTTATTTTCCTTCTAAGGTGTATGCCCACCTGGGAAAAATATCTATGGACAATGTCCAAGTTCTGTAAGTGCGCATTATTGGTTTTCCCTGTTATTAACCCATCATCTAGATAAATGACGACCTAGTGTAGATGTTTTAAAATGTTCTCCATCGTCCACTGACAAAATGCACAAGCTGACAATACCCCAAATGGCAGTCTTGTATATTGGTACAAACCCATATAGGTATTAAGTGTAGCATACTTTTGGGAATGCTCGTCTTACTGCAATTGCAAGTACACATGGCTTATGTCCAGCTTCATGAAAGATAGTCCTCCCTGCCACTTTGCTTATAAATCTACCATGTGAGGGATTGGGTATCTATCCAGCTGCGAAAACTGGTTTACCATTTGTTTAATATCCCCAAAACAGCAAATCGACCTGTTGGTCTACAAAATTGGTACAGACTGGTGCTGTCTATTAAGAACAAAGGACAAAGAAAATTTACAGCCTTGCTACAGGCCCTTCGGCCCTCCAAGCCTGAGCTGATCCAAATCCACTGACTAAACCTATTGCCCAATTCCTAACCATCTGTATCCCTCTGCTCCGCACCACCTCATGCATCTGTCCAGATGCACCTTAAATGAGTCTACTGTGCCTGCCTTTACTCCCTCAGCTGGCAATGTGTTCCAGGCACCTACCACCCTCTGTGTAAAGTACTTGCCGCGTATATCCCCCTTAAACTTTTCATCTCTCACCTTGAACACGTGATCTCTACTTATTGAAACCCTCACCATGGGAAAAAGCTTATTTCTATCTACCTTGTCTATACCCTTCATTATTTTGTAGATCTCAATCATGTCCCCTCTTAATCTCCTTTTTTCTAATGAAAACAATCCTAACCTACTCAACCTCTCTTCATACCAGGCAACATCCTTGTAAACCTTCTCTGCACCCTCTCCAAAGCATCCACATCCTTTTGGTAATGTGGCGACCAGAACGGTACACAGTATTCTAAATGCAGCTGAACCAAAGTCTTGTCCAATTTTAACATGACCTACCAGCTCTTATTCTCAATACCCAGTCCAATGAAGGCATGCATACCATATGCTGCCTTGACCACTCTATCCACCTGTGCAGCCACCTTCAGGGTACAATGGACCTGAACTCCCAGATCTCTCTGCTCATCAACTTTTCCCAAAGCTCTTCCATTCACTGTATAATTCACTCTAGAATTAGACTTCCCAAAATGCATCACCTCACATTTACCTGGATTGAACTCCATCTGCCACTTCTCTGCCCAACTCTCCAATCTACCTATATCTCCTGTGTTCTTTGACAGTCCTCTATGCTTTCTGCTACTCCACCAATCGTCATGTTGTCTGCAAACTTACTGATCAGACCAACAATGCCCTCTTCCAGATCATTTATGTATATTACAAACAACAGTGGCACCAGTACTGATCCCTGTGGAACACCAATGGTCACCTTTCTCCATTTCACCTTCAACTTCTACACTCTGTCTCCTGTTGCTCAACCAGTTCTTTATCCACCTAGCTAGAACACCCTGCACATAATGTGACTTCACTGTCTACATTAGTTTACCATGGGGGACCTTAACAAATGCCTTACTAAAGTCCATGTATATGACATCTATAGCCCTTCCTTCATCTATCAACTTGGTCACTTCCTCAAAGAACTCTATTAAGTTGGTAAGGCACAATCTCCCCCGCACAAAACCACAAAATCTTCTAGTCCTGACCAGATATATCCAAGACCACTGCAAGAGGCTAGAGAAGAAATTGTGGGGACCCATGCTGATATTTTTGCATTGTCAATCACCACGGGTGAGACCCCAGAAGACTGGAGGGTAGAGAATGTTGTACCATTATTTACTTGAGCAGATTCTGAGAGATAAGATATACACGCATTTGGAAAGACAGGGTTTGATTTAAAGCAGTCACCTTGGCTTTGTGAGTTGGAGATCATGCCTCACAAATTTGTTAGAGTTTTTTTATTAAATGAGCAGGAAGGTTGATGAGGGCAGGGCGGTAGTCTATATGAATCTCCGTAAGGCCTTTGATAAGGTTCGACATGGTAGGCTGCTCTGGAAGGTTAGATTGCATGGAATCCAGGGTGAGCTGGCAAATTGGATGCAAAATTGGTTTGATGGTAGGAAGCAATGGGTAATCGTGGAAGGATGCTTGTTGAACTGGAGGCCTGTGACTAGTGGAGTGCCTCAGGGGTCAGTGCCGGGCCCATTGCTGTTCGTTAGCTGTATCAATGATTTGGATGAGAATATACAAGGTATGATTAGTTTGTTGATGACACTAAAATAAGTGGTATCATGAACAGATAAGTGTGAGGTCTTGCATTTTGAAAAGTCAAATCAAGGTAGGACTTTCATGGTGAATGGTAGGGCCTTAAGGAGTGTAGTGGAACAGAGGGATCTTGGAGTTCAGGTTCACATTTCTCTGAAAGTGGAGTCACTGGTAGACAGGGCAGTGAAAAAGGCTTTTAGCACACTAACCTTCATCAGTCAGGGCATTGAGTAAAGAAGTTGGGAAGTTATGTTGCAGTTATACAAGACATTGGTGAGGCCGCACTTCGAATATTGTGTTCGTTTTTTGTCACCTTGCTATAGGAAGCATGTTATTAAACTGGAAAGAGTGCAGAAGAAATTTGCAAGGATGTTACCAAGACTCAATTATAGTTATAGGGAGAGGTTGGACAATTTGGGCCTTCCTGTTTAAAGTGTAGGAGACTGAGGGGGAACCTTGTAGAGGTATATGAGATCATGAGAGGCATGGATAGTGAATGTACTCTCTTTTTCCCAGGGTTGGTGAATCAAGGACTAGAGGACATCAGTTTAAGGTTAGAGGGGAAAGAATAAAAGGGAATCTAAGAGGCAAGTTTTCTTTTACATAGAGGGTGGTACGTATATGGGATGAGCTGCCGATGGAAGTGGTTGAGGCGGGTACATTAACAACATTTAAAAGACACTTGGACAAATGCATGGATAGGAAAGGATAAGAAGGATATGGGCCAAGTGCAGGAAAATGGAGTTAGCATGGACGGCCAATTTGGGTCAAAGGGCCTGTCTCAGTGCTGTAGGATTCAATTACTCTATCAGATTTAAGCTCTGCAGTCCTTCCACATTCAGTTGAGAATGGTGTTGGACAATTAAACAACTCAGTGGAGGAGGAGATTCCACAATATCCCCATCCTCAATGGCAGAAGAGTCATTTTGTTGGTGCAAAAGATAAGACTGAAGCTTTTGCAGCAATGTTCAGCCAGAATGATGATCCATCTCGGCCTCCTCCAGCGGTCCCCAGCATTAAAGATAGCCGTCTTCAGCCAATTCAATTCATTCCACATGATATCAAGAAACATTCTAAGACACTGAATGCTGCAAAGGCTACAGGCCCTGACAACATTCCAGCAATACTACTGTAGACTTGTGCTCCAGAACTTGCCATTCCCCTTGCAAGGCTGTTTCCAGTACAGTTACAACACTAACATCTACCCAACAATGTGGAAAATTGGTCAGGTATAAACTGTACATTAAAAAGCACGACAAATCCAACCCAACCAATTACCACCCCATCAGTCTACTCTTGATCATCAGTAAAGTGATGGAAGATGTCATCAACAGTGCTATCAGATAGTACCTGCTCAGTAATAATCTGCTTGTTGACACCCAGTTTGCATTCTGACACAGTCACTTAGCTCCTAACCTCTTATCGACCTTCACTTCAACATGACCAAAAGTGCTGAATTTCAGAGGTGAGCTGAGAGTTGAAAATCACACAACACCAGGTTATTGTCCAACAGGTTTATTTGGAAGTACTACTTTCAGTGTGCTGCTCCTTTAACAGGTATCTGGTGGAGCAGGATCAGGTAGTGAAGCTACCTGATTAAGGAGCAATGCATCGAAAGCTAGTACTTCCAAGTAAACCTGTTGGACTGTAACCTGGTGTTGTGTGATTTTTAACTTTGTCCACCTCAGTCCAACACTAGCACCTCTACATTAAGGTGAGAGTGACAGCCTTTGACATTGAGGGTGGCATCAAGGAGCTCTAGCATAACTGGAATCAATGAGAAACAGGAAATCTCTCTGCTGGTTGGAGTCGCACCTGGCACATAAGATGGTAAATCATCACAGATCCAGGTTGTCTGTAACGAATCTTCTCAGCGTAATGTCCTTGGACCAACCATCTTCATCAGTTTCATCAATTACTTTCCCTCCATCATAAAGTCAAATGTGGAGAGGTTTTGCCAATGATTACATAATGTCAGCACCATTCATGATTCTTTAGAGACTGAAGCAGTCCATGGTCAAGTTCCATAAGATCTTTCCTGCCCTTTCCTTTGATTTCCCCTACTTTACACTTCTCCGAAAGTGTGACACTATAGCTCACAAAACCTAGGATCCTAGGACTTCGCTGAACCCTGACTTTCTGGAGCCTGGTCCACCTACACGTTTCTATAACACCATAAAATAGAGGAACCGAATTAGGCCATTTAGCCCATCAGATCTGCTCTACCATTCGACCACGGTTGATTTGTTTCTCAACTCCACACTCCTGCCTTCTCCCTTTAACCCTTGATCCCTTCACCAGTCAAGAACCTATCTATCTTTGCCTTAAATACACTTGACTTAGTCTCCACAGCCCTCTGTGGCAATGAGTTCCACAAATTAACTCACTTTTGGCTGAAGAAATTCCCCTCCATTTCAGTTCTAAAGGGTCATCCCTTCACTCTGAGGCTGTGCTCTCCTACTAGTGGAAACATCTTCTCCACAGCCACTCTATCCAGGCCTCTCAGTATTCTGCATTTTCAATGAGATCCTATCCACCTCCCCACCTCCCGAAACCTCATTGTGTACAGACCCAGAGTCCTCAACTGTTCCTCATATGGCAATCACTTCATCCCTGGATCATTATTGTAAACCTCCTCTGGGCCCCCTCCAATGCTAGCACATACTTTGTTTGATACCAAGGTCAAAACCACATACAATATTCAAAATACAGTCTGACCAGAGTCTTATGCAGCCTCATTAGTAATTCTCTTCTTTTGTATTCTAGCTGCCTTGAAATGAATTCTAAGATTACATTGGACTTCCTAACTGCCCTCTGAACCTGTATGTTAACCTTATGGAAGTCATGAACTGAGACTCCGAAGACCCTTTGTGTTTCAGATTTCCGAAGCCTTTCCCCATTCAGAAAATGTTCTACTCACCTCATCTTCCTCCCAAAGTACATAACCTCACACTTGCCCACATTTCATCTGCCAGGTCTTTGCCCACACCCCGAGCAAGTCCAAGTCTTTCTGCAGCCTCACTGCTTCCTCCATACTACCTGTCCCTCCATCTATCTTGGTGTCATTGGCAAATTTAACAACAGTGCCCTCAGTTCCTTCGTCCAGATCGTTAGTATATAACTTGGAATGTTGTGGTCCCAACACTAGCCCCTGTGAAACTTCACTAATCACTGGCTGTCATTCTGAAAAAGACCTCTTTGTCCCAAATCTGCCGGTCAGCCAATCCTGTACCCATACCAGTGCCTTGCTCCTAAAACCATGAGCTCTTATTTTTTGCAGACTCCTGTGCAGCACCTTGTGGAAATCCAGTTAGATCACATCCACTAACTCTCCTTTGTCTAACTTGCTCATTGCCTCCTGAAAGAATTCTAACACATCAAGCTATAGTTTCTGTCTTCTTCCTCCCTTCCCTCTTAAACATAACTGTTAATTTAGCCATTTTCCAGTCCTCTAGGACTCTCCCTGACTCTAGTGATTCCTGAAAGAACATGACCAGGGCCCCTGCAATCAGTCCTCAGCTATCTCCTTCTATGGCATGTAGTCATAGTCATAAAGATATACAGCACAGAAACAGACCCTTCAGTCCAACTCATCAATACCAACCAGGTATCCTAAATTAATCTTGTACAATTTGCCAGCATCTGACGCATATTCCTCTAAACCTTACCCATTCATATACCTGTCCAGATGCCTTTAAAATGTTGTAATTGTACCAGCCTCCACCACTTCCTCTGGCAGTTCATTCCATACATGCACCACCCTCTGCGTGAAAACGTTGCCCCTTAGGTCCCTTTTAAATCTTTCCCCTCTCACCTTAAGCCTATGCCTTCCAGTTGTGGACTCACCCTCCTATGCCATCTAGTTTTGGGGGAAAGACTTTGATTATTCACTCTATCCATAGTGTCAAGGTAAAAACAATGACTGCAGATGCTGAAAACCAAATAATGGATTAGTGGTGCTGGAAGAGCACAGCAGTTCAGGCAGCATCCAACGAGCAGCGAAATCGACGTTTCGGGCAAAAGCCCTTCATCAGGAATAAAGGCAGTGAGCCTGAAGCATGGAGAGATAAGCTAGAGGAGGGTGGGGGTGGGGAGAGAGTAGCATAGAGTACAATGGGTGAGTGGGGGAGGAGATGAAGGTGATAGGTCAAGGAGGAGAGGATGGAGTGGATAGGTGGAAAAGAAGATAGGCAGGTCGGACAAGTCAAGGAGACAGTAACTGAGCTGGAAGTTTGAAACTAGGATGAAGGGGAAATGAGGAAGCTGTTGAAGTCCACATTGATGCCCTGGGGTTGAAGTGTTCCGAGGCGGAAGATGAGGCGTTCTTCCTCCAGGCGTCTGGTGGTGAGGGAGCGGCGGTGAAGGAGGCCCAGGACCTCCATGTCCTCGGCAGAGTGGGAGGGGGAGTTGAAATGTTGGGCCACGGGGCGGTTTGGTTGATTGGTGCGGGTGTCTCAGAGATGTTCCCTAAAGCGCTCTGCTAGGAGGCGCCCAGTCTCCCCAATGTAGAGGAGACCACATCGGGAGCAACGGATACAATAAATGATATTGGTGGATGTGCAGGTGAAACTTTGATGGATGTGGAAGGCTCCTTTAGGGCCTTGGATAGAGGTGAGGGAGGAGGTGTGGGCACAGGTTTTACAGTTCCTGCGGTGGCAGGGGAAAGTGCCAGAATGGGAGGGTGGGTCGTAGGAGGGTGTGGACCTGACCAGGTAGTCACGGAGGGAACGGTCTTTGCGGAAGGCGGAAAGGGGTGGGGAGGGAAATATATCCCTGGTGGTGGGGTCTTTTTGGAGGTGGCGGAAATGTCGGTGGATGATTTGGTTGATGCGAAGGTTTGTAGGGTGGAAGGTGAGCACCAGGGGCATTCTGTCCTTGTTACGGTTGGAGGGGTGGGGTCTGAGGGCGGAGGTGCGGGATGTGGACGAGATGCGTTGGAGGGCATCTTTAACCATGTGGGAAGGGAAATTGCGGTCTCTAAAGAAGGAGGCCATCTGGTGTGTCCTATGGTGGAACTCCTGGGAGCAGATACGGCGGAGGCGGAGAAATTGGGAATACGGGATGGCATTTTTGCAAGAGATAGGGTGGGAAGAGGTGTAATCCAGGTAGTTATGGGAGTCAGTGGGTTTGTAAAAAATGTCAGTGTCAAGTCGGTCAACACTAATGGAGATGGAGAGGTCCAGGAAGGGGAGCGAGGTGTCAGAGATAGTCCAGGTAAATTTAAGGTCAGGGTGGAATGTGTTGGTGAAGTTGATGAATTGCTCAACCTCCTCGCGGGAGCACGAGGTGGCGCCAATGCAGTCATCAATGTAGCGGAGGAAGAGGTGGGGAGTGGTGCCGGTGTAATTACGGAAGATCAACTGTTCTACATAGCCAACAAAGAGACAGGCATAGCTGGGGCCCATACGTGCGCCCATGGCTACGTCTTTGGTCTGGGGGAAGTGGGAGGATTCAAAGGAGAAATTGTTAAGGGTGAGGACCAATTCGGCCAAACGAATGAGAGTGTCAGTGGAAGGGTACTGTTGGGGACGTCTGGAGAGGAAAAAACGGAGGGCTTGGAGGCCCTGGTCATGGCGAATGGAGGTGTAGAGGGATTGGATATCCATGGCGAAGATAAGGCGTTGGGGGCCGGGGAAACGGAAGTCTTGGAGGAGGTGGAGGGCGTGGGTGGTGTCTCGAACGTATGTGGGGAGTTCCTGGACTAGGGGGGATAGGACAGTGTCAAGGTAGGTAGAGATGAGTTTAGTGGGGCAGGAGCATGCTGAGACAATGGGTCGGCCAGGGTGGTCAGGCTTGTGGATCTTGGGAAGGAGGTAGAACCGGGCAGTGCGTGGTTCCCGGACTATGAGGTTGGAAGCTGTGGGTGGGAGATCTCCTGAGGTGATGAGGTTCTGTATGGTCTGGGAGATGATGGTTTGGTGATGGGGGGTGGGGTCATGGTCGAGGGAGCAGTAGGAAGAGGTGTCCTCGAGTTGGCGTTTGGCTTCAGCGGTGTAGAGGTCAGTGCGCCAGACTACCACTGCGCCCCCTTTATCCGCTGGCTTGATGGTGAGGTTGGGATTGGAGCAGAGTGATTGGAGGGCTGCGCGTTGTGAGGGTGAGAGGTTGGAGTGGGGGTGGGAGGTAGACAGGTTGAGGCGGTTAATGTCCCGTCGGCAGTTGGAAATGAAGAGGTCGAGGGCAGGTAATAGGCCAGCGCGGGGTGTCCAGGTGGATGCAGTGTGTTGGAGGTGGGCGAAAGGGTCCTCGGAAGGTGGGCGGGAGTCCTGATTGTGAAAGTAAGCTCGGAGGTGGAGGCGACGGAAGAATTGTTCGATATCACGTCGTGTATTAAATTCATTGATGCGTGGACGGAGGGGAATGAAGGTGAGTCCTTTGCTGAGGACTGATCGTTCGTCCTCAGTGAGTGGGAGGTCTGGAGGGATGGTGAAAACTCGGCAGGGCCGGGAGCTGGGATCTGGTGGGGGTGTGGAGCTGGGAGTGGGGTCGGAGCCAGTACCTGGAGTGGGTGTGATGGTGGGGGGAATGGGGGTGGAGGCATGAGCTGGGGTGATGTTGCCCTCGGGGTTCTGGGGTGTGGGGATAGTGACAGTGGGGTCTGTGGGGGGCGTGTCAGCAGAATGCAGGTGAGTGGCGCTGGTGGAGGTGGAAGTGGTGGTGATCATGGCAGTAGGGGTGGCGGGAGTCACTGAGCATGTGGCATCCGCTACATTGATGACTGCATTGGCGCCACCTCATGCTCCCGCGAGGAGGTTGAGCAATTCATCAACTTCACCAACACATTCCACCCTGACCTTAAATTTACCTGGACCATCTCTGACACCTCGCTCCCCTTCCTGGACCTCTCCATCTCCATTAGTGTCGACCGACTTGACACTGACATTTTTTACAAACCCACTGACTCCCATAGCTACCTGGATTACACCTCTTCCCACCCTATCTCTTGCAAAAATGCCATCCCGTATTCCCAATTTCTCCGCCTCCGCCGTATCTGCTCCCAGGAGTTCCACCATAGGATACACCAGATGGCCTCCTTCTTAGAGACCGCAATTTCCCTTCCCACATGGTTAAAGATGCCCTCCAACGCATCTCGTCCACATCCCGCACCTCCGCCCTCAGACCCCACCCCTCCAACCGTAACAAGGACAGAACGCCCCTGGTGCTCACCTTCCACCCTACAAACCTTCGCATCAACCAAATCATCCACCGACATTTCCGCCACCTCCAAAAAGACCCCACCACCAGGGATATATTTCCCTCCCCACCCCTTTCCGCCTTCCGCAAAGACCGTTCCCTCCGTGACTACCTGGTCAGGTCCACACCCTCCTACGACCCACCCTCCCATTCTGGCACTTTCCCCTGCCACCGCAGGAACTGTAAAACCTGTGCCCACACCTCCTCCCTCACCTCTATCCAAGGCCCTAAAGGAGCCTTCCACATCCATCAAAGTTTCACCTGCACATCCACCAATATCATTTATTGTATCCGTTGCTCCCGATGTGGTCTCCTCTACATTGGGGAGACTGGGCGCCTCCGAGCAGAGCGCTTTAGGGAACATCTCCGAGACATCCGCACCAATCAACCAAACCGCCCCGTGGCCCAACATTTCAACTCCCCCTCCCACTCTGCCGAGGACATGGAGGTCCTGGGCCTCCTTCACTGCCGCTCCCTCACCACCAGACGCCTGGAGGAAGAACGCCTCGGAACACTTCATCCCCAGGGCATCAATGTGGACTTCAACAGCTTCCTCATTTCCCCTTCATCCTAGTTTCAAACTTCCAGCTCAGTTACTGTCTCCTTGACTTGTCCGACCTGCCTATCTCCTTTTCCACCTATCCACTCCACCCTCTCCTCCTTGAACTATCACCTTCATCTCCTCCCCCACTCACCCATTGTACTCTATGCTACTCTCTCCCCACCCCCACCCTCCTCTAGCTTATCTCTCCATGCTTCAGGCTCACTGCCTTTATTCCTGATGAAGGGCTTTTGCCCGAAATGTCGATTTCGCTGCTCGTTGGATGCTGCCTGAACTGCTGTGCTCTCCTATCCATAGTGTCAGTCTATTCAGCCTCTCCCTATAGCTCGAACCCTGTCAACATCCTTGTAAATCTTTTCTGAACTCTTTCAGGTTTAACAGCACCTTCCCAATAGCAGGGAAGTGAACACAGTATTCCAAAAGTGGCCTAAACAATCTCCTGTACAGCTGCAATATGACCCCCAACTCCTATACTCAGCACACTGACCAATAAAGGGAAGTGTACCAAACACTTTTTCACTACCCTGTCTAACTGCACCTCAACTTTCGAGGAACTGTGAACCTGCACTCCAAGGTCTCTTTGGTCAGCAGTTCCTTACCATTAAATGTATAAGTCCTGCCTTGATTTGCCGTATCAAAATGTGGCACCTCACAGTTATCTAAATTAAACTCCATCTGCCATTCCTCAGCCCATCAAGGTCCTGTTATACTCTGAGGTAACCTTCTTTGCTGTCCACTGCACCACCAATTTTGATAATCCATCTGGTGTGGGTGATTTATCTGCCTTAAAATCTTTCAGTTTCCCCATCACCACCTTTTCAGTGATGGCTACATTCACCTCTGCCGCAACTTTTTTCAAGTTCTGGTGTGCTGCTGGTTTCTTCCACGAAGAAAACTAGAGTCATAGAGACGTACAGCACGGAAACAGACCCTTAAGTCCAACCCGTCCATGCCAACCAGATATCCCAACCCAATCTCGTCCCACCTGCCAGCACCCGGCCCATATCCCTCCAAACCCTTCCTATTCATATACCCATCCAAATGCCTCTTAAATGTTGCAATTATACCAGCCTCCACCACATCCTCTGGCAGCTCATTCCATACGCGTACCACCCTCTGCGTGAAAACATTGCCCCTTAGGTCTCTTTTATATCTTTCCCCTCTCACCCTAAACCTATACCCTCTAGTTCTGGACTCCCCGACCCCAGGGAAAAGACTTCGTCTATTTATATTATCCATGCCCCTCATAATTTTGTAAACCTCTATAAAGTCACCCCTAAGTCTCCAACACTCCAGTGAAAACAGCCCCAGCCTGTTCAGCCTCTCCCTGTAGCTCAAGTCCTCCAACCCTGGCAACATCCTTGTAAATCTTTTCTGAACCCTTTCAAGTTTCACAACATCTTTCCGATAGGAAGGAGACCAGAATTGCACACAATTTCTAAAAGTGGCCTAACGAATGTCCTGTATAGCCGCAACATGACCTCCCAACTCCTGTACTCAATACTCTGACCAATAAAGGAAAGCATATCAAACGCCTTCTTCAATATCCTGTCCACCTGCGACTCCACTTTCAAGGAGCTATGAACCTGCGCTCTAAGGTCTCTTTGTTGAGCAACACTTCCTAGGACCTTACCATTAAGTGTATAAGTCCTGCTAAGATTTGCTTTCCCAAAATGCAGCACCTTGCATTTATCTGAATTAAACTCCATCTGCCACTTCTCACCCCATTGTCCCATCTGGTCCAGATCCTGTTGTAATCTGAGGTAACCCTCTTCGCTGTCCACTACACCTCTAATTTTGGTGTCATCTGCAAACTTACTAACTGTACCTCTTATGCTCGCATCCAAATCATTTATGTAAATGACAAAAAGTAGAGGACCCAGCACCGATCCTTGTGGCACTCCACTGGTCACAGGTCTCCAGTCTGAAAAACAACCCTCCACCACCACCCTCTGTCTTCTACCTTTGAGCCAATTCTGTATCCAAATGGCTAGTCCTCCCTGTATTCCATGAGAGCTAACCTTGCTAATCAGTATCCCATGGGGAACCTTGTCGAACGCCTTACTGAAGTCCATATAGATCACGTCTACCGCTCTACCCTCATCAATCTTCTTTGTTACTTCAAAAAACTCAATCAAGTTTGTGAGACATGATTTCCCATGCACAAAGCCACGTTGACTATCCCGAATCAGTCCTTGCCTTTCCAAATACATGTACATCCTGTCCCTCATGATTCCCTCCAACAACTTGTCCACCACTGAGGTCAGGCTCACAGGTGTATAGTTCCCTGGCTTGTCTAACTCATGCGAAGTACCTATTCAGTTTCTCTGCCATTTCTTTGTTCCCCATTACTACTTCTCCAGGCTCATTTTCCAGTGATCCAATGTCCACTTTTGCCTTTAACATAGAACATTACAGCGCAGTATAGACCCTTTGGCCCTCGATGTTGTGCCACCCTGTGAAACCAATCTGAAGCCCATCTAACCTACACTATTCCATTCTCATCCATAGGCCTATCCAATGACCATTTAAATGCCTGTAAAGTTGGTGAATCTACAACTGTTGCAGGCAGTGCGTTCCACACCCTTACTATTCTCTTGAGTAAAGAAGTTAGCTGTGACATCTGTCCTATATCTATCATCCCTCAATTTGAAGTTCTGCCCCCTCGTGCTATCCATCACCATCCTTGGAAAAAGGCTGTCCTTGTCCACCCAATCTAACCCTCTGATTATCTTATATGTCTCAAATAAGTCACCTCTCAACCTTGTCTCTAACGAAAACAGCCTCATGTCCCTCAACCTTCCCTCATAAGACCTTCCCTCATAAGACATCCTAGTAAATCTCCTCTTAACCCTTTCCAAAGCTTCCACATCCTTCCTATAATACAGTGACCAGAACTGCACGCAATATCCCAAATGTGGCCGCACCAGAGTTTTATACAGCTGCAGTATGACCTTATAGTTCTGAAACTCAATCCCTCTACTAATAAAAGGTAACACATCATATGCTTTCTTAACAGCCCTATCAACCTGGGTGGAGACTTTGAGGGATCTATGTAGATGGACACCAAGATCTTTCTGCTCATCCACACTACCAAAAATCTTACCATTAGCCTAGTACTCTGCATCCAAAGTGAATCACCTCACACTTTTCTGCATTAAACTCCATTTGCCACCTCTCAGCCTAGCTCTGCAGCTTAGTGGGCAGCACAGTGGCACAGTGGTTAGCACTGCTTCCTCACAGCGCCAGAGACCCGGGTTCAATTCCCGCCTCAGGCAACTGACTGTGTGGAGTTTGCACGTTCTCCCCGTGTCTGTGTGGGTTTCCTCCGGGTGCTCCGGTTTCCTCCCAAAGTCAAAAGATGTCAGGTGAATTGGCCATGCTAAATTGCCCGTAGTGTTAGGTAAGGGGTAAATGTAGGGATAAGGGTGGGTTGCGCTTCGGCGGATCGGTGTGGACTTGTTGGGCCGAAGGGCCTGTTTCCACACTGTAATGTAATGTAATGTAATCTTATCCAAGTCCCTCTGTAACCTACAACATCCTTCTGCACTCTCCACAACTCTACTGACCATAGTCTCATTTGCAAATTTACTAACCATCCTTCTACGCCCTCATCCAGGTCATTTATAAAATTTACAAACAACAGTGGACCCAAAACAGATCCTTGCGGTACACCGCTAGTAACTGAACTCCAGAATGAACATTTCATATCAACCACCACCTTTCAGCTAGCCAGTTTCTGATCCAAAATACTAAATCACCCTCAATCTCATGCCTCCGTATTGTATGCAGTAGCCTAATAGGGGGAACCTTATCAAACGCCTTACTGAAATCTATATATCTGGATTAGTGGTGCTGGAAGAGCACAGCATGTCAGGCAGCATCCAAGGAGCTTCGAAATCGACGTTTCGGGCAAAAACCCTTCATCAGGAAATGAAGGGCTTTTGCCCGAAACGTCGATTTCGAAGCTCCTTGGATGCTGCCTGAACTGCTGTGCTCTTCCAGCACCACTAATCCAGAATCTGGTTTCCAGCATCTGCAGTCATTGTTTTTACCTCTGAAATCTATATATACCACATCAACCGCTTTACCCTCATCCACCTGTTTGGTCACCTTGTCAAAGAACACAATAAACTTTTGTCATATCTTTTAGATATCTAAACAAACTCTTTCAATCTTCATTTATATTTCGAGCTAGCTCAATCTCCTATTTCATCTTCCCGCCCCTTATTGCTTTTTTAAGGTTTTAAAGATTTCCCACTCCTCTGCCATCCCACTAGTCTTCACCACATTGTATGCTTTCTCTTTTGCTTTTATGCTGCCCCTGACTTCCTTTGTCAGCCATGGTTGCTTCATCGTCTCCTTAGTATGTATCTTTTTCCTTGAGATGAACTTCTGTGCCCTCCGAATTACGCCCAGAAAATCCGGTCATTGCTGCTCCACCCCTTTGCCTGCTGCTCCCTTTCCAAGTAACTGTGGCTAGCTCCTCCCTCATGTTTTTGTGGATTCAATTGTAATACTGTTGCATCTCATTCAATCTTCTCCTCAAACTGAAGGGTGAATTCTATCATATTATGGTCGCTGCACCCCAGGGTTTCTTTCACCTTCAGGTCCCGAATTAAGTCTGCTTCATTACACATTACTCAATTCGGAATTGCCCGTTTGCTATTAGGATCTACAACAAGCTGCCTCCAAAAAAAACCATTTCATAGACATTCCATGAATTTCATTTTTTGAGATTTCCTACCAATCTGATATTCCCAGGCCACCTACATATGAAAGTCCCCCATGATTATTGTAATTGCACCTTTCTTACATGCCCTTTCTAGCTTCTGATTTATTTTCTCCCCACATCCTGAGACCTGCTAGGGGACATGTACACAACTCCCATCAGGATCTGTAGATTAGCTATCTTTAGAAAATTTATATTATAACTTTCAGATATTTGACACTAAACATAATGTCTACTGACGGATGCAATTTCATAATTACACAGCACTTGCTGAAGAAACCAGAGTATGCTAATGCCTGTACCGACAACAAATTTAATCAATTGAGTGCATTGTTCGACTCATTTACATACTAGATGCAGAATGTATCCATATCCAGGGACCCATTCTCTGCAAATGAAAGGAATATGTTCAAGTTTTGTCCCTTTCCTGAGTGCTTGCAAAACCTATAGTTGCTTGTTGCTTTTTCCATGATAAAGCTTCAGCCAATCAGAGTTTACTTGCAAACCAACCAGCATCCTTTCTCCCATAATATAAATTATTGCGATTCTTTGAAACTTGACATTCTTGGCATTTGTCCTGAAGAGTGCTTGACAAGACGCTTTGACAACATGACGTTGCAGCACTGCTCATGTTTTGTGCTACCAAACAATTATAATTATTGAATCAACTCATCCTAAAACGTATAAGTCATAATTATATTAGATTATACGTAAAAATTAAAGTTTGATTAAATATTAAACCATCTTTTAAGCTAGATTACATCTAGGTTTTGGGGAGTAATTTAATGACTACAACAGGAGTGTCTCCCACTGGTTGACGAATTGATGAACTCCTTTGGTTTCTTTCTGGGAGTCCCTCCACAATTATGAGGTAAGCCTATGGAATTCTCTACAACAGAAAGCGGTTGAAGACAAAACTTTGAATATTTTCAAGAAGGAGTTAGGTATTGTTCTTAGGGCTTCAAGGATCTAAGGGTATAGGGAGAAAATGGCAACAGAGTACTGAGTTAATTGATCAACCATTGAATGGGTAGAGCAGGCTTGAAGAGTTGAATGGCCTACTCCTGCTCCTATTTTCTATGTTTCTGTGAGTGATAGCTAAAGCCAATACTGTACGGGGGCCTACACAGAGGATCAAAGATGGAGTCAACTAACTGGGGAGGAAGGAGTGCACCAAAGAATGGGAACCTGCCAGGGTGAAGTGGTTGGAGAGAATGTGGAGGTGGTTGGAGTCAATAACAAGAGCAGGAATGACTTCCTGTGAGACTTCCTCTCTTTCCCAATGCCAGATCATAGAGTCATAGAGCACAGAAAGAGACCATTCCGTTCAACTGGTCCATGCCAAAAATAATCCCAACTAAATTAGTCCCGTCAGCTTGCTTCTGGCCCATTTCCCTCCAAATCTTTCCTATTCATGTACTTATCTAAATATTGTAACTGCACTGACATCCACCACTCCCTCAGGAAGTTCACTTCACACATGAACCACTCTCTGTAAAAGATTTGCTCCTCATTGTCATTTTTAAACTTCACTCACCTTAAAAATGTGTCCCCAGTCTTGAAAATCCCCCATCTTAGGGAAAAGTCAACTACCATTAACCCTGTCTATACCCCTCATGATCTTATAAACTTCTATCAGTTCGCCTTTTAACCTCTTCCACTCCAGTGAAAAAAGTCCCAGTTTATCTACCCTTTCTTTATAACTCAACTTTCCATACCTGGCAACATCCTAGTAAATTTCTTCTGAACCCTCTCCAGCTTAATAGTATCCTTCCTACAGCTAGATGACCAAAACTGGATACAGATTTCCAGAAGAGGCCTCACCAGTATCCTGTATAACCTCAACACGATGTCCCAATTCAAATACTCAAGGACTGAGCAATGAAGGCAAGCATACCAAACACATTTTTAACTATTCTGTCTATATGTGACACAAACTTAAAAGAATTATGTACCTGCACCCCTAGGTCCCTTTGTTTTACAACACTATCCAACGTCCTACCATTAACTGTGTAAGTTCAACCTTTGTTTGTTTTACCAAAATGCAATACCCTGCATGTATCCAGATCAAACTCCATGTGCCATTTTTCAGTGCACTAACCCATTTGATCAAGTTCCCTTTGTAATCTTAGAAACTACCTTCACTGTTTACTATGGCACCAATTTTGGTGTCATCCACAAACTTACTAACCGTGCCTCCTATATTGTCATCCAGATCATTTATACAAATTACAAACAAAAGAGGACCCGGAACTGATCTCTGTGGAACACTGCTGGTAATGAGCCTCCAGTCCAAAAAATAACCCTCCACTACCACCCTCTGTTTCCTGTCATTCAACCAATTCTGTATTCAGTTGACAAGCTCACCCTGAATCTCATGTGACTTAACTTTCCTAATTAGTTTACAGTGCAGAACTTTGTCAAAGGCTTTACTAAAGTTCAAGTAAAAAAATGTCCACCACTCTCCCTTCATCAGTCTTCTTGGTAACTTCCTGTGATACACAGTTTTCCTCACACAAAACCATGCTGACTATCTCTAATCAATTTTTGCCTCTCTAAATGTCCACAAACCCTATCTTATATAATCACCTCCAACAATTTACCCACAACCAAAGTCAGAGTCACAGATCTGTAGTTCCTAGGCTTCTCCTTGCAACCTTTCTCAAACAAAGGTACAACATAAGCACCCTCCAGTCATCAGGCACTTCACCCGTAGTTATATGTGATCCAAACTTTTCTGCAAGGTGTCCTGGATGATGTTGAGCTTCTTGAATGTTGTTGGAGCTGCACCCATTCAAGCAAGTGGGGAGTATTCCATCATATTCCCGACTTGTGCCTTGTAGATGGACAGGCTCTGGGGTGTCAGGAGGTGAGTTACTTGCTGCAGTATTCCCAGCCTCTGACCTGCTCTTGTGGCCAATGAGTTTAAGGATGAGTTCAGTTGAGTTTTTGGTCAATGATAAGCTTCCAGAATATTGATAGTGGGGGATTCAGTGATGCTAACACCATTGAATGTCAAGGAGGTGATGGTTAGATTATCTCTTATTGGTGATGGTCATAGCCTGGCATTTGTGTGGCACTAATGTTACTTGCCTAAACTTAGACTATAAAACAGAGGAGCAGAAATTAGGGCATTCAGCCAATCCAGTCTGCTCCAACATTCAACCAGGGCTGATAAGTTTCTTAACCCCATTCTCCCACTTTCTTCCCGTAACCCTTGATCCCCTCAATACTCAGAACCTATCTATCTCAGTTTTAAATATACTCATTGACTTGGCCTTCACAGCCTTCTGTGGCAATGAATTCCATAGACTCACCACTCTCTGGCTGAAGAAATTTCTCCTTCTCTCCAATCTAAAAGGTCTTTCCTTTACTGTAAGGCTGTGTCCTCGGGTCCTAGGTCTTCCTAACATCTACTCTGTCCAGGCCATTCAATATTCTGTCAGCCCAAACCTAGATATTCTCCAGATGTTTTTGCATTTGAGAATGAACTGCTTGAGTACCTGTCGCGAATGGTGCTGAACATTGTGCAATCATTGGTAAACATCCCCACTTCTGACCTTATGATGGAGGAAAGGTCATTGATGAAGCAGCTGAAGATGGTTGGACCTAGGACACTACCCTGAGGGATTCCTGCAGAGATGTCCTGGAGCTGAGATAACTGACTTCCAACAACTACAACCATCTTCCTATCTGCCAGGTTTCTATCCGACTCCAACCAGCTGAGAAATTGCCCCCTGATACTTATTGATTCCAGTTTTGTTTGGGCTCCTTGATACCACACTTGGTCGAATGTTGCCTTGATGTCAAGGGCTGTCACTCTCACCTTACCTCTGGAATTCAGCGCTTTTGTCCATCTTTTAACTAAGGCTGTAATGAGATCAGAAGCTGAGTGGTCCTGGCAGAGCCCAAACTGGGTGTTACTGAGCAGGTTATTGGTGAGCAGGTGCTGCTTGATAGCACTGTTGATGATACTTCCATCACTTTACTGATGATCGAGAGCAGACTGACGGGGGTGGTAATTAGCCGGGTTTCATTTGTCTTGCTTTTTATGTAGAGGACATACCTGGGCAATTTTTCCACATTGTCGGATAGGTGCCAGTGTTGTAACTGTACTGAAACAGCTTTGCTAGGGGAGCAGCAAGTTCTGGAGCATAAGTCTTCAGTACTAATGTCAGAATTGTCAGGGCCCATTGCCTTTGCAGTATCCAGTGTCTCCAACCATTTCTGGGTGGCACGGTGGCGGAATGGTTAGCACTGCTGCCTCACAGCACCATGGTCCCAGGTTCGATTCCAGCCTCAAGCAACTGTCTGTGTGGAGTTTGCATATTCTACCTGTGTCTGCATGGGTTTCCTTTGGGTGCTCCTGTTTCCTCCCACAGTCACAAAAGATGTGCAGACCAGGTGAATTGGCCATGTTAAATTGCCCATACTGTTCGGTCCATTAGTCAGAGTGGGGGGTGGGTTGCTCTTCGGAGGGTCACTATGGACTTGTTGGGCCGAAGGGCCTGTTTCCACACTGTAGGGAAATGTTTCTTAATGTCATGTAGAGTGAAATGAATTGGCTGGCCACAGTGGAGGCCGAGATGAATCATCCATTCGGAACTTCTGGCTGAAGATTGCTGTAAAAACTTCAGCCTTATCTTTTGCACTGGTGTGCTGGACTCTTCCATCATTGAGGATGGAGATATTTGTGGAGCCCCCTCCTCCACTGAGTTGTTTAATTGTCTGCTACCATTCACGACTGGATGTGGTAGGACTGCTGAGCTTGGATCTGATCCATCGGTTATGGGATTGCTTAGCTCTATCTATCACTTGCTCCTTTGATAGTTGGAAGCAATAGGATATGTTGGGCAAAATCCCCAGATTGCAAGTACCTCATCTGTTGCTGGTTGATTATAAATGGCTGTAGAATGAGACCCTTAAGTGGCCTTAGTTGGCTTCTGGGTAGGAAAGGTGCCACAAGCTCACAACCCCACCACCCCCACCCCATCACCATCGGATGTAATCAGAGAGAGGTGATGACATCTCCATCCGACATCATCTTGCCTGACCAAACAACCTGCGTCCACCTCCAAACTCACTTCAGAGTGCGGGTATTAAATTGTGATGTGGAAGTGCGTATTGGGAGGTTGGATGTTTGCAAACTGTAAATAATTCTCTAATCCTGATGCTATGAGATAATATTGGATGAAAATTAATGCATTGACCATTTCTATATGTACTGTTTTAGTTATGTTTGTAAACTATTCATTTTGGAAACATTACTATATCCTCTATAATGGCAGATGGAGAAAGTTGAAATAAATATGATAAATATTTGTCCTGAAGAATTGACGTATAGTATTAGAAATCATAAATCTTGAAGAAATACAACAGGGACAATGTTCCCTCCCTCCATGTGTCTTTGGGGACAATGCCATTTGAAACATAACCATTTGAAATGTAAGCACTTGAGATTAGGTTCTGAACACTTGAATGCCTGCTGTAACTTTCCAAGGTAGCTTGACAGATGTAACCCTAAAAAGTTATTAGAATGTTCTGATTCATTTAGAAGTAACTGAAATGAACTTTATGTATTTGTATTATATGGGTCTGATTTTGCTACATCCTGGAGGTATTGAGCTCATTTGGGCTAGAACAGGTTATTAATATTGCAGCTGAGAAATTTATAGTTGGTCTAACCAATATTAAAATTACTTGAATAACCTGGAAAAATGATAAATTAAGTACTTGTCCTAACGTTGTGTTTATAAGAGATAGAATAGATTTATTAAATTCAAGATTTCATTCATGGTTCTAATTTAAAGATACTTTTCTGGTTTGCTTCCATTAGTGCAATACAACGTGTGGCAGAGGAATGAAAAGGAGAGTTGTTCTATGTGTGGGAATAGTAAATGGAAAAGTTAAAATTTCCAATCACGAGGAATGTGATACCACTCAGAAGTTGATTGAAGAAACAACGTGCTTTGAGCGTCCATGTTTCAAATGGTTTACTACTTCATGGTCTGAGGTAATAATAGCAGTATCTGCTACATTTTTCTTTAATTTCCCAAAGGTGGAATTTTCCCTTTCCCTGGTGCAGCATGAGTAGTGGTGAGTAAATAGGTGAGACTGCAAAAATCAGATTTTCCCCTAAATGCTTAAATCGCAGCTTTAGAATTTTGCCATTGAGCAGCTCCATAGTTACCACCCTCCTGATCCTTGAACCATGCAAGTCAACATCTAATCAAGTTGTATTGGGCATTCCGTGAGAAGTTTTGGGCCCAATACCTAAGGAAGAATGTGTTGGTCTTTAAGAGGGTCCACAGGAGGTTCATAAGAATGATCCCAGGGATGAAAGACTTGTCAGAAAAGGAGTGGTTGAGGACTCTGGATCTGTACTTGATTGAATTTAGATGGATATGGGGGGGGGGGAGATCTCATTGAAACTTACAGAATACTAAGAGACCTGGACAGAGTGGCCATGAAGATGTTTCAGTCAGCCTCAGAGTAAAGAGACAATCCTTTAGAACTGACATAAGGAGGATTTTTTTCAGTCAGATTATGGTGAATCTGTGGAACTCATTGCTGCAGTGGTCTGTGGAGACCAAGTCGTTGAGTGCATTAAAGACTGAGATAGATAGGTCCTTGATTAGTAAGAGGATCAAGGGTTACAGGGAGAAGATTAGAATGGAATTGAGAAACATGTTAACCATGACCGAATGGTAGAACAGACTGGATGGGCTTAATGGCCTAATTCTGCTGCTGTATCTTGTGGTCTAAGCTACTACCTTACAGCACATGATTTTGCCAGCTCTCAGACCAAGTCAGATATCATTTCAGCCCTTCAGCACTTTACTTGGAGCTCATGGGCACCTTTTGATTTTCATGCTTCTGCCAGGCCACTTTGCATGCAGGGACACACTCTTTGTTGTGGTTCTGTTTGCCGAGCTGGGACTTTGTGTTGCAGATGTTTCGTCCCCTGTCTAGGTGAAATCCTCAGTGCTTGGGAGCCTCCTGTGAAGCGCTTCTGTGATCTTTCCTCCAGCATTTATAGTGACTTGTATCTGCTGCTTCCGGTTGTCAGTTCCAGCTGTCCGTTGCAGTGGTCGGTATATTGGGTCCAGGTCGATGTGCTTATTGATTGAATCAGTGGATGAGTGCCATGCCTCTAGGAATTCCCTGGCTGTTCTCTGTTTGGCTTGTCCAATAATAGTAATGTTGTCCCAGTCAAACTCATGTTGCTTGTCATCTGAATGTGTGGCTACTAAGGATAGCTGGTCATGTCGTTTTGTTTCTAATTGGTGTTCATGGATGCGGATCGTTAGCTGTCTTCCTGTTTGTCCTATGTAGTGTTTTGTGCAGTCCTTGCATGGGATTTTGTACACTACATTGGTTTTGCTCATGCTGGGTATCGGGTCCTTCGTCCTGGTGAGTTGTTGTCTGAGAGTGGCTGTTGGTTTGTGTGCTGTTATGAGTCCTATGTGTGCTAAATCATGGGTGGGAGAATCCAAAACTAGAGGGCATAGGTTTAAGGTGAGAGGGAAAAGGTTTTAAAGGGACCTAAGGGGCAACCTTTTCACACACTGGATGGTGCATGTATGGAATGATGTGTTTCAGGTTGGCACAATTACAACCTTTAAAAGGCATCTGAATGGGTATATGAATGGGAAGGACTTAGAAGGATATGGACCAAATGCTGGCAAATGGGACTTAATTAATTTAGAATATCAGGCCAGCGTGGACAAGTTGGACCAAAGGGTCTGTTTCTGTGTTGTACTCTATGACTCTATGCCTCTATGACTTTACACAGTGCACTAAGACCTGTGGAGTTGGAGTAAGAATGAGAGATGTGAAATGTTATCAGGGAAAAGAAATTGTCCGAGGATGTGACCCACTCTTGAAACCCGTTGCAAAGCAAAGCTGTGAACTCCAGGCCTGTCCTACCCAGCCACCAGGTAATAATGCATCGCACTTTTGCTCGTTTTCTTTTTCTCTTTCCAAAGCGATTACATTTAAAAATTTAAAGTGCCAGAGGCATGCATAGGAAACATCTGCAGTTCCATTGCAGGAGAAACTTTTCAATGATGAGAAAAGTTCTAACAGTGTTGTAGCTGCAGCCAAGCTATAAAAGATTCTTGGTCAAATGGGGAAACTCTGTATCGTGGACTCAATTTTCTTGCTAAACGCCATTGAAGTAAACAAAGGGTTTATTGAGAGTGTAAAATGCACTGGATTTTCTTTTCAAAATAATTTCATTTGTTAACAATTCACTTCACATTTGTTTCACTTTGTTATGTTATTTGTTGAGACTAACTTGGTCAGGGATCTCAATGTATTAGCATGCCTCACAGTTGGCACATATTGATGGTTACGGGACATTAGCTTTATCTTGCATTTTTTTTTTGTCTACTCTTTATTGGATGTTCATGCTATGTCCAGTATTGTAGTCATCACTTTGTGGTGTCATAGCTAAACTTGCAGGCTCAGGCTGAGTCTCTCTTTGTGAAGGATTTTTTGAAATCATTCTCAATGTAGATAATATAAATGCTGAACTCAAAGCCCTGACAGGACTCTGCTAGCCAAACTCCTGAGATGAACGTGCCGTTGGATTGTACTGACTGCATTCTTTAGGCCAAGCATTTTTTTAAAAAATGTTTATCGGGCAGGGGTGTCACCAGCACTTATGCCTGCACCTAATTGCTTTTGAGAAGTGTTAATGAGCTGCTTTCTTGAACTGCTGCAGTCCATGTGCTATAGGTAGAGCCACAATGCTGATGGGAAGGAACTTCAGGATTTGAACCAGTAATAGTGAAGGAAAAATTATATTATTTCCAAGTCAGGATGGTGAGTGGCTTAGAGGAGAAATTGCAAGCTGTGGTGTTCCCATGTATCTGCTGCCATTGTCCTTCTTGGTGAAAGTGATCATGTATTTGGAAGGTGTTGTCTAAGGATCTTTGGTGAAATTCTGCCATGCACCTTGTAGATAGTATACATTGCTCCTACTGTACATTGGGGGGAGTGGATTCTTGCAAATGTGGTGCCAATCAAACAGGCTGCTTTGTCCTGGATGATGTCCTGGATCGTGTCTTGCTGTACTTGCATACTAAGTTTGTCATTCATATGCCAGGATGCTGAGACCCCTCTGTATCTCAGAGTTCTGCAGTTCTCTCCATTTAAATAATGTGCAATTATTCCTGCCAAAGTTGGAAATTTCACATTTTCCTATATCATACTTCATGTCCCAAATTTGTGCCCACAGACTTAAACTCTCTGAAAGCCTTAATAAACTCTGTGTGTCCTGTTCACAATTTACCTTCTGACTTAGCTTGGTATCATCAGCAAATTTAATAAAATTCAAAATTAATATAAATTAAGGCCTCAGCGGTGATTCTATTGTATTTTTCATTCCTGGGGGAATCACCTGAAACCAAGCCATTTATTCCCACATTCTGCTTTCTATTAGCCAACCTATCCTCTATTCATACCAATATGTCAATTGTGATAGGGGACTGTCTGGTCAGAGGCACAGACAGACGTTTCTGTGGCCGACAACGAGATATCAGAATGCTGTGTTGCCTTCCTGGTACCAGGATCAAGGATATTGCGGAGAAAGTGCAGAAAATTCTCAAAGGGGAGAGGGACCAGCAGGAAGTCATACACATTGGAACTAACGACATAGAAAGAGAAGAGGATGAGACTTTGAGGAGAAAATATAGGAAGTTAGACAGGAATATAAAAACGAGGTCCTCGAGGGTAATAATATCTGGATTACACCCGATGCCACAAGCTAGTGAGGGTAGATATAGGAGGATAGAGCAAATGAATGCATGGCTGAGAAATTGGGGCAGGGGAGAAGAATTCACATTTTTGGATCATTAGAATCTCTTCTGAGGTAAAAGTGACCTGCATAGGAAGGATGGATTGCACCTGAATTGAAAGGGAACTAATATAGTGGCAGGGAGATTTGCTAGAGCTGCTAGGGAGGTTTAGACTAGCAGGAAGGGTGTGGGTTGGACCCAAGAAGATAGTGAGGAAGGAGATCAGTCTGAGACTAGTACAGTTGGGAAAAGGAGCAAGTCAAACAGTCAATGTAGGCAGGAGCAAGCAGAGGACAAGGTAGGACGATTAAGTTAAACTATTTATTTCGAAGCAAGAGGCGAACAGGTAAGGCAGATGAACTCAGGGCATGGATAAAAACATGGGACTGGGATATCATAGCAATTACAGAGATGTGGCTCAGGAATGGACAGGAGTGGCAGCTTAATGTTCCAGGGTGTAGATGCGATAGAAAGGATGGAAATGAGGGCAAGAGAGGAGGGGGAGTGGCATTTTTGATTAGGGATAACATTATGGCTGTACAGTTAGGGAGGACATTCTTGGGACTAAGTTCATGGAAGTTATTTAAGTGGAACTGAGAAGTAAGAAAGGGATGATCGCCTTATTGGGATTGTACTATAGACCCCTCCCCAGTAGTCCACGGCAAATTGAGAAAGAAATTTGTAAGGAGATCTCAGTTATTTGTAAGAATGATAGGGTGGTTCTGGTAGGGAATTTTAACTTTCCAAACATAGACTGGGACTATCATAATGCTAAAGGCTTGGATGGAGAGGAATTTGTCAATTGTGTACAAGAAAATTTTCTGATTCAATTTGTGGATGTATTTACTAGAGAAGGTGCAAAACTTGACCGACTCTTGGGAAATAAGGCTGGGTACGTGACTGAGGTGTCAGTGGGGGAGCACATTGGGGCCAGTGACCATAATTCTATTAGTTTTAAAGTAGTGATAGAAAGGGATAGATGGGATCTAAAAGTTCCAAATTCAAGCAAGGCCAATTCTGACGGTATTAAACAAGAGCTTTCAAAAGTTAATTGGTGTTGGAGTTGGGGGAGGGGCTGATGTTCACAGGTAAAGAGTCGGCTGGAATATGGGAAATCTTGGAAAATGAGATAACAAAAGTCCAGAGACACTTTGTTCCTGTTAGAGTGAAGGGCAAGGCTGACAGGTGTAGGGAATGCTGGATGACCAGAGAAATTGAATTTTTTCAAAAAGAAAGCACATGTTAGGTATAGACAGCAGAGATCGAGTGAGTCCTTAGATGATGGAGTTTTTGGGAGCAGCGAGGAGAGAGGAGTGGGGGCTGGCAGAAGGTAAGTTTCCCATTTAAAAGGGACTTACCTCAAGAGTCAGGCCTCCATTTCTCAGGAGCAGCGAAAAGAGAGGCTGCTGGAACAGTAAGTCACTGCTTCAAAAACTTAGCTCGTGAATAGGTGGAGCGCACGCTGAGCAAGAGTGGACATGGGACTGCTGAGTAAGTGAAGTAATATATTTGGGTGTTTGCATTACCCAAAACACTACTTTGGTAGTGTCACCCACCCTCTAACCAAAAACAAATGTTCTGTGTGCTGGATAGATAAGGTAACTATTTATTTTTTATCCTGTATTTTTCTACAGTCTCTGCGAATTTAGATTAGTAGGAATGGTAATTAAGCCAGTTGAATGTTCCTCCTGCAGAATGTGGGAGGTAATGGTCACCACTAGTGTCCCTGCTGGCTGCATCTGTGGGAAGTGCACTCAACTCCAGCTCCTTGAAAACTGCTTTAGGGAACTGGAGCTGGATGAACTTCCGATCATTCGGGAGGCAGAGAGGGTTATTGAGAGGAGTTACAGGGAGGTAGTCACACGTCAGGTACAAGAAAAAGGCCGATGGGTTACAGTCAGAGGACGGAAAGGGAACAGGCAGGCAGTGCAGGGACCCCCTGTGGCCATTCCCTTCCATAACAAGTATATTGTTTTGGATGCTGTTGGGGGGGGTGACTTACCGGGGTAGGCCATGGGGTTTAGGTCTCTGGCACAGACTCTGTCCCTATTGCTCAGAAGGGAAGGGAAGTGGAGGAGGAGCAGGGTATTAGTCAATGGGGACTCCATAGTTTGGAGGACCGATAGGAGATTCTGTGGGGATGAGAGAGACTCACGGTTAGTGTGTTGCCTGCCAGGTGCCACGTGATGTCTGGGATCATGTTTTCTGGATCCTTGAGAGGGAGGGGGAGCAGCTCCGTGTCACGGTCCACATAAGCAAAAATGACGTAGGTAGAAAAAGGGATGGGGATTTAAGGCAAAAATGGGGCAGGAAAGTGGCTCAGTGGTTAGCACTGCTGCCTCACAGCGTCAGGGACCCGGGTTCGATTCCAACCTCGGGTGACTGTCTGTGTGGAGGTTGCACATTCTCCCCGTGTTTGCATGGGTTTCCTCCGGGTTCTCCGGTTTCCTCCCACAGTCCAAAGATGTGCAGGTCAGGTGAATTGGCCATGCTAAATTGTCCATAGTGTCCAGGCATATGTAGATTAAGTACCTTAGCTAGGAGTAAATGTAGAATAATAGGGTAGGGGAATAGGTCTGGATAGGTTACTCTTCGAAGGATCAGTGTGGACTTGTTAGGCCGAAAGGTCTGTTTCTATACAGTAGGGAATCAGAAAAAAAAATTCAGGGAGCTAGGGTGGAAGCTTAGTGCTAGAACAAACTGAGTTGTTATCTCTGGTTTGTTGCCCGTGCCACATGCTAGTGAGGCAAGGAATAGGGAGAGAGAGGAGTTGAACACCTGGCTGCAAGGATGGTGCAGGAGGGAGGGTTTTGGATACCTGGATGACTAGAGGAATTGAGGGGTTGGTTAAGAAAAAGAAGGAAGCATATGTCAAATATAGACAGAATAGATTGAGTGAATCCTTAGAAGAGTATAAAGGCAGTAGGAGTATACTTGAGAGAAATCAGGAACGCAAAAAGGGGTCATGAGATAGCTTTGGCAAATAGAGTTAAGGAGAATTCAAAGGGTTTTTACGAATACATTAAGGACAAAAGGTTAACTAGGGAGAGAATAGGGCCCCTCAAAGATCAGCAAGGCAGCCTTTGTGTGGAGCCGCAGAAAAAGAGGGAGATAATAAACGAGTATTTTGCATCAGTGTTTATTGTGGATAAGGACATGGAAGATATAGAATGTAGGGAAATAGATGGTGACATCTTGAAAAATGTCCAGATTACAGAGGAGGTGGTGTTGGATGTCTTGAAACGCATGAAAATGGATAAATCATTAGAACCTGATCAGGTGTACCCTAGAACTCTGTGGGAAGCTAGGGAAGTGATTGCTGGGCCTCTTACCGAGATATTTGTATCATCGGTAGTCACAGATGAGGTGCCAGAAGACTGGAGGTTGGCTAACGTGGTGCTACTTTTAAGAAGGGTGGTAAGGACCTGCCAGGGAACCAGAGACCAGAGAGCCTGATATCGGTGGTGGGCAAGTTATTGGAGAGAATCCTGAGGGACAGGATATACATGTATTTGGAAAGGCAAGGACTGATTGGAGATAGTCAACATGGTTTTGTGCGTGGAAGATTATGTCTCACACACTTGAAGAAGTAACAAAGTGGACTAATGAAGGCAGAGTGGTAGATGTGATTTATATGGACTTCGACAAGGTTCCCCATGGGAGACTGGTTAGCAAGGTTCGATCTCATGGAATATAGAGAGAACTAGCCATTTGGATACAGAACTGGCTCAAAGGTGGTGGTGGAGGCCTGTGACCAGTGGAGTGCCACAAGGATCGGTGCAGGGTCCTCTACTTTTCATCATTTATATAAATGATTTGGATGTGAGCATAGGAGGTACAGTTAGTAAATTTGCAGATGACACCAAAATTGGAGGTGTAGTGGACAGTGAAGAAGGTTACCTCAGATTACAACAGGATGTTGATCAGATGAGCCAATGGGCTGAGGAGTGGCAGATGGAGTTTAATTTAGATAAATCCGAGGTGCTGCATTTAGGGAAAACAAATCTTAGCAGGACTTATACACTTAATAGTAAGGTCCGAGGAAGTGTTGCTGAACAAAGAGGAATCTTGAAAGAGGAATCGCAGGTAAATAGGATAGTGAAGGTAGATAGGATAGGATAGGAGTCCGAAAAGACCACTCCCTCCGTGACTCCCTCGTCAGGTCCACACCGCCCACCAACCCAACCTCCACTCCCGGCACCTTCCCCTGCAACCGCAAGAAATGCAAAACGTGCGCCCACACCTCCCCCCCTACTTCCCTCCAAGGTCCCAAGGGATCCTTCCATATCTGCCACAAATTCACCTGCATCTCCATCATTTACTGCACCCGATGTGGCCTCCTCTATATTGGGGAGACAGGCCGCCTACTTGCGGAACGTTTCAGAGAACACCTCTGGGACACCCGGACCAACCAACCCAACCACCCTGTGGCTCAACATTTCAACTCCCCCTCCCACTCCACCAAGGACATGCAGGTCCTTGGACTCCTCCATCGCTAGACCATAGCAACACGACGGCTGGAGGAAGAGCGCCTCATCTTCTGCCTAGGAACCCTCCAATCACAAGGGATGAACTCCGATTTCTCCAGTCTCCTCATTTCCCCTTCCCACACCTTGTCTCAGTCCCAACCCTCGAACTCGGCACCACCTTCCTAACCTGCAACTTTCTTCCTGACCTCTCCGCCCCAACCCCCACTCCAGCCTATCACCCTCACCTTAACTTCCTTCCACCTATCGCATTTCCAATGCTCCTCCCCCAAGTCCCTCCTCCCTACCTCTTATCTTAGCCTGCTTGGCACACTTCCCTCATTCCTGAAGAAGGGCTCATGCCCGAAACGTCAATTCTCCTGCTCCTTGGATGCTGCCTGACCTGCTGCGCTTTTCCAGCAACTTATTTTCAGCTCTGATCTCCAGCATCTGCAGTCTTCACTTTCCCCTTGAAGGTCAGCCAGGTCACCTATGTGTGGAACCGTAGGAGATGAAGAAGATACTAAATGAGTATTTTGCATCAGTGTTTACTGTGAAGAAGGATATGGAAAACATAGAATATGGAGAAATAAATAGTGACATTTTGAAAAATGTACATATTACAGAGGAGGAGGTGGTGAACGTCTTAAAATGGAGAGAAGGATAAATCCCTGGGACCTGATCAGGTGTTCCCTGGGACCTGATCAGATGTACTCTGGAACTCTGTGTGAAGTTAGGGAGATATTTGTAGCCACAGGTGAGGTGCTGGAAGACAGGAGCCAGGGAACCGTCGACCAGTGAATCTGACGTCAGTGTTGGACAAGCTGTTGGAGAGAATCGTGAAGGACAGGATTTATTTGTATTCAGAAAGGCAAAGATTGATGAAGGATAATCAGCATGGCTTTGTGCATGGGAGATTGTTTCTCTAACTTGCTTGAGTTTTTTGAAGAAGTAACAAAGATAAATTGACTAGATTTATCTCGGATATCTGGTCAGCATAGATATGTTGGACTGAGAGGTCTGTTTCCATGCTGTACATCCCTATGACCTACAACATGAGCTGTTACTTTCCAAGAAACTTTGATGTGGCACCTTGTCAAAATCTGGAAATCCAAGTTTTAAACATTCACCAGTTCTCCCTTACCTATGTTACTTGTTAGTCCTTCAAAGAACTTTAATGAATTAGTTAAACTTATTTCCCTTTCAAAAAATCTGACTACTCTCAGTGGCATTAAGATTTTCTAATTACCCCATTATAAACACCTTAATAATAAATTCCAGAATTTCCTTTATGACGGATGTTAGGTGAATGTGATATCAAGCAACGGTTGGAGATGCTGGATAGGCTAATGGTCCTGACAACATTCCAGCTGATGATTCAGACTTGGCACTCCCCAACCAAGCTGTTCCAGTACACTTAGAACACTGTCATCTATCTGACAATGTAGAGAAGTTGCCCAGGTATGTCCTCTATATAAAAAGCAGGACTGGCTAATTATCGCCCCATCAGTCTACTCTCGAACATCAGTAATATGATAGAAGGTACTATCAAACAGCACCTGCTCAGTGACGCCCAGTTTGGGTTCTGCCAGGGCCACTCAGCTCCAGACCTCAGTACAGCATTGGTACAAACCTGAACAAAAGAGGTGAATTCCAGAGGTGAGGTGAGAGTGACAGCCCTTGACATCAAGACTGCATTCAACTGAGTGTGGCATCAATGAGTCCTAGCAAAATTGGAATCAATGGGCATCAGGGGGCAAACTCTCCAGTTGTTGGAGTCATCCCTGGCAGATAGGAATATGGTTGTGGTTGTTAGAGGTCAGTCATCTCAGCTGCAGGACATCTCTGCAGGAATCCCTCAGGGTAGTGTCCTAGGCCTAACTATTTTCAGCTGCTTCATCAATGACCTTCCCTCTGTCCTCGGGTCAGAAGTGGGATGTTCACCAATGATTGCACAATGTTCAGCACCATTCGCGACTCGTCAGATACTGTTCAAATGCAAAATGATCTAGACAATATCCAGGTTTGGGCTGACAAGTGGCAAGTAACATTCGTGCTACGCAAGTGCCATTGGTTGAAGGAGTCTGAAATCCAGAGCTAACCAGGATGCCTTTCAGATATGAGCACTGCCTTACCACTGTAACTTCTATCTTCCTTGAAGTGTGTGTACAGGCTGCTGAGCTCTGACTTGGTATTCAGATAACTGGTCCTAGAACTAAAATGCTAGTCAATCAGACATGTGATTTGAAGTTCTTAAATTTACTGATGTAGATTCTGTTTACCCTTGCAACCTATATGTTCTCAGAGGGAGCTTCATTTTCCTTGCCCTCTCACTATATAGAGATGCAGTCTCAGAATCCACAGCTGGGCTGGAAGGAACCTGTTGAGCTAGATGATTTAGACAGATGATTCCTGGGGCATTTGTGACATGCCAAGATGAAAGCTCACCTCCCCGGCTGCAACTTCCATACGGTTAGGATCGTAGGCAGGGTTAAGATAAAGTGTCCTGGAACTTCTGGAGTGCTGTCAGCACAAATTTCTGTATGTCTGTGTGTGTGGTTACTTCTTCATCTAGCTGACATCACCCTGTCTCCTTGAGAAAAAGGGGCACCTGAAATGAGGTTGAGTTTTCGCATCCCTGTTTTGCCTTGATGCTAAATCTAAGCACCAACAGCTAAATCGATGGAGTTCAGGTCTGTGTACATTTCTGGCAGCCACGGAGCATGATGCTGAATATGGCTTTCCATGTCAGCTGTCAGCCAGAATTTACCATTTTATGTGTGTTTTTCAATTGCACTTCAAAAGGAGATGGCTGAGAAAGAGAAGCTTGCACCCCAGGTCGCCAACAAGGATGTGAAAGTCCTGGAGGACTGGGTTTAAATAGTCTATCATAATGGGAAAAAGTGAAATGCAGGACAATGAATCTTAGTCTCTTGCATTCATATGGAGATATTGGCATCCCGACTTTAGCATTCTCAATCCTCTCCCACTTTTTTGAGGATCTTCTCTTTGTTGGGGGTGAAGAGATGAATGTCAACTATCTGTCTTTGCCCTTTCTGACCTGTAGTAGGACAAACAGAAGGATTGAGTGAGATGAAAGTGCTTGAAGAGCTGTTGGTGGCACTGCAGGAACAGGTGCTGTGGAGGGGTGTGCCAAGTGAATGAGTAGATGCTCAATTGGCCAGTAGGGTTCATAGTTTAGAAAGATGAAGTGAGTGAGAGCTATTGAGTCAAGATGTCACATGCAATAGAGAGAATGATAGACTATTAATCTAGAGTTAGAGCCAGTGTGAGGTAGTAGAGAGAAAACTATGGCATTTACCCATGCAGAGTGCAGAAGTCATTGATATGCTTAGAGCAGTTGCTGTACATGTCATCTAAAATGGCTAGGTGACCATCTCCATCCACATTGGCAGCAACTGGTGTCATGGTCTCTTGTTGGTGTCCTGAATAAAGAAGAAGTCTTCCTGTCAACCTAGTCCTCCAGAACTTTCACATCCTTGTTGGCAACCTGGGGTGCAAGCTTCTCTTTCTCAGCCATCTCCTTTTGAAATACAATTGAAAAACACACTTGAAATAGTAAATTCTGGCTTGCAACACCTCAATTGATATGCAGCTGGCATTTAAATGAGGCATTCGTGGTGTCAACACCAGAGGATCCTGGCAGGGCCAAATACCTCTGCCACTGCAAGCGCACAATTCAATGAAAAGGACATGTGAGAAAAGTCCCCTGGCCCACAAAGGGAAACCCTCCATGAAACTTCTCAACATTGACACTGAACCAAAATATGGGAAGATTTAACCATTTGTGACTTATTGGTGAGGTGATGCTTCTCTGCAAACTTCATAAGTCTACAACATTTCACTATGCTGAAACAGCACATACATCTATTTGTTCCCAGGTATAGGCGTTATGGACCAAACCATATTTATTGTCCAGTCCTAGTTGCCCTAAAAAGCTGATTTATAGAGGGAATTCCCTTTGAAGCATTACTGTTCCTTATTGTGAAGGCACTTCCAAACTGTAATTATGTCAAAAATTCAAACATATTGACCCAATGACAATTAAGGAACAGTAATACATCTTAGTCAGGTTTGTGTATTAGTTGTTGGGGAACTTAGAGACGATAATGTTCCTGTGTTATTGCTGTTCTTTTCCTGCTTGGCATTAAAAGTACCTCAAGAGGGAGCAGCTGCAAAAGTAATCTTGGTGGGTTACTGCATTGTATACATCATTGAGAAGAATTGCTTGGAACAAGTTCAGTGATTTTTTTCATGCTGTTGCTGATCCCCTTGTTTCTTTACTGTTCATTATTAGATTGAAAATCTGAGACTGACTTGTTCTCTGTGATAGTTAATGTACCCTACGCTTAGAATTCAACTCTCAATTTGACTTTTCAAGGTGGTGATCAGAAGATCAGATTTCGAGATGATAGCACCTTGATTTTTAAGTTGTGTATTTTTGAATGGAGATAAAGACAAATGACAACTTCTTGAGACACTAACAATTACTGTTATTGTTCTGCAGATGACAGTTGTCAAGATCAACTTGGGACTAACTGTGTACTGGCAATTAAAGTCAATCTGTGTTCCCACTGGTATTACAGCAAAGCGTGCTGCAGATCCTGTAGAACTGCTGATTCATAGGACAGACTGGCAGAATTATTGCACCTCCCAACATGTGAATAAAAGAATGCTGTGAAACTGATGGAATTAGTTTTACTGCAAGAATTGAGTGGCACCTTCCCTCAGAGACATGTGTCTTATTGGCAGGCCATCGGGCTGGACAAAAAAAAAACCTATGCTGTGAAGCTATCAGGTTCTCTGGAGACCCAAGTGTTGCATGCTGTCATGTATAGCATTCTGCCCATAACTGTGTGGCAGAGCCATTGTACTCCATTTCAATTATTCAGTTATAAATTATTTTATTACAATGGCATCACGACTAATGCTACGGAACATGGAGACATGGGTTGAATGAATATTAACTCTGCAAACTATCATTCAAGGCCATTTGGTGCAATAATAATATCATCAATTTAATGTAATTCTGTATTACATGCAAATGCTCAATTTAGATAATATTACAATCTTGGTATGTTCTTACAATGATTATGTTTTTAATATGCTAATTTCAAATACTTTTTCATATATAATAATGGAGATCCAGAAAGTATGGCTTTCAGTGACATGATCATTATATCAAATATCAAAGCTGCCTATAACTCTGAGATTTATTTACTCAGTCCATTGCCTCTTCCTCAAGCAGTGCAATCCTTTTGCTACCTGTTGCATTAGTCTGTCTGTCTGTTTTGGTCCATCCTTTTCCCTGAGAGGACATTTAAAAATGTTGGGCGGGGCTGATTCCAGAATTCCAGCACCACCACAACGCATGTACACACCACACCATTTTAAACAATTATTACTGGTATGGGATAAGGGTACAAATAGCCAGTCGAAATAAAGTGCACCAATCTTCACCAGCTTCAATGTGGGAATGGACAGTTCAAACCCCACCTCTCCAAGCTCAGCAATTTTGATGGAGTCACGCCCCTTCTCTGAGTCAGTGTGGTTCACAGCCTCTCAGAAGAGTCATAAACTATGGTGGATCCTAACTTTAGGCATCATACAATAAAATACAGCTATTCAACATTCCTATGAATTGCATTGACACTCTTACTTTCTCATACAGCTGTCAGTCAATCACAGCCATTTATAGTAACAAGGCTAGAAGAGTAACTCCATTCAACACTTCAACACAATGAGTGAAAAGATTTCAAAAATGGTAAGTTATTAAAAGGTAGTGGAAATGTTGAGCAATTGTAGTTTTGCCTCACCTCTGCAGTTGCCTAACCATTCCTTACTGGCATCTCAATGGATTAGCCAGGCATGCGTAATGATGCCCCCTATCTGTTTTTGTTGCTATATTTACCAGATGGTCTCATTATGAATGCCTGGCCAAGCTCCAAGAATTACATCTTTAAGAGACTATAAACTAAGCTTTTTTATCCCCCAGGGAATTTTTTCACAGCCTCTGTCAATTATGTGATTTTTCAGGAGCATTTCAAACACTTGTCAAAAGTTCATTTGATCTATATATGGTGGATATTGGGAGAATGGGTATGGATGATGCATTGTGGACATGGAGCGGGTAAGGGAGAATGAAGGGGGCATAGGAGTAATGAAATGGCATAGAGTTGGCACGGGTTGGATATTCCTCAGCATCTGCAGTTCTTTCAGTTTTTATTTCAACATTCTTCATTTCAACTGGGCAGATGACCTAGTAAATGGAGGTGGATATTCCAGTCTCGTAGCCATACCATTCAACCACCATCTAAAGCTTGCCCCAGAAAGTGCCAGATTCATCTCCAACTTGCTCTGCCTCCCAGAGCAAAGGTTTGATGGGTGAGAACCTCCTACAAATGATAGATTTAGGATGTTTGGAACTCTGCCAACTCCAATTACAAATCTCCCTCACAAGGCTACCAGTTAGCCCAATGGTTTTTATTCTTCATAGGCTCCTTTAGTCTAAACGTTGCCTTGTCAGTGAGTTTGCAACTCAATCCAGCACAGTACACCAGATATGTGTTGCAGCATCACCTCACATTTCAGCAACACATGAAACAGTACTGCTCCAAGATATTCTTAGCTCTGATTTTTCTGATCTTTCCATCAAGAGAAATGACAGGAAGCAGTTTGGTGGATAATTGATCCAGTCCATATTAGTAATTACATTTCTTTACTCTCCCATGGTTAAATTGTTCCAAACATGATATGTAAAAGCATTTTTGTCTAGAATTGGCACCTGGTTTAACAGCCAGTAACTTTCTCCATGCTGGTAAATAAGGTACTTCTGGGGTGTAGTTTTACAACTGGAGGTTGTTGATAGTAGAAATTTGTGTCCAGTGTCTAAAATTTAAAAACTGCTATTTCCAGAATTCTAAACTATTCTTGTTTCAATTTCTGAAGTAACTTTGCTCACACAAAGGAGATCATTTAGAGCCAATTGACACCAACTTCATTCACCAACCTGAAAATAACCAGGGGCTACTACGCTCAGTCATAAAAGTATCCAGAAACCTCCCACCAACAAGATTCGCTGACTAGCTGCCAATGGTAATTGTTAAACATCTGTATCTCCAGCATTAACTGTACAACTCTGCTAATTATTCTACTAAAACCCATTGTTCAAAATTATTTTGTGATAACCCTTCCCATAATACGATCATGGATAAACATATAAAATATTGAAAAGATCCTAAACAAAAACAGAAGTTGATGGAAAAGCTTAGCAGGTCTGGCAGCATCTGTGGAGAGAAATCAGAGTTAATGTTTCGGGTCCGGTGACCTTTCCTCAGAACTTTGATTTCTCTTCACAGATGCTGCCAGACCTGCTGAGCTTTTTCAGCACTTCTGTTATTGTTTCTGATTTACAGCATCAGCAGTTCTTCCAGTTTTTATTTAATGAAAAGATCTTGGTGTGTTGTCTGAATGTTTTTGGTTGTGCCAAATAATCCTAGTGATTGTAGTTTTATCTATAAATGGTGTTAAAATTCTGAATCTTCTTAAGAGAAAATAATATTCTCAGCTGTACAAGATTTATGACTATGTCAAAAATTGTCTTAATGCTGAAAACATGCTTTAATGTAATATTTAATAACAATATTTAATTCTATCATTAATAATGATTGATTGTTATAAAGATACTTCGTATTTCATAATGTTTGTGGACTTAATATTGGGGAGACCTGGACTTTTTTTAATAAGTGAATGAAAATAATTTTTTTTAAATGTGTCTCCTGAAAGGCAGGTGTCTTGTGATAACTATTTGTTCACTTCAGAGACCTTGCCTGGGTTTAAGACTGTCAGGTTATAGTTTCTGATTTGGAAAGTGTTTGGATTTTTCAGTTAGTGGCCAGCCAGCTGTTTCTGAAAAAAACCCTGTTGTGGGTCCAGTGTGCTGCTGGACTTTCCTCTGAAAAAGCACTCAGAAGAATCCACAGTTTGGCTGTAATTCCTAAGATATTTGCTTGTAATTCCTAAGATATTTAGTGAAATGCATGTTTGAGAGCCAGAACATCAAACTGACTATTGTCTGAACATTCCATATAGTCTCCTTTATTTTAGTCTTCAATGACTGAGACTTACTGGCCAAAAGTGTTTTTTTTTCCACAGAGTGAATCTTTGTAGCGAGATGCGTTTAGTTATGTGTGTATTTTGGATTATTTAAAGGGTTAAATATATTTTCATATTACCAGCTATGTATGGCTACCAGTTTTGCATTGTCATTTAAATATTTTGTTTATAATAAATCACTAATTTTGTGTTTATTAAAGGAACCTGGTTGGTGAATCTTTTTAATTAATTTCTAATGTTGAGAAAGCATGTGATTGGCATAATAGGAACCAGATAAAACAGTTAAATATATGTTGTGACGAATGAAGTAGTGAGACTGGAAAAAGACAATGCACTCCTCCAACCTTGGTCACAACATAAATGGAAGGACTCATAGAAGGATATCCAATGCTAACATTTAATTGGGAAATAGGGTAATATTAATTATAAAAGGATAAAAAGAAAGACACCAGGTTTCTTGTTCGTTATCCTCAATGGCTTTGGCAATTTTTCAGGAGATGGAACATGTATCGCTGAGTGCTTGAAAAAAGTAACCAAGGCTAGGTTAATAGAATTGCCAGACATAATGAAGTTGCAGTTAAAAACAGAAGCTGCACCTGACGGTCATAAGCCCAGGCAGGGGAGTCTGCAATAATTAAGCAGTTACCATAAGACATGTGACATTTAAGAAATGTCTCATTTTTAAAAAGGGTTCCACTGTCCAGGCATTGAACTCTTCAAAAAAAAGTACAGGTATCCATAATCCTAAAGTCAACTGCACAAAAATGATGACACATGAAGCACCTTCAGAACACCTCCACACATGAGAACAAAATGGAAAACTTGGCATAGATTGGCTTCCTTTTCCCCAGCCTCATTTTATGGATTAAGATATGCTCAGTAAAATTATTGCATCTTAATGTAGTCCAATGTATTCATTCTGCCCTCATGGAGTTGGGGAAACTAGGGAAAAAATTGAAGTAATCCATGTAAAACCAGATCTTTATGAAAAATAATAATAAATAACTTTGTCCTTTTGACAGAATTCTTCATTTCATTTTAAGCAAAATGCATATTATTTCAAATATATCAGTAATATTTGCTGTTGTTTAATGACATGCAAAATCACAAAGAAGTTGTCTGTCATGAGCATGGGCCTAGATTACGGCCTGGAATTTCAATACCAAGGCAAGTGGCAAGCATCATTAACAAAAGGGGTGTTAGCTGCAGTCAGGTCAGCAAACACTGGAAAGAGATTAGAGGCAATATTGGGGGTTGTTCAGAAAGCTTGCCCTGGTTCCAGTTTTGTGGGAGGCTTTCAAAGATAGGTCAAAGATAGTGCAGGATAAGCATGTCCCATTGAAGGCAAAGGATAGGAAGGGCAAGATGCATAAGCTATGGATGACAGGAGAAATTGTACGATTAGCCAAGAGGAAAAGGGAAGTGTACATAAGGTCTAGGCAGCTAAGAACAGAATGGGCCCTGGAGGAATATTGGAAGAGTAGGACAAGTCTTAAACGAGGAATTAAGCGGGCTGAAAGGGGTCATGAAATAGTTTTAGCAAGCAGAATTAAGGAGAATCCCAAAGCATTTTATTCTTCTATAAGAAGCAAGCAGGTAACTAGAAAAAGGATTAGTCCACTAAAAGATAATGAAGAAAGGCTGAGTGTCGAACCTGAGAGAATGGGTGAGATTCTGAATGATTACTTTGCATCAGTGTTCACTGAGGAGAGGAACATGATGTATCTTGAGATTAGAGATAGAAGTTTGATTAGTCTGGATTGCATTGGCATAAGTAAGAAAGAGATGTTGGGTTTGCTAGAGGTTATTAAGGTGGACAAATCTCCAGGAAGGGATGGGATCTATCGCAGGTTACTGAGTAAGGCGAGAGGAAATAGCTGGGGCCCTGACAGATATCTTTGTGGCATCCTTAAATACAGGTGAAGTGCCAGAGGACTGGAAGGTGGCCCACGTTGTCCCCCTGTACAAGAAGGGTAGTTGGGATATTCCGGGTAACTACAGACCAGTGAACCTGACATCAGTGGTGGGGAAGTTGCTGGAGAGGATACTGAGGGCTAGGATCTATTTATATTTAGAAAAGAATGAGCTTATCAGTGATAGGCAACATGGTTTTGTGCGAGGAAGATCATGCCTTACCAACTTAATAGAATTCTTTGAGGAAGTGACCAAGTTGATAGATGAAGGAAGAGCTGTTGATATCACGTACATGGACTTTAGTAAGGCATTTGATAAGGTTCCCCATGGTAGACTAATGGAGAAAGTGAAGTCACATGGTGTGCAGGGTGTTCTAGCGAGGTGGATAAAGAACTGGTTGAGCAACAGGAGACAGAGAGTAGTAGCTGAAGGGAGTTTCTCGAAATGGAGAAAGGTGCCCAGTGGTGTTCCACAGGGGTCAGTATTGGGGCCACTGTTGTTTGTAATATACATACATGATCTGGAAGAGGGCACTGTTGGTATGATCAGGAAGTTTGCAGATGACATGAAGATTGGTGGAGTAGCAGAATGCATAGGGGACTGTCAAAGAATACAGGAAAATATAGATAAACTGGAGAGTTGGGCGGAAAAGTGGCAGATGGCTTTCAATCCAGACGAATGTGAGGTGATGCATTTAGGCAAGACTAATTCGAGAGTGAGTTATACAATGAACGGAAGAGCTTTGGGAAAAGTTGATGAGCAGAGAGATCTGGGAGTGCAGGTCCGTTGTACCCTGAAAGTTGCTGCACAGGTGGATAGAGTGCTCAAGAAGGCACATAGTATGCTTGCCTTCATTGGACGGGGTATTCAGTATAAGAGCTGGCAAGTCATGTTAAAATTGTACAAGACATTGGTTCAGCCACATTTAGAATACTGTACAGTTCTGGTCACCACATTACCAAAAGGATGCGGACGCTTTGGAGAGGGTGCAGAGAAGGTTTACGAGGATATTGCCTGGTATGGAAGGTGCTAGCTATGAAGAGAGGTTGAGTAGGTTAGGTTTATTTTCATTAGAAAAAAGGAGATTGAGGGGGGACCTGATTGAGGTTTACAAAATCATGAAGGGTATAGACAGGGTGGATAGAGACAAGCTTTTTCCCAGGGTGAAGGATTCAATAACAAGAGGTCACGCTTTTAAGGTGAGAGGTGGAAAGTTTAATGGGGATACACACAGTAAGTACTTCACACAGAGGGCGGTGGGCGTTCGGAATGCATTGCCAGTAGAGGTGACAGAGGCAGGCACGGTAGATTCACTTAAGATGCGTCTGGACAGATGCATGAGTAGGTAGGGAGCAGAGGGGTACAGATGCTTAGGAATTAACTGAAAGGTTTAGACAGTACATTTGGAGGGCCGAAGGGCCTGTTCCTGGGCTGTAAATTTTCTTTGTTCTTATTTGTTCTTTGTTTATTATTAAAAACAGGCCATTTCCAGCTCACCTCCTACATACTCCCAATGCCTTATCTATAACCCCTATACCAAGCTCTGCCCTACATCCCCAATGTTCATTTATGCCAGGCTATTCCTAGTAACTCACTCCCAATGCCAAACTATGCTTCTCATGGCTTTCATTGTCCTTTATGTGAAGTTATGTCATCTCCAAACCCATTAAACCATTATGCAATGTTTAGAACCAGCTAGCTTTATGGTGACAATAGAATGAGTAATAGTTTTTAAAATATAACATAAGAATGTGGGGTGGCACAGTGGTTAGCACTGCTGCCTCACAGTGCCAGAGACCTGGGTACAATTTCCACCTCGGGCAATTGTCTGTGTGGAGTTTTCACATTCTCCCCGTGTCTGTGTGGGTTTCCTCCGGGTGCTCCAGTTTCCTCCCACAGTCTAAAGATGTGCAGGTTAGGTGAATTGGCCATGCTAAATTGCCCGTAGTGTTAGATGTAGGGGAATGGGTCTGGGTGGGTTGCTCTTCGGCGTAGACTTGTTGGGCCGAAGGGTCTGTATCCACACTGTAAGTAATCTAATCTAAAAAACAGAAGTAGGTAATTAGGCCACTTATGCCTGTTCCATCATTTGATATGATCATGGTTGATGTTATCTTAGCCTCAACTAAATTTTCCTGCCCAATCTCCATAACCTTTAAACCATTGCTAACTAAAAATCTGTCTACCTCCTTAAATTTTCTTAATTTCTCAGCATCCACTGCACTCTGGGGTAGTGAATTCCACAGATTCACGACCCTTTGAGAGAAGGATCTCTGTTTTAAACCTGCTACCCCTTACCTCAAACTATGACCTCTCATTCCAGTTTACCCCACATGATGGTACATCCTTTCTACATCTACTTTATCAATCACCTTTAGTATCTTATATCCCTCAATTCAATCCCCATTCATTCTTCTAAACTCCAGACAATATCGGCCTAAGCTGTTCACGCTGTCTTTATAAGGCAAACCTCTCATCTCTAGAATCACATAAGTGAAGCTTCTCTGAATTGGCTGCAATACAGTAGTTGTCTTTCTATTCCTCCAACCAAAATGGAGAATCTCTCATATATCCATGTTAAACTTTACCTGCTCAATTTTGGTCCTTTCACCTAACATATCCATATCAATTTGTAAATTTATTTTTTCATGCAATTTACTTTCCCACCTATTTTAGTGTCATTTGCAAACTTGGCTATAGCAATTTATATCCCAATATCCAGGACGTTAATATGTTTAAAAACTAGCCTTTTACTACAGGGCAATAAAGATGTCTATCATCCAGACCCTTTAAAGTACCACTAAGGGAAACTGCAATTGAAACCAGAAAGCCAGAGATATCAATCAAGAAAGTTTTTCCTCTGGTGCTCAGTTGTTTGAACAAAGCAGTAGATTTCTGAGCCCTTAACCAAAAATACAGTTTGGCCATAGATGTAATGGCTGAGTTTCTGAAGTTCTCCAGAAAATATCCTGTTAATTGGCAGGAGCGATCCAAATGTATACAGACATGTTGCAGCGGTCTGCAAACATATCCGATAGAAGTCATGTTCAGAGCACTATTGAACAATGACTACTTAATTGCATGCAATTGCATCTCATTGTTAGCCCAAGTCACCTCATTTATATGCCCCTTCTAATTCTCCTCTGGTTGAGAAAATAAATGGCATGAATTCCCAACTTGTAAATTACTTTAGGTACCCAGTGGCTGCAGTTCAAAAGGGTTAAAGGAAGGAAAAGAAAGCTGGAAATAAGAAGGCTTGATTTGGAAAGAGATTTTCCTGTGTATTGCTTGTATGTGATGTGTGCACCTTTAAGAGTGAGACATGTCCTACCACAGCCCAGACAGAAAGCCATCAGACCAAGCTCCAGTTGTGCACTTGGGTGGCCCAGCAGGCTTCTTGAACCAAGGGTTCTGGGGATAATGATGCCCCACCCTTCCTGAAGTTGCTGGCCTCTGTGAGCAGCAGCACCATGTTGAAGGTGCTGAAGAGTTGGAGTAGTGGGAAGGAAGTGTTTTTGAAAGATTTTTGAGTGGGAAAGGAGGTTGGAAATTAAGCATTCAGGAATGGACACATCAACACCTTTGAGGGCTAGCTGATGCAGGCCCGAGGAGAGGAAACCCTTAACAAGGTCTGTGAACATGGGGATCAGGTGGGGAAGCTAAGTAGCGAGCAGTCTTTTTTAGAAGAAGGTTTACAGAGCAGGGGTGGGTTTCATGAATTACGTGAGCTCACAAGGACATGGAGGAGATATGAAAAACGCTACAGAAGATGACTTCAAGGGAAGGACGTGGAAACTGTTTAGTGAAACCTCATTTTGGTTAATGGGAGAAGGAGGAATATAGCAGTTGATTAGTCTCAATCTTCGTGACAAAGATATTTATTTGTGAGCTTTTGCACTTGTTCGGAGGAGGTCGGAGAGTCAAACAATTTCAAATTCAGAGAGGTTCTGAATGTCACACAGATTAAACTTTAGAACTAAAGTAAAAATACATTTAGATTTGGATAAGTTAGTAAACAATTTTTATTTTAACCAATTGTTTTGCTACAATGGCAAAGGAATAATTTGAAATCTAACTGTACGAGGCCTCTTGGGGAAGAGTAACCATAATGTGATGGAATTCTTCACTAAGAACAGAAAGTGACAGAGTTAATTCTCAGACGAGGGTGCTGAACCTAAATAAAGGAAACAATGATGATAAGAGGTGGCGCTGTCTATGATAAATAGGGGAACGTTACTTAAAAGGGATCATGGTGAATAGGCAATAGCAAATATTCGAAGAGTGCTTGGAGAACTACAACAAATATCCATTACAGTCTGGCAGAAAAATAAAACAAGAATGTTGGTCTGACAATGGCGATTGAGGAAAGTTGTCACCCCACTATTTAAAAAAGATGAGAGAGAGAAAACAAGGAATTATAGACCAGTCAGCCTGAATTGGTAGTGTGAAAACACTGAAGTCTGTTATAAAATATTTGACAGACCATTTGGACAACAGTGACAGATTAGATAAAGTCAGCATAGATTTATAAAAGGAAAATCATGCTTGACAAATGTAGTATAATTTTTTAAAGATGCAACTAGTAGAGTTGATAACAGAGATTCGGGTAAGAAGGGTAGAAAGGACAAGCCAGGGAACCATGGACCAGTGAGCCTGATGTCGGTGATGGGCAGGTTGTTGGAGGGAATCCTGAGGGACAGGATGTACATGTATTTGGAAAGGCAAGGACTGATTAGGGATAGCCAACATGGCTTTGTGCATTGGAAATCATGTCTCTCAAACTTGATTGAGGTTTTTGAAGAAGTAACAAAGAGGATGATGAGGACAAAGCGGTAGATGTGATCTATATGGACTTCAGTAAGGTGTTCGACAAGGTTCCCCATGAGAGACTGGTTAGCAAGGTTAGGTCTCGCGGAATAAAAGGAGAACTAACTATTTGGATACAGAACTGGCTCAAACGTAGAAGACAGAGGGTGGTGGTGGAGGGTTGTTTTTCAGACTAGAGGCCTGTGACAGTGGAGTGCCACAAGGATCAGTGCTGGGTCCTCTACTTTTTGTCATTTACATAAATGATTTGGATGCGAGCATAAGAGGTACAGTTAGTAAGTTTGCACATGACACCAAAATTGGAGGTGTAGTGGACAGTGAAGAGGGTTACCTCAGATTACAACAGGATCTTGACCAGATGGGCCAATGGGCCGAGAAGTGGCAGATGGAGGTTAACTTAGATAAATACGAAGTACTGCATTTTGAAAAAGCAAATCTTAGCAGGACTTATACACTTAATGGTAAGGTCCTAGAAAGTGTTGCTGAACAAAGAGACCTTGGAGTGGAGGTTCATAGCTCCTTGAAAGTGGAGTCACAGGTAGATAGGATAGTGAAGAAGGTGTTTGGAATGCTTTCTTTTATTGGTCAGAGTACTGAGTACAGGAGTTGGGTGGTCATGTTGCGGCTGTACAGGACATTGGTTAGGCCACTGTTGGAATATTGGGTGCAATTCTGGTCTCCTTCCTATTGGAAAGATGTTGTGAAACTTGAAAGAGTTCAGAAAAGATTTACAAGGTTGTTGCCAGGATTTGAGGATTTGAGCTATAGGGAGAGGCTGAACAAACTGGGGCTGTTTTCCCTGGAATGTCAGAGCTGAGGGGTAACCTTATAGAGGTTTACAAAATTATGAGGGATATGGATAGGATAAATAGACAAAGTCTTTTCCCTGGGATAGGTTTAGGGTGAGGGCATAAGTTTAGCGTGAGAGGGGAAAGATATAAAAGAGACCTAAGGGGCAACTTTTTCACACAGAGGATGGTACATGTATGGAATGAGCTACCAGAGGAAGTGGTGGAGGCTGGTACAATTACAAAATTTAAAAGGCATTTGGATGGGTATATAAATAGGAAGGGTTTGGAGGGATATGGGCCGGGTGCTGGCAGGTGGGCCTAGATTGGGTTGGGATATCTGGTTGGTATGGACGGGTTGGACCGAAGGGTCTGTTTCCATGCTGTACATCACTGTGACTCCATATGGTTTACTTGGACTTTACAGAAAGTTTTCAATGAGATCCCACATAAGAAACCATGTAAAATTAAAGAATATGGGATTGCAGGTAGTGTATTGATAGTATTGGAGTACTGGGGCTTATAAATGTAGGAAGAATGCTCCTGATAATTAGAATCCAGAATCAGAGGTCACAGTTTAAGGATTCAGAATTAGGACTGAGATGAGGAAACATGTCTTCACCCAGAGAGTGGTGAGGCTGTGGAATTCTTTGCCACACAAGGCAGTTGAGGCCAAAACATTGAATGTTGTTGGGAGAAAGCAGGAATGGATTCTAAGGCTCGGTGGCACAGTGGTTAGCACTGCTGCCTCACAGCGCCAGAGACCTGGGTTCAATTCCCACCTCAGGTGACTGACTGTGTGGAGTTTTCACGTTCTCCCCGTGTCTGCGTGGGTTTCCTCCGGGTGCTCCGGTTTCCTCCCACAGTCCAAAGATGTGCAGGTCAGGTAAATTGGCCATGCTAAATTGCCCGTAGTGTTAGGTAAGGGGTAGATGTAGATGTAGGGGTATGGGTGGGTTGCACTTCGGCGGGGCGGTGTGGACTTGTTGGGCCGAAGGGCCTGTTTCCACACTGTAAGTAATCTAATCTAATCTAAAAGTTGGATGATCAGCCATGATCATATTGAATAGTGTAGCAGGCTTGAAGGGCCAAATGGCCTAGTCCTTCTCCTATAGTCTATGCTTCTTTGTTTCTGCTTGTTTCTCAGTTTCATCTAGGAAATTGCCAAATTGCACAAAATTACCCAAATAAGAAATCAGAATTATTCCTGTGAATCCAAGTCTGATGAATATAACAGCTACTGACGTGCAATTTACTTCTTGTTCACAAAGTTCTCTAGTTTATTCAAGTGACTTGAGCAATAAGAACCAATCCAAAACAAGTCTCTGAAAACCAAACCCTGAACAATGTCATTAATCAGTTACCCCTGACCCCAGCACCCACCAGCAAGCAGGCAGTAACTTCTGTCACATCATTAGATCATGCACAGAAAACATTCATTCACATTAGCCACTGCCATACTCAATAGAAATAGCATTTTACAATTGATCAGGCCACTTCAAAGCTTCCACTTAATAAGAACATGAGAAATAGGAGTGGAATAAACAAAAAAGATCATATCAAACAGATCTCATCCATTCAAAGATTGAATTAAGACATAACATATTAATAAGATTCTTCTGTCAATATCACTTTGTTCTTCATATTCAGGGTACTGCTTCTCCAGTGACCCAGTACATTCTGTTTCTATTGTTTGGATTTGTGAGCATTTTATAGCTGCTTTGGGAATCGTATTCATTGATTTCGTCCATTTCTCCATGGCATATGGAAAGTAGTGACCTCTTTATATTGAAAATGCTGTTGTATAAAACCTTGAATAACAAACATCTTCACACATCAGTGCTGATACTTCGACTTCTGCTAAAAGCCTCTCTTGTGAGCTTTGCCCTGCTCATGGGCAGCTCCTCGGGACTTGTCAACATTTCTAATTCCTCCTCACTGATTGTGTTATAACTCACGCTTTCACCCCCATTCTGAATCTCTTCAAGCTGATGGACATGAAACTGGGGCTTGCACTGGAAGCAGAGAGCTCTGGGGTGAGAGTAATCCTGGGGGTAGGCTATAGAACTGAAGTTAAGTCCATTTCCGACATTGTAGTTGTAGTAAGCAGTTGGCAGACGGGAGTGCACGGCAAAATCTGGTTCCTCCTCATCTCCATCCCATTCCTCCCTCTTGCAGCAATAATACTGTAAAAAAAAAGACTTAAGGTTACACAAGATACAATATCTTTCACCACCTAAGGACATCCCAACTCACTTCATAGTAAAGCCCCTGAACTATATAGAAAACACAACAGTCAATTTCAATCAACACGAAACTACATTGGTAATGTATTGAAGTTCTGGGCAATTACTTTGAAATTCTAATATGGTGCAGCTGAAAATTTGCAGTAGACAAATAGAAAAAGACTGTCTGGCCCTATGAACACATTCATTCAGTCACAGCACGACTTAGCATAATGGCCCTCAGAAAATTACCGCCTCTTAGTTGGTCTGCCTAACGCCACGCATTTCTCTACAAGGCAAACAATAAAGGAGTGGTACATGCTAGGCTCCACTCAACATGTATAATTTACAAACAGCATTAACAAAATTATGTAAATAAATGAAATTAAGCAGTCACCACAGTCTCTCTCAACCTCTCCCACTTATCTCTGTATTGTCAGACTGCTTATCAGACATTCAGTATTACAAGAACAGAAATGTGCTGCACCTAAATATTAGGGATCCTGAAGTTACTGACTTCAGTATCTGCTACAAAGGTCTTTCCTTATTAATAATTGCAACCTACTCTGGTCACTGTTGCAGTCTGAACCAATAATCTTGATGTTTATTTGATCCTGAGCCAAGCTTGCAACTCCACATCTTTTCCATAAACAAAGACAATGGACTTCTAACACCCGAACATCACCCATCTCTGCCGCTGCTTCAGTCTACCTGCTAACAAAACTCTCATCCAACCTTTTGTGTTCCTGCCCTAGATACAGCAATTCTCACTACCAGATACATATCATCCTCCGGAAACTCCAGCTGAACCAAAATTCTGAGGATAGGTTGGACAGGCTGGCCTTATATCTGCTGGAGTTAAGAAGAATAAAAGATGACTTGATTGAAATGTATAAAAAGCCTTAGAGGTCTTGACAGGATACATGTGAAAAGGATGTCTTCTCTTGTGGGGGTACCTCAAGCAAGAGATTACTGTTTAAAACAGTTAGACTAAATTATTCCTCTCTGAGGTTTCAGTGTCTTTGGAACTCTCTTCATCACAAGTGGTGGAAACAGAGTCCTTGAATATTTTTAAGACTGAGGTAGATATATTCTTATTAAGCAATGGTTGAAGGTTGATCAAGGATAGGCAGGAATATAGATTTGATTTACAATCAGTTCAACCTTAATCTTATTGAATGGTAGAGCATGTTTGAGGACCATCCTTGGCCTCAACCATTGCCACAGCGAATCAGACTGCAAATTGGAGGAACAACATCTTCAACCTGGGCAGCCTACAGCCCGGAGGGCTCACATTGAGTTCTCCAATTTCAAATAACTTCCCTTCCCATGCACGACTCCCTTTCCTGCCCCTCGCCACACCCTCCCCCCCTTCCATTCCTCTGATAGACCCTTCCAGCTACTAACTGAATTAATTCCTCACATTGACCAACAGGTTGTACCCTCTATTTATCCCTACTTAACCACCACCCCTCCCCCCATTTCCAGTCCTGAAAAAAGAGTTACACCTGAAACGTTGACTTCTCCACCTCCTGATGTTGTGTGGCTCACTGTGCTCTTCCAGCTTTCTGCTTGTCTACCTTGGATTCCAGCATCTGCAGTATTTTTCTTTATCTCTAACTGAATAGTTTACCCTTCGTCCTGATTCATATGTTTATAAGATTTGACCCAGAACCTATACAGTGAACATTTGGAATTGTGGTCAAGTGAACGGGGAATGGATTTGGCTCCATTGGGATTGTAAAGACATTTGGATGAGTATATGAATAGGAAGGGTTTGGAGGGATATGGGCCAAGTGCTGGCAGGTGGGACTAGATTGGGTTGGGATATCTGGTCTACATGGACAAGTAGGACCAAAGGGTCTGTTTCCATGGTGTTCATCTCTATGACTGTATAATATTGCAGTTGTTTTTGAGAATTTTGTTAAGATTTTTAAGAGCTTACATCAATTGTAAAGGAACTCATTGTAATTGGTTAATTTTTTTAAAAAACTGGTCTGTGTGACCTGATGACCTGGAAGCAGTTCAAACATAAAGGAATGAAGACAAAAAGTCTTCTGGTCAGCTACAAGGAAGAGCTGTAAGTAGAGGAATTGGAGGGTGATAGTATCAGTGTACAACATCATGCAAAGAAGCATCAGGGACAGAAACAAATTTCCCTCAAGAAATCCAGAGTTTTTCTGTTTGGCAGAAAAGGAGACAAAAGGTATTGTGTGAGCCAGTTAAAAATGTTTCAAATCTATTTTCCAGAAATGGCCAATCTATAAACCAGCATGTATTATTTAGTTGATTGAATTGGAATTTTGAAAAGCTGTGCTGTCAGGGTTGTTATCACCTGAGGAAGTAGGTATATAGAAGTACTTTTTGATGATAATTGTACCCATGAAGCTGCAAAAGTGAAAGCCATTGTCAGATAAGACTCCTGACCTAGTGTGAAATAAAGAACAGCAAAATGAGGAACTGTATGTATATGTGGTGTGACATTTGTGTGGAAAGTCAATTGGGTGTCTATGGTTAAGTGAGGCCTGTTTTGTTGTATCATTTACTTAAAATGAAATTTACCTATATATTTTAAATATCATCTACCTTTTAATTCCAGTTTAATTTACATTTGTCCTGATTTCATGCTAAACCAAAATCTGCAGAAGTGGTGTTTTGTTGTTAATTTCTTCATTTGCAAGTCACTCGTGATACAAAAGTGGTGGAATGGGAAATAGTGCAGAGGATAGCCTTGGATTACAGGAGGATACAGATGGGCTGGTCAGTGGCAAATGGAATTCAATGCAGATCAGTGGGTGATGCACTTGGGCAGAACAAACAAGGCATGGGAAAACATGATGAACAGTCGGACTCTAGTGTGCATATATCCTGCCTTAAGGTCCTGGATGTAAGTTTGCTTGCTGAGCTGGAAGAGTCGTTTTCAGATATTTCGTCACCCATACTAGATAACATCTTCAGTGAGCCTCTGAATGAAGCACTGGTGGTGTAGCCTACTTTCCATTTATATATTTGAGTTTCCAAGGGTTGGTGATGTCATTTACACATTTCAATTAAATCTTCCCTTCCAAATAAAACATGCCCAGCCTATCCAATCTTTCCTCAAAACTAAATTTCGCTAGTCCAGGCAATATCCTCATCAATCTTTTCAGTACCCTCTCTGATGTAACTAGATCTTTCCAACAGTGTGATGATGTGGCACACACAACTCAAGTTGTGGCCATCATAGCAGCTTTTACAGTTCCAGCATCACCTCCCAGTTCTTGCAAACGATGCTTCCAGAATCATCACTCCCAGATATGCCTGAGGTTCCCACACAGGCTCAATTCTTAAAGACCCTGCTGTCAGAGTGAATCAAAGACTACTCGGTTTTCCATATTCATGCCTGAGTTAAAATTAAGCCCTAGATATTTCTAAATTTTATGCATTTAATGCCATAAAATAAATAAAGCAATAAAACAAGAAGACACATGGTTTTACCCTAGGCTGTCTTTTAGAGAGCAAGAAAAGACTGCAAAATATTTCCTTTTTTTAAGATGACCATACCTTGGCCCTATTACACACTAACCTGCAGGCGGCAATAACACAACACAATGATTATACAGAGCAGGATAACCGTAGCCAATATTCCACCTGTAATCACTACAGTCCCGGCTGTCATTCGACCAGCTCTCCATTAACAACCTGTAAAAGAGAAGGCAGGAAATTCAAGGAGAGAAATCAGACAGAGAAGCCTTTTGAAAAAAGATACTTGGACAATATTAAACTTCAAAGCTGAGAGAGGAAAACTTAAAAATGTATTCTGAGTGAGGAAACAATCGCAGTCATTCCTGGCATTGATCAATCTGGGTATTTCTAGCTACAAGGCCACTTTGAGTAATGCAAATGTTCAGATTTAAATCTGAACATGGGATCCCCTGGAGGATTAATGAATATTTTTAAATCTGATAAAGTATACTTTTGTGGGGTTTTGTTTCAATATGACAGTTTGCATCTTCCCCATATGCCCACGCTGTCATTACTGGCTTTCTCAGTGGAGGCTGATGATCAGACAGTACAGGAGCCAGTATTACTATTGAAACCAAGGATACAGTACATTCAGGTAACAGAGGCTGTTAATTACTAATAAATCAGCCCACTCTACTGCAGACTATATCTCAAAGAACAGAGGGAGGTTGTTTAAAACATCATCTCCAGGTCAGTTGGATCTTAACTTAAAATGCATTTATTTATCTGTCCATAAACATTTTTCTTCACCTACTTCTTTTCCAATTGTTTAACCAATTCCTCTTTAATCAGTTTCTGTGAAGCTTCCTATCCCCTAATATTGATTCATGTCGAATTCCTTGTGCCTTTCCCTATCTATATCTGAGATTTCTCTGTCTTTTCTGTTCATACTTGCTGCACTTCTGCAGTTTTTCAGTTTGTGTTCTTCATAATTTCTGCCTGGGTTTGTTTTTTGTGACAGTGCGTTCTAAAACCTGGTGAAGTGACAGTGAGTTCTAATCACCAGTCTCCACAACCTAAAACCAGCTCCTTGATTATAAAATTAGATATTTCCTCAGAAACAGACAATAAACATTAAATTTAACAAGGTCAAACCGCAAACAGAAACACACAGCAAATTACCTGCCACTTGCTGGATAATAACCAGGGCAGGTTTCCTCACACAGGTTCACATCACCAAATGTTCACAAATACTCTTGTATCTCAATAAGAGGCTGAGGAACAGAAGCTGCACATCTGGACCCACTGCTGCCACCTGCTGATGTTACTGACACACTGCACCATATTGTCATAGCAGTTTCACCCAATCACCATTCTCCCCTGTTTCCATGGCAATGAAAGGTTGCTCTGCATCCAGTTACCATAACAACAGTGATGCAACAATTTTTCTCACAAATCAAAGACTTTAAATACATCTGATCCCAAACAATATGATTCATTGCATTTGTGATTCCACCTACTGTCAAACAGCCTACTAACACTTTGAGGCTTATTTTAATCCGGTTTGGCATAATCCAAGTTGGCAGATGCTTAGCGTGGCCGCTGTGATTTATGCACATGGACTCTACTGCATCCCTAATTATCATAACCTGTATGAGAGAGCCACAATACTGTGGGACTTCAACCCCAAAGGTCCACTTTCCACCCCTTCTGGGTTCCATTCCCCACCCCACAACGTTATTCCCTACCCCTCTGGGTTCCATTCCCCACCCCACAACGTTATTCCCTACCCCTCTGGGTTCCATTCCCCACCCCCACAATGCCATTCCCTACCCCTCTGGGTTCCATTCCCCGCCCCCACAATGCCATTTCCTACCCTCTGGGTTCCATTCCCCACCCCCACAACACCATTCCCTACCCCTCTGGGTTCCATTCCCCACCTCCACAATACCATTCCCTACCCCTCTGGGTTCCATTCACCACACCCATAATGCCATTTTCTACCCCTCTGGGTTCCATTCCCCACCCCCACAATACCATTCCCTACCCCTCTGGGTTCCATTCCCCACCCCTCTGGGTTCCATTCTCCACCCCCACAACGCCATTCCCTAGCCCTCTGGGTGCCATTCCCCACCCCCACAACCCCATTCTCTAGCCCTCTGGGTTCCATTCCCCACCCCCACAACGTTATTCCCTACCCCTCTGGGTTCCATTCCCCACCCCCACAATACCATTCCCTACCCCTCTGGGTTCCATTCCCCACCCCTCTGGGTTCCATTCTCCACCCCCACAACGCCATTCCCTAGCCCTCTGGGTGCCATTCCCCACCCCCACAACCCCATTCTCTAGCCCTCTGGGTTCCATTCCCCACCCCCACAATGTTATTCCCTACCCCTCTGGGTTCCATTCCCCACCCAGCAGCAATTCACTGCCCTAACCTCACAGGATCCATTCTCCACCCCCACAGGACCATTTCCAACCCCCATAAGGCTTGCCATAACTGTATGACAGAATAAAACAAGACTTTTAAAGCTTTTCTGCAGCCACATCATTCCATGGGGAAATGTGTAATAAACAGGTTGTGTTAACACTATTGTTCACACTCCATCTGTCAGTGATGCACAGTGTGCTGTGGTGTGTATGGCAACTACCTCCATGGCAACCAAGTTAAAAACAGGTCACAACTCACTCAGAATCATCATTAAAACTCAAAATATAACTTTAAATGCTATGCCTGTGTAACAAACTGTTTTAACATCTCAGTCTCAGAATTCAGGGAAACCTTTGGCTTTATGTGCTGAAGATGCTCAAAAACATTTCTTTACTCTTAATCTACAAAAGCCAAATAGCCCACTGAAGTAACAAGCCAATGTCCGTTGTTTTGCACCCCAGTGTCATATGGTGACAGTTGAGAATGTGGTGCTGGAAAAGCACAGCAGGTCAGGCAGCATCCAAGGAGCATGAGAATCAATGTTTTGGGCAAAAACTCTTCATCAGGAATGAGACTTGTGAGCTGAGGGGCTGGAGATAAATGGGAGGGGGAATGGGAGGAAGGTAGCTGGAAATGTGATAGGTAGATGGAAGTGGGGGTAATGGTGATAGGTCAGAGAGGAGGGTGGAGCAGATAGTTGGGAAGGAAGATTGACAGGTAGGACAGGTCATGAGGGCAGTGCAGAGTTGGAAGGTTGAAACTGGAGTAAGGTGGGGGACGGGAAATGAACAAATTGGTGAAATCCACATTGATCCCGTGTGCTTTCAGAGTCCCAAGGCAGAAGATGAGGCGTTTTTCCTCCAGGCGTCAGGTGGTGAGGGAGTGTCGATGGAGGAGGCCCAGGACCTGCATGTCCTTGGCAGAGTGGGAGGGGGAGTTGAAATGTTCGGCCACTGGGTTGTGGGATTGGTTGGTTCTACCTTGAAGAAGTTCTCCTCCTCTCTCTACAAGGATCTCATTGAGTCTCTCTCTCTCACTGCAACCCCCAGGTTGTCAGCACCAACCCAACTCCACCACCCCATGGTCGAACATTTCAACTCCCCTCTCCCACGTCTCCTCCAACAGCACTTCCTCACCACCCAACACCTGGAGGAAAAACACCTCATCTTCCGCCTCAGGACCCTCCAACCCCATGGCATCAATGCGGATTTCACCAGTTTCCTCATTTCCCTCCCCCTACCTTATCCCAGTTCCAACCTTCCAGCTCAGCACTGCCATCATGATGTGTCCCACACGTCCATCTTCCTTCCCATCCATCCAACCTATCACCACTACCCCTACCTCTGACTACCTATTGCACTCCCAGCTACCTTTCCCCCCAGTCTCACCCCCTCTCATTTATCTCTCCACCCCTCAGCTCACAGCCTTATTCCTGATTAAGGGCTTTTGCCCAAAACATCGACTCTTCTGCTCCTTGGATGCTGCCTGACCTGCTGTGCTTTTCCAGCAACACACTCTCGACTCTAATCTCCAGAATCTGCAGTCCTCACTTTCGCCTCATATGATGACAGACCAGAGCATCAGGAAGGAGAGAAATTTATTGGAGCACTGTTGAAGCTTGGTATCAGGAATCCAGCAAGACCAAGGATTCACTGAATTCATGTGGATACTAGCCTAACAACATTCTACATTACAATGTCATCAGCCATCATCCTAGTAAAGAAGCATTTAATGTCTTGCATCTCACTTTAGATCAGCATGATCCCAATTTTCCAGAAGCTCACTTGAAACTAAAATAAATATTGGTCCAGACTATGGCAATCCAGTTAAAGACTGGCCATTTGCTTATAAGTAATTTTAACAACGAGACTTCTGATTCTGCTCTGTCTTGGTAGCCTTGATTATAGGTAACCAGACTAGAATCCACTCTGCAAAGATGCAGCATGTGAGACTAAGACACATTCCCTTCATACAGCAATAAGTGCTGCATTCCAGTAATTAAAATATTTTAAAGGTTCCAAAGCTAATTTGACAGGAACTAAGGGATGCTCAAAGAAGAAAGAGTACGGAAGGAGGTAGGTGGGTGTGGGGGGTCAGGTGACAGTCAGATGAAACAGTGTGGTGGCAGGTGTCTGGGGGGGGGGGGAACATTTGTTGTCAATGTTTGTTAGTGAGTGACCTCCTCTAGATCCTATTTCTTCGGCCTTAAAGCAAAACTCATCATGATTGATTTTTTCAACTTTACGTTAATCTCAATTGAAAGAGAAACTGTTTAACCTTCATTAAAGATTTGTTTGATTAAATTCTGTCATAAATGTCCAGTTTTTCTAAAGCAGTGTGACATCACCTGGACGCAAACAACTGAGCTCCTGTGTTGTAATTAGAAGGATTTCCTTTGGCTCAGTCTTATTATCCACACAGATGGATGAAAATGGCAGGAGAATTGGAAAATAGATACTAACTGAAGTCAACTTCACTGAAGGCATTCTTTGCACAAGCACAGTCAAGTCTCTATAAACACAAAACTTAGAAGTTTTGCACCTTTTAAAAAGTATTCTGCTTTTCTATTCCTATGAACTGAATAAATAACTTCACACTTCTCTACATTACAATCCGTCTGCCACCTCATGGTCCATTCACTGAACCTGTCAACATCTCTCTGCAGGCTTTCTAACAACTTACCTTTTCATCCAACTTTGTATGAACAGAATACCTAGATACATTACTGTTGGCCTCCTCATCTACAAAACAATAAGTAATTAAGGCCCCAGGACTGACTGTTGTGGCATTCAATATTCAGTGCCTGCCAACTTGAAAAGGCCCCATTTAAGCCTACTCTTAGCTTCATGTCCATTAACCAATTAACCATTAACCAATTAACCGTTAACCAAGCCTCTTCTAACTGGAGTTTAAAAGAATGAGAGATAATCTCATTGAAACACAGAGGATTCTTAAGTGGCTTGACAGGGTCAATGCTGAGAGGATGTTTCCCCCTCATAGGACAGTCTCGGAATAGATGGCATAGTCTCAAAGTAAAGGGATGCCAATTTAAGGCTGAGGTAACAAGGAATTTATTCTGTAAAGGTGGTGAATCTTTGGACCCTTGCCACAGATAGTTGTGGGAGCAGAGTCCTTGTGTACTTTAAGGGTGAGATAGATTCTTGATCAATGAGGGAATCAAGGGTTACAAGGAAAAGGCAGAAAAGTAGATGTGAGGAATATCATATCAGCCATGATCCTACTGAATGGTAGAACAGGCTGGAGGAGCCAAATGGCCTACTACTGCTCCTATTTCTTATGGTCTTACATCGGTGGTGGGCAAATTATTGGAGAGGATTCTGAGAGACAGGGTTTGGAAAGCCATAGCTGGACTAGAGACAGTCAGCATGGCCCTGTGAGGGGCAGGTCATGCCTCACAAGCCTATTGAATTCTTTGAGGATGTGACAAAACACATCGATGAAGGTAGAGCAGTGGACGTGGTGTACATGGATTTTAGCAAGGCATTTGATAAGGTTCCACACGGTAGGCTCATTCAGAAAGTAAGGAGGCATGGGGGGACAGAGAAGTTTGGCTGTCTGGATACAGAATTGGCTGCCCATAGAAGGCAGAGGGTGGTAGGAGATGGGAAGTATTCAGCCTGGAGCTTGGTGACCAGTGGGGTTCTGCAGGGATCAATTCTGGGACCTCTGCTCTTTGTGATTTTTACAAATGACTTGGATGAGGAAGTGGAAGGGTGGGTGAGTAAGTTTGCTGATGACACAACAGCTGGTGGAGTGGTGGATAGTGTGGAGGGCTGTTGGAGGTTGCAATGGGACATTGACAGGATGTAGAGCTGGGCTGAGAAGTGCCAGATGGAGTTCAACCTGGAAAAATGTGAAGTGATTCATTTTGGAAGGTCGAATTTGAATACAGAATTCAGGGTTAAAGACAGGATTCTTGGCAATGAGGAGGAACAGAGGGATCTTGAGGTCCATGTCCATCGATACTAAAAGTTGCCACCCAAGTTTTTTTTTGTAAATATATTTATTAGCAAATTTTTTTTTAACTTTACAAACATATAAAATTATTGAAAAATACAATCAATCACAAATATCAGTCTAATAAAAAGAAAAAAACACAAATTACAATACAACTACTGTCTCCTAACTAGTAACCTACCCTCTAATACAAAGCAAACCCTAACACTGTGCAAAGCAACACCTAAAAAAGAAAGAAAAGCAAAAACAAACCAAAAAAACCCACAAAATACAGAACAGCTGTGCTCGACGCAAGGCTCCCAAACAAAGGAACGGGAGCATTTTATACACACCCGTATTAACTCGGGAGACCCCCTCCAGGGCCCAGGGCTTGACAAATCTAACCATCCTGGTTAAACAAATGCTCTAGTTAAGATAACTGACAAATCTATATCCAAATAACTCAAATAGGGCTGCCATCTCTTATAAAAACAGTCTGTTGTGTGGTGCACCGTGTTTGTAAAAAGGTCCAAGGGAATGTGTTCCATAATTAATTTCTGCCATTCCAGCAAGCCTGGCAGGTTCTCAGACACCCAGTTCATCAGAATATTCTTCTGTGCACAGTATGCAAGAATATTAAATAGTTTCTTCCTATGCCCATCTAAAGATAGTAAATTTGGTAGATCTAAGAGGAGAGATATCAGGTTTACTTTGACCTCGGTCCTCAATCCCCTCCCTATCTCTCCCGCCACAGCGCTCCAATAAACACGGAGCCTGTGGCCTGTCCAGAAACAATGGGTAAGAGTACCTACACTTATTTTACATTTGGGGCACACTGAAGATGCACCTTTTTAAAACTTCGCCAGACGGTCTGGTGCCAGATGAACCCTGTGCAGAATTTTTAACTGCGTAGCGCATGTCCTATTACAGATTGAGATCTTTCGATTATTTTCCCATATGTTCTCCCATGTTTCAGAAGAGATCTCCACTCCTAACTCTTGCTCCCAGACCTCACATAACCAGTTAATATCCTGCCAGGCCCTGCCACCCAGCAGGCAATAGAGGGCACTAACCGAAAGGGTGCTTGTGGAATGTAGCAACAACCTCTCTGTATGGGGCTTATAGGGCTTCGTGAGAAGTGTAGTCTTCTTCTGGATGAAATTCCCAAATTGAAAAAACCGGAAAAGATCTCTGCTGGGCAACCTGTATTTGCGGCTCAGTTGCTCAAAAGACATCATAACCTCCACCTCAAACAAGTCTCCCAAACTCGGAACTCCTCTCGCTACCCATAGTTTGAATCCTGAGTCTATCATTCCTGGTTGGAACCCTGGCATGGCAACTATCGGTGTAAGTGGCGAAGTCTTGGATAAGCAACCCTCACTCTGACGCATCGCCCTCCATGCCTTGACTGTACTAATGACAATGGGGTTCCGACAGTGATCCATAACTGTCCTCATCTTATCCATGAACAACAGGTTAATAAGAGGGCACTTTGCCTAGGAGGCCTCAATATCCAGCCATACTGAGCTTGGATCGTTACCTACCCAATCACAGACAAAGGACAGCAGGGAACTCAATTGATACCTCCTAGAACATAGAACATAGAACATAGAACATAGAACAATACAGCACAGAACAGGCCCTTCGGCCCACGATGTTGTGCCGCACTTCTATCCTAGATTAAGCACCCATCCATGTACCTATCCAAATGCCACTTAAAGGTCGCCAATGAATCTGACTCTACCACTCCCTCGGGCAGCGCATTCCATGCCCCCACCACTCTCTGGGTAAAGAACCCACCCCTGACATCTCCCCTATACCTTCCACCCTTCACCTTAAATTTATGTCCCCTTGTAACACTCTGTTGTACCCGGGGAAAAAGTTTCTGACTGTCTACTCTATCTATTCCTCTGATCATCTTATAAACCTCTATCAAGTCACCCCTCATCCTTCGCCGTTCCAACGAGAAAAGGCCGAGAACTCTCAACCTATCCTCGTACGACCTACTCTCCATTCCAGGCAACATCCTGGTAAATCTCCTCTGCACCCTCTCCAAAGCTTCCACATCTTTCCTAAAGTGAGGCGACCAGAACTGCACACAGTACTCCAAATGTGGCCTAACCAAAGTCCTGTACAGCTGCAACATCACCTCACGACTCTTGAATTCAATCCCTCTGCTAATGAACGATAATACTCCATAGGCCTTCTTACAAACTCTATCCACCTGAGTGGCAACCTTCAAAGATCTATGTACATAGACCCCAAGATCCCTCTGTTCCTCCACCTGACCAAGAACCCTATCATTAACCCTGTATTCCGCATTCTTATTTGTTCTTCCAAAATGGACAACCTCACACTTGGCAGGGTTGAACTCCATCTGCCACTCCTCAGCCCAGCTCCTGATGTCTGGGATCAATTTCTCCCCCTCCTTGAGGCACTGCAATTTAGTAAGTTTGATGAGGGGTCGCCCACGATGCCAGACAAAGGAACCAAACCACCCCATAAGCTTCTGCAGCATTGACCTGGGAAACTTTATAGGGAGCACACGCATGGGATAAAGCAAACGAGGAAGAACATTCATCTTAATGAGAGATATTTGGCCCAGACATGAAATTGGAAGAGCCTCCCATCTCTGGAGATCTCACTTAATATTGTTGAGCAAGTGAGCAAAGTTAGTCCGAAATAACAGATCAAACTTGGGGGTAGTAAAAATGCCTAGGTATCAGAACCCTGCCCGTGACCACTTAAAAGGGAACTTAGGGCCATCTTCAACTTCTGGCACATCCTTAAGGTTCCCCGAAGGCATGGCCTCCGATTTTGCAAAGTTAATCTTATATCCTGAAATATCCCCAAATGAATTGATACATTGTATCAAATGGGGTACGGAGGTCATTTGGTTCAATAAAAACAGAAGGACATCATCCACATACAGTATAATCTTGTGTGCCCTCGATATCACTTCCAGAGTGAATGGCCTCTGGCCTCTGGAATATCACCAACGTAAACAACAATGGTGAGAGGGGGCAGCCTTGCCGACTACCCCTACCAATCCTAAAATTCCCAGATTTCACCCCGTTGGTGATGACCATGGCCAGAGGTTGGCGATATAAAACCTCCACCCACCGAGCAAAGACCCCACCCAACCCAAACTGTTCTAAGACATAAAAAAGATACGGCCATTCCACCCAGTCAGATGCTTTCTCTGCATCTAAGGAAATCACCAACCCCTGAACTGATCATTGCTGACAAACTTAGACCATATTCAGCAACCTTTTAATATTATTAGAGGACCTACGGCCCCTTATAAAGCCTGTCTGGTCCTCTTTAATAATATGGGGCAACACCCTTTCCAATCTCAGTGCCAGGATCTTGGACAGAATCTTGAAAGCTGAATTTAATAGAGAGATCGGCCTGTATGAGGCACAATCGTCAGGAACCTTCCCCTTCTTAAGAATTAAGGAAATATTAGCTTCTCTCAAAGAATGTGGTAGGCATTCATGCATACAGGAGTGATTGTACATCTCCCTGACATCAGCCCTGACAGAATCTCTACAAACTCCTTATAAACCTCTCCCGGAAGACCATCAGGGCCAGGCACTTTCCCACTCTGAAGTTGCCTAGCTGCCTCCTGTATTTCCTGAACTGTCAAGGGGGCAATTAAGGAGAGAGGCCTGTACCAAGGTTACCCCTGGGAGGTCCAAGTTCTTAAAAATGGTCTCCATTTTAGCCTTCCTGTCTTCACAACCTTCAGACCGATACAATTCATAGTAAAAGCTCCGAAAAGCCTCATTAATCTTTTTAGCATGGTATGTAAGGACCCCGGCGCTGTCACTGATTGCAGTAATGACTTGGGGAGCACGCTTTTTCCTAGTCAGGTACACTAAATACTTCCATGGCCTATCCCCACATTCAAACAGCCTTTGTCTAGCAAAAGCCAGTTCTTTCTTTGCATTCTGTGTCAGTATTGCATTCAAGGCAGCCAGGAGGGCCGTGATCCACTGTAGCTTAGTCACCGAAGGCCGCGCAAAATGTGCTGCCTCGGCGGCTTTCAACCGCGTCTCAAGTAGACGCTGCTGTTCCTCCTTCTATTATTTCCAGCTAGCCGAATAGGAAATAGCTAATCCCCTAGCAAAGGCCTGAGCAGTCTCCCACAGCATAGACAGACTACTAGGCATGCCTGAGTTGATAGTCAAGAATTCCTGAAACACCTTCAAAAAGTATTCCACAAATTTGGAATCCTTAAGGAGAAAAGGGTCCAAACATCAGTGCTGCAAACCTAGCCCTTCACTCTTGGCCTTAACCTCCAAATATACTGCCGCGTGATCAGAGATAGCTATATTCCCAATTTTACAACCCATAATCAAATCCAGATGGGTTGAGGGAGCCAGAAAGAGGTCAATCTTCACGTGACATTTATGTGGGTTTGAAACAAAGGTAAAGTACCTGCCGATAGGGTGAAGACATCTCCAAATATCCACCAGCCCCAACTCCTCGCATCAGTCAACCACCTGCTTGGACTGCAAAGAAATAGTTGGGGGCCCACAAGGCATCCTGTCCACTGTCGGATCCAAAAGATAATTAAAATCCCCCCCCATAATAATGTGCCATGTTCCAAAAGCACTCAACTTAGAGAAAGCACTAATCAAAAATTTGAGGGGATGTGCCGGAGGACAGTACACATTTAAAATGCTATTTTCCTTGCAATGTATCAGGGTTTTAAGAATCACAACCATCCCTGCTCATCTTTCACCTGCTCTAATAATGTGAACGGAAGATTTTTCTGGATAAGTACCGCCACTCCCCTACTTTTAGTAGTAAAGGATGAAAAGAATACCTGGTCATAACCCCCTTGTTGTAATTTAAGGTGTTACCCATCATCAAGACGGGTTTCCTGCAACAAAGCAATATCAACCCTTTCTCTCTTAAGGCTAGAAAGCACTTTTTTCCTTTTAACAGCTGAATGACTTCCCTTAATGTTCCAGGTGCACCATTCAATAAGACACTTAGCCATATCCCCTTGAACCCCTCAGAGGGAGAACCTTGCTTAGAAAGCGCTGAGTATGAGTAAATAAAGACTCATAGAGTCGAAGAACTTTATATACAAAAATGACTCTATCAAAACTATAAACAACTATTACTATCAAAAAACTACAAAGAAAACCAACTATAAAACTTTGAATGGAAGACTCTTCCACCTGCCCATAGGGGGCACTCACCGTACACATCCCCTCCTTCACAACTCCTTCAAACCCGGATTGTGCCCCAGCCTTAGGCCAGAAAAAAAACAAGGAGATGATCCTTAAATCAACAGGAAAAAGACAAAGTCAGGATGAACGCTCCACTCATCCGTGCCTTCATGTCACCCCTACTTGTGACTAAAAGAGAAACAGAACAATCAAAAAAAAGGAGAGACAACAAAGAACATCCACACAATTTCCCATCAGAAAACCCAGTTATTAAAAAAAATAGCAACAACTTATTCCAAGGTCTTTTCCCCCCTTTCCAAAAAGGAAATGAATTTAAAAAAGGAAAGGAAAACATGGGGAAAGATAGAAAAGAGAACAAACATTAACCGTATTCTTTAGGCCAATCTGTCTATTTTAAAGTGTCTACAAAGTTTTTAGCTTTATCTGCTCAGTCAAATGTATAAACTGAGTCCTCGTGGCTGAAATGGAGCACTGTGGGGTGCCTCATGGAGTACTGGATGCCCAGGTTCCTCAGCCTCTTTTTAACCTCATCAAAGGACTTCCTCTTTCGAATTACAGCTGCAGAGAAATCCTCGAAAAACATGATTTTTGACCCCTTGTGCAGCAGTGCCTGCGGATCTTTTCCCAGGGATCTGGAAACTTCTATGACTTTTTGCTTGTCCTTATATGAATGGAGGTGCACTAGGACCGAGCAGGGGCGCTACACTGGGCCTGACCTGTGGACTGTAACCCGATATGCCCTTTCAATCTGCAGCCTGCTGGACTCGATGAAGGCCCAAAACCATCGGTAGCCAGTTTTCAAAAAAGCTGACTGGCTGGTCACCTTCCTCACCTTTAGGGAGCCCGACAATTCAGCTATTTATCCTCCAACCTCGATTTTTGAGGTCGTTGATATGGTTTCACAAGGCCTGCACCTCTCGCTTCCGCACCTGGATCCGACTGGATGAGGACTCCATCGCAGCTTCCGAGGCCTTAGTTCGACCCTCCACCTCCTCCAGCCTCTCCCCGAGGCCCTGGATCTCCTGCTCATGCTTCTGCAGCATGGATGCAATAGGTTGGACCGGGTGCGAATCTCCCCATGGATCTCCTCAATCACAGCCCCAACTTTCAAGGTAAGTCTCTCCATCGCCGCAGCCAATTCCTGTGAGTCTGTCAGGTCCCCGGGGGGTTCAGGAGAGGCTGCTGCTGCTGCAGTCTCTGGTGGGGTAGGTGCTGCAGGACAGTGTCCTCCCTGCTGCTGTTTGCTTGCTCCTTTTCCCTTTGGCATCCTTCCCACTCCCAAATATTAACAAATATGTGTTCTGTTAGGTTTTAAACTAATAATTACACCACATAAGTTGGACAGGGATGGCAAAAAACACCTTCGCTGTTAGGCAGAGCTGCCCACAGCAGTCCTACAGAATCACCGCCATCTTGCCGTGTTGCCACCCAAGTTGATAGGGTTGTTAAGAAGGTGTACAGTGTGTTGGCTTTCATTAGCAGGGGGATTGAGTTTAAGAACCCTGAGGTTATGCTGCAGCTCTATAGAGCCCTGGTTAGACCACACTTGGAATATTTTGTTCAATTCTAGTTGCCTCATTATAGGAAAGATGTGGAAGCTTTCGAGAGGGCGCAGAGGAGATTTACCAGGATGCTGCCTGGACAGGAGGGCATGTCTTATGCAAAATGGTTGAGGGTGCTAAGGCTTTTCTCATTTGTGCAAAGATAGATGAGAGGTGACTTGATCAAGGTGTACAAGATGATGAGAGGCTTAGATAGAGCCAGAAATAGCTATCACGAGGGGGCATCATTTTAAGGTGATTGAAGGAAGGTTTCGGGGAGATATCAGAGATAGGTTCTTTACACAGAGAGTGATGGGTGCGTGGAATGCACTGCCAGCAGTAGTAGTAGAGTCAGAGACATTAGGGGCATTTAAGCGACACTTGGACAGGCACATTGATGGTAGTAAAATGAAGGGTATGTAGGTTTGTTTGATCTTAGAGTATGATAAAAGGCCAGCACAACATTGAGGGCTGAAGGGCCTATATGTGCTGTACTATGTTCCATGTCAGTCCTGTGGCTCCATAGCAACTAGTCTAGAGGACAAGGGCTAATGTGCTCAGGGAGATGTCAGGGCACTTCTTGACCGTACCCCAAGATCGCTCAAGAGAATGGGCCACAGTTAGTTAGTTAGTTCCACCTGGAGAAACTTGGGGGGTGAAGAGGGGCAGGGTGGGGTTGGGGAGCAGTGGGTTGAAGGAGACCCAGGAACCTATTCATGGGAGCTGGGAGGTTGGGGGGGGGGAGGGGTGAAGGGAGAAGACAATTGTGAAGGGAGTTGTAACAGTAAGGGAGGTATAAAGTACAATATGGATAGGAATGGGGTCATACAAGAGGGGAGTTTGCTGAAGGTCAGGAGTACCTGACTCTGAGGGAGGGCACACTGTATGACCACAGCTGGTATAGACACCTCATATTGAGCGGGAGAAGAAGGTGCAAGGTGATAACTCATGTAGGCGGGTTCTATTTGGACCTCGGAAGATGCAAGGATTCTGAGGTTCACTGGAAGTGATACCAGGAAAGGGATCTAGGTGTTCAGTGCCTCTCAATGTCACAACACTGACAGCAAGGGAATTGTTAAGAAAGCCCATAAATGCAAATACAACCAAGGAGTCATGGAAACATAGAAAATCAGAGTAGGAATAGTCTATTCAGCCCTTTCAGCTTGCTCCATCATTTAATTTGGTCATGGTTGATCATCCAACTCAGTCCCCTCTACCCACTTTCACTCCATGCCTTTTGATCTTGTTAGCCCCAAGAATACTGAGTACAATTCTGGTCTCCCTCCTATCAGACGGATGCTGTGAAACTTGAAAAGGTTCAGAAAAGATTTTAAAGGATGTTGCCAGGATTGGAGGGTTTGAGCTACAGAGAGAGGCTGAATAGACTGGGGTTGTTTTCTCTGGGGTGTTGGAGGATGAGGGATGACCTTATAGAGGTTTATAAAATCATGAGAGGAATGGATAGGGTAAATACACAAGATCTTATTCCTGGGTTAGGTGAGTCCAGAACTAGAGGGCATTGGTTTAGGGTAAGAGGGAAAAGGTATAAAAGAGACCTCGGGGCAACATTTTCAAGTTGGACTGAAGGGTCTGTTTCCATGCTGTACATCTATATGACTCTATTACTCTATAAGTATATTTAACTCCTTGAAAATATTCAGTGTTTTGACCTCAACTGCTTCCTATGCTGGAGAATTCCATATACTCACTACTCTCTGAGTGGAGAAATTTCTTTCTGTCTCTGTGTATCCTTAGACTGTGATCAAAGTCCAAAGTCAACCAAACAAAATTCAAATTTCAGAAGATGACCAAGCTTTCCACGTTGTTAACCTCACACACCATGTCGATGGCATCACATGATCAAAAGCTTTTACAAGACATGATCAAGACAATACGCAATAAAATTTATACAACAGCCAACATACTCCCAGCACATATTGAGATTGACACTCCATGGTACAGCCTGCAAGAGACCATCTTACATCAGTTTGGTAACAGATCACCAGATCCATGGATTAGTAGCACCCACCTCAGAGCCAATAAACAAGCTCAGCTTGGCTTTCCAAAGTCTTTCATCTAGTCCATCTGAACAGGCCGGCAGTAGCAGGATTCCTAGTTCTACACCAACCTCTGTACAGTCACAATTCAGTAGATTCAAACCACATTCATTTGAAGGACAGGGCGCACATGACTCAATCAACTCAGTCGATAACCTCAAATACCTGTAGTTAGACTGATTCAAAGGATGATGAAATATTACAGTGTAAGGATGATACGAAGTCTGTATAACACCAGGGACACATGGGTATTGAACATAAAAGATGGCCAACACATGGAATGATCAGGATTGAATCAGAATAGTCAATGACTTGTGAATTCATGTGAGGCAGTGAAATGGATCAACCCCAGTAGCAGTTGGAGCTCCTACATCCACACCACATTTCATCCACTTCTCAGACAAAAGTAGCAACAGAACCACTTCCAGCACAGGGGAAGATTACACCCTTCTGACAGGTTACTTCTCAAAGTTTCTCATTGTTTGACAACTTAGCAACACAACAAACATGACCATTACTGACACAATGAGTACCGTTTTCATTTAATTCCGTATCCTCGAATGGATATCTTTTGATAACAGAGAGCACACTTGTATTGTGAATGTGTAGTGTGTATGCATGTATATGTGTTTCAGTATTACCTCCCCATCATGCTCAGTCTTGCAGAGTGTACAGTATATACTACCAAATCAGTGATCATTACATTTTGAGCAACAAGATTTTCACATTGAAATGCTGCATTTTTACATTGTGCCAATGGAGAAGGGATTGCCATCCGTAGCACACCCTCTGTTTGCAAAATGCATGTGTATGACCAGCAACCAACTGTTTAACCATTCTGAGACACATTCTTCAAAAACCAAGGAGAATGAAAGAGATACGCAAAGCTGGTAAAGAACTCCAAAAGCCACTTACTGTGCAGGGAGAGTAAGTTAGAAAAACTACTGTAAATGCTCTGACACCAGCAACCAACCCAGATCATGGGAAGTCATTACTGATCATGAAATTACATATGAAGGAACAGAAGCCCAGCTCAGACAAACATGACAGAGAAAGTGAGAACATGCCGATGTGTAATGACATAGACTGACAGCAACCAGCAACAAGGCCACCAAATAATGGACAAAGCACAACATAACAATACATGCCCCTCCTGATGGTGGAATAGTTACCAGACCACAATGTGTTGTCAAACTTTCAAAGCATGGCACTGGAGCTTGAATTGTTTGTCTTGTAAACTCTGTTTTAGTTAATTGTATATTTATTGGATTTACCCACATTCCTATGTATAATTATGTCTATCAGTTTAGGATAAGTTTAAACTTTAGGAAAAGGGTGACATTTTATTTTGATTCATGTTCAGTATGTAAGTGTAGCTTTAAGCAATATGCTCATGGTTAAGTTAGAGAAGTCTCAAATTCCATCTTAACCTGGGGCTCATCTGAAATATACTCTCTGTGTAACCTAAAAGCTAGCCAACACACAACGTGCCTGAGGAGTTTAATATTTATATATTAAACTTGTAATAAATATCTGTTTGACTCTTCAACACCATCATATCCATATCCAATTTCAGATATTGTAAGGAATAACTTGGCATCACTACATGATTTAACATGTAATGTCCTGATGAAGGGTTTATGCCCAAAACATCGACTCTCCTGCTTCTCGGATGCTGCCTGACCTGCTGTGCTTTTCCAGCACCACACTTTTTGACTCATATCCTTCTGGTGGCAAAACATGCATCAAACCTTCATATTTCAAATGTATTTTGTATTTTTCTTGACCACTTTTAATTGTTTCTTTAAATATTTCCCTCTGTTTATTTACAGCAGTACCTTTAATGTAAATAGATTAACCAAAATGACAATTAACCTTAGTCTGTTCTCCCCTCAAACCTCTGTACCCAGCTTCACTCAGATTTATGATTCATGTTTGTGATTGGAATGTCATTCCCAAATTTAATATGGAATTCAATTATTTTATGATCACTATTTCCAAGAATATATTTTACAATGAGATGACTAAAGGATCTTGCTTCATTTCCCAATAATGGATCTCAGACAGCTTTATCTCTAATCAGATCTGCAATGCATTGCTCCAAGCAACGGTCACAAAAATACTTTATGAATACATCTTCTAGAGCTCTCTTGCCAATGTGATTGTCCTAGTCTATATGAAGATTTAAAGTTCCACACAATTATTACATTCCCTTTGTTTCATACTCCAGTACCATCTTGTTTAACACTCAGTCCATTTGAGAATACATTGTATCAAATAGGCTGTGTATCAGGTTATTCCTGAGTCATCAAGAGGCCATGCATATTGCCAATTGGATGCCTCAGAACAAATAAGTTACTGAACTAATGATTCAGATGCTCAGAAATGTGACCTAAAATCCCATCATAACAACTGGGAATCTAAACTCAGATAATTAAATTAAATGTGGATTTAAAATGCTACTGTTTGTAATATATCCTTGAAGTTATCAAATTGTTGCAGAAACCCTATTTGGTTCACTGTCATCCTTTAGGGAAGGGAATCTGCAATTGCTTGTCTTACCCTTTCTTTGATGAGATGTGAATATTGTTGGCAATAAAAGATAGTCAGCATAGTCTCACATTCTCAAAACAAAATCAGAAATTGCTAGAAAAACCCAGCAGGTCTGACAGCATCTGTGGAGAGAAATCAGAGTTAACATTTAAGGTCGAGTGACCCTTCCTGAGAACCTTATCATTTTGTTTCTGATTTTCAGCATCCACATTTCTTATGGTTTTTATTTACCCTGACTAGAGAAGGACAACAGGTGGTAGGTTTAATCTTGCGGACACCATAGCTTGGGAGAGGGGTGAGGATGAGAAGGCAGGACCTTCAGTGTGACCCCAGCTAGTACCTGCACTGTTGGCATCACTCTGCAACACAAACCCCTGGATATGGCCTTCTTTAACCTTACAAAGGTGTTTGACATTGTCAATTGGGAAGCATTATGGAGCGTCCTTCTCTGCTTTGGCTACACTGTGAAGTTTGTCCCCATCCTTCGCCTGCTCCACAATGACATAGAAGTTGTGGGAATGACATGGTACCCCCACCAACCCATTTCTCGTTCGGACCAGGGTCAAGCAACACTGTTCCTGATCTACCTCGCTGCAATGCTTCATCTCAATGGGACAAACTCCCCGCTGGAGTGGGTCTAACCTCCAGAACCAGCAGGAAATTATTCAACCTCCCCCCGCCTTCACACCAAAACCAAACTCACACCAACTCAGTGCCATTAGCTGCAGTTCGTAGATGATGCTTGTGCATGTGCAATCTCACAGGATGTACTCCAGACCATCGTCAACACCTTACAGAGACATATGAGAGCATGGGTCTCACCCTCAACATGTGCGAGATGGAGGTCCTACACCAAACTGGCCTGGGATTGTGGAGTGAATCCCTGATCATCAAGGTCCATGGGGAAGCCTGAGAGAATGTTGGCCACTTCCAGAACCTCGGAGGGGTTCTGTCGGCCAAAGCAGGTTTTGATGACAAAGTGCAGCAGTGCCCCCCAATGTGCTAGCGCAGCCTTCGGCCGCCTGAGTAAGAGGGTGTTCGAGACCAACAACATCAGATCTGACCCCAAGCTCATGGTCTACAGAGCCCTCCTATATGGCTGTGAGCCATGGATTGTCTACAGCAGACACCTCAAGGCACTGGAGCTGTCCCACCAACACTGCCTGCACAAGATCCTGGGAAACTGCTGAGAAGAAAGATGCACCAAGACCAGTCACCTCGACCAGGCCGACATCCCCAACATCGAGGCACTGACCACCCACACCTTCATCAGCTGCAATGGGCTGGGCACGTTGTCCCCATGACCGACACGAGATTCCCTACTCCCAACTCCGAAAGGACAGGTGAGCCCCAGGTGGACAGAGGAAGCACTTCAGGGATACTCTCAAGGCCTCACTGGGGAAGTGCGGCATTCCCACAGACCCAGGACCAAACAAGTGAGGGAGGAGCATCTGGGAAGGTATTGAGCACCTTCCGACTGGCCGTTGGGAAAAAGCAGAAACCAGGCAAAAACAGCAAAAGGAGCATGCTCCCACACCAATGCCCCACCCACCCCTTTCTGTCCCAAATGTAGCAGAGCCTGTGGAAGTCACAGCGGTCTGTACAGCCACTTACAGACTCACTCTGAGAGTGGAAGAGAGTCATCCTCATTTGTGAGAGACTGGTGATGAATGAATGCAATGCAAACCAGCCAGCCAGCCATCCAACTGAGCTAAGCAACCCCTACTGGCAAAGTTACCATTTACTAGTTTTGAGGGGAGGGGGTTGGGAGGAAGGCAGCAACGTTTCACCAAGAATGGTTTGTTATTGTCTGCTGCACTGCCTGGACTTTGTCCATTAATTTTGTATGTTCAGAAACAGTGATTTCTTGGATCCAATTTATTCAAATCTTTCATTATTTTAAATATTTTGATCATTTTCCTTCCCAGACTTTTTCCCAAGAACAGACAGAATTTTCCAAGGCCCCGAAAGATGATTGAATCTGAGGTAAATGTGTTCAGTCTAGGGTAGATTAGCTGCAATACTGGACTGCTCTGGAATTGGCTACACTGTGTCCCCTCAGTCATCTCAAAAACTCTAACTCTACTCCATTTGTCCTCTGTATTGACATAATTTTCTCTTTAAAATCTCTATTAAACTTGTCAAATATGACATTGCCTGTAATAAACCTGCTTTCAGTCTTGATTAGATCATTCAGTTAATGCATCTCAAAATATGAATCTGAAGACTTTTCCATAACAGACTTTAAATGAATTGGAGATCAGTTTACCAAAATAATTCTTCTCCCTCATGCACAACACACACAACACACATCAAACACACACAACACACATCAAACACACATCAAACACACACAACTCACATCAAACACACACGACGCACATCAAGTACACACAACTCACATCAAACACACATCAAACACACACGACACACATCAAACACACACAACTCACATCAAACACACACGACACACATCAAACACACACAACTTACATCAAACACACACGACACACATCAAACACACACGACACACATCAAACACACACAACACACATCAAACACACACAACTCACATCAAACACACACGACACACATCAAACACACACGACGCACATCAAACACACACGACACACATCAAACACACACAACACACATCAAACACACATCAAACACACACAACAAACATCAAACACACACGACTCACATCAAACACACACGACGCACATCAAACACACATGACACACATCAAACACACACGACACACATCAAACACACACGACACACATCAAACACACACAACACACATCAAACAAACATCAAACACACACAACACACATCAAACACACACGACTCACATCAAACACACACAACGCACATCAAACACACACGACACACATCAAACACACACGACTCACATCGAACAAACACGACACACATCAAACACACACGACACACATCAAACACACACGACGCACATCATACACACACACCACACATCAAACACACACAACTTACATCAAACACACACAACTCACATCAAACACACACGACACACATCAAACACACACGACACACATCATACACACACGACACACATCAAACACACGCGACACACATCAAACACGCACAACACACATCAAACACACACGACACACATCAAACACACACGACACACATCAAACACACACGACTCACATCAAACACACACAACTCATATCAAACACACATGACACACATCAAACACACACGACTCACATCAAACACACACAACACACATCAAACACACACGACACACATCAAACACACACAACTCACATCAAACACACACGACACACATCAAACACACACAACTCACATCAAACACACATCAAACACACACGACACACATCAAACACACACAACTCACATCAAACACACACGACACACATCAAACACACGCAACTCACATCAAACACACACGACACACATCAAACACACACGACACACATCAAACACACACGACACACATCAAACACACACAATTGACATCAAACACACACGACACACATCAAACACACACAACACACATCAAACACACACAACTCACATCAAATACACACAACTCACATCAAACACACACGACGCACATCAAGTACACACAACTCACATCAAACACACATCAAACACACACGACACACATCAAACACACACAACTCACATCAAACACACACGACACACATCAAACACACACAACTTACATCAAACACACACGACACACATCAAACACACACGACACACATCAAACACACACAACACACATCAAACACACACAACTCACATCAAACACACACGACACACATCAAATACACACAACTCACATCAAACACACATCAAACACACACAACTCACATCAAACACACACGACACACATCAAACACACACAACACACATCAAACACACACAACTCACATCAAACACACACAACTCACATCAAACACACACGACACACATCAAATACACACGACTCACATCAAGCACACATCAAACACACACAACACACATCAAACACACATGACACACATCAAACACACACGACACACATCAAACACACACAACTCACATCAAAAACACACGACACACATCAAACACACATAACACACATCAAACACACACAACTCACATCAAACACACACAACACACATCAAACACACACAACTCACATCAAACACACAGAACTCACATCAAACACACACGACACACATCAAATACACACAACTCACATCAAACACACATCAAACACGCACAACACACATCAAACACACACGACACACATCAAACACACACAACTCACATCAAACACACACAACTCACATCAAACACACACGACACACATCAAACACACACAACGCACATCAAACACACACAACTCACAACAAACACACACGACGCACATCAAACACACACGACACACATCAAACACACACAACTCACATCAAACACACACAACACACATCAAACACACACAACTCACATCAAACACACACAACTCACATCAAACACACACGACACACATCAAACACACACAACTCACATCAAACACACACAACGCACATCAAACACACACGACACACATCAAACACACATGACACACATCAAACACACACGACTCATATCAAACACACACGACACACATCAAACACACACAACACACATCAAACACACACAACTCACATCAAACACACACGACGCACATCAAAAACACACGACACACGTCAAACACACACAACGCACATCAAACACACACAACGCACATCAAACACACACGACACACATCAAACACACACAACACACATCAAACACACACGACTCACATCAAACACACACAACTCACATCAAACACACACGACACACATCAAACACACACAATACACATCAAACACACACGACTCACATCAAATACACACGACACACATCAAACACACACGACACACATCAAACACACACAACACACATCAAACACACACGACACACATCAAACACACACGACACACATCAAACACACACAACTCACATCAAACACACACGACACACATCAAACACACACAACTCACATCAAACACACACGACACACATCAAACACACACAACTCACATCAAACACACATCAAACACACACGACACACATCAAACACACACAACTCACATCAAACACACACGACACACATCAAACACACGCAACTCACATCAAAAACACACGACACACATCAAACACACACGACACATATCAAACGCACACGACACACATCAAACACACACAATTCACATCAAACACACACGACACACATCAAACACACACAACACACATCAAACACACACAACTGACATCAAACACACACAACTCACATCAAACACACACGACGCACATCAAGTACACACAACTCACATCAAACACACATCAAACACACACGACACACATCAAACACACACAACTCACATCAAACACACACGACACACATCAAACACACACAACTCACATCAAACACACACGACACACATCAAACACACACGACACACATCAAACACACACGACACACATCAAACACACACGACACACATCAAACACACACAACGCACATCAAACACACATGACACACATCAAACACACACAACTCATATCAAACACACACGACGCACATCAAACACACACGACTCACATCAAACACACACGACACACATCAAACACACACGACACACATCAAACACACACGACACACATCAAACACACACGACACACATCAAACACACACAACTCACATCAAACACACACGACACACATCAAACACACACAACTCACATCAAACACACACGACACACATCAAACACACACGACACACATCAAACACACACAACTCACATCAAACACACACAACTCACATCAAACGCACACGACACGCATCAAACACACACAACTCACATCAAACACGCACGACACACATCAAACACACATCCAACACACACGACACACATCAAACACACACAACTCACATCAAACATACACGACACACATCAAACACACGCAACTCACATCAAACACACACGATACACATCAAACACACACGACACACATCAAACACACACGACACACATCAAACACACACAATTGACATCAAACACACACGACACACATCAAACACACACAACTCACATCAAACACACACAACTCACATCAAACACACACGACGCACATCAGGTACACACAACTCACATCAAACACACATCAAACACACACGACACACATCAAACACACACAACTCACATCAAACACACACGACACACATCAAACACACACAACTTACATCAAACACACACGACACACATCAAACACACACAATTGACATCAAACACACACGACACACATCAAACACACACAACTCACATCAAAGACACACAACTCACATCAAACACACACGACGCACATCAGGTACACACAACTCACATCAAACACACATCAAACACACACGACACACATCAAACACACGCAACTCACATCAAACACACACGACACACATCAAACACACACAACTTACATCAAACACACACGACACACATCAAACACACACGACACACATCAAACACACACAACACACATCAAACACACACAACTCACATCAAACACACACGACACACATCAAATACACACAACTCACATCAAACACACATCAAATACACACAACTCACATCAAACACACACGACACACATCAAACACACACAACACACATCAAACACACACAACTCACATCAAACACACACAACTCACATCAAACACACACGACACACATCAAATACACACGACTCACATCAAGCACACACAACTCACATCAAACACACACAACTCACATCAAACACACACAACACACATCAAACACACACAACACACATCAAACACACACGACACACATCAAACACACACGACACACATCAAACACACACAACTCACAACAAACACACACGACACACATCAAACACACATAACACACATCAAACACACACAACTCACATCAAACACACACGACACACATCAAACACACACAACTCACATCAAACACACAGAACTCACATCAAACACACACGACACACATCAAATACACACAACTCACATCAAACACACATCAAACACGCACAACACACATCAAACACACACGACACACATCAAACACACACAACTCACATCAAACACACACAACTCACATCAAACACACACGACACACATCAAACACACACGACGCACATCAAACACACACAACTCACAACAAACACACACGACGCACATCAAACACACACGACACACATCAAACACACACGACTCACATCAAACACGCACAACTCATATCAAACACACACGACACACATCAAACACACACGACACACATCAAACACACACAACTCACATCAAACACACACGACACACATCAAACACACACAACTCACATCAAACACACACGACACACATCAAACACACACAACTCACATCAAACACACATCAAACACACATGACACACATCAAACACACACAACTCACATCAAACACACACGACACACATCAAACACACGCAACTCACATCAAAAACACACGACACACATCAAACACACATGACACATATCAAACGCACACGACACACATCAAACACACACAATTCACATCAAACACACACGACACACATCAAACACACACAACACACATCAAACACACACGACACACATCAAACACACACGACACACATCAAACACACACGACTCACATCAAACACACACAACTCATATCAAACACACATGACACACATCAAACACACACGACTCACATCAAACACACACAACACACATCAAACACACACGACACACATCAAACACACACAACTCACATCAAACACACACGACACACATCAAACACACACAACTCACATCAAACACACATCAAACACACACGACACACATCAAACACACACAACTCACATCAAACACACACGACACACATCAAACACACGCAACTCACATCAAACACACACGACACACATCAAACACACACGACACACATCAAACACACACGACACACATCAAACACACACAATTGACATCAAACACACACGACACACATCAAACACACACAACACACATCAAACACACACAACTCACATCAAATACACACAACTCACATCAAACACACACGACGCACATCAAGTACACACAACTCACATCAAACACACATCAAACACACACGACACACATCAAACACACACAACTCACATCAAACACACACGACACACATCAAACACACACAACTTACATCAAACACACACGACACACATCAAACACACACGACACACATCAAACACACACAACACACATCAAACACACACAACTCACATCAAACACACACGACACACATCAAATACACACAACTCACATCAAACACACATCAAACACACACAACTCACATCAAACACACACGACACACATCAAACACACACAACACACATCAAACACACACAACTCACATCAAACACACACAACTCACATCAAACACACACGACACACATCAAATACACACGACTCACATCAAGCACACATCAAACACACACAACACACATCAAACACACATGACACACATCAAACACACACGACACACATCAAACACACACAACTCACATCAAAAACACACGACACACATCAAACACACATAACACACATCAAACACACACAACTCACATCAAACACACACAACACACATCAAACACACACAACTCACATCAAACACACAGAACTCACATCAAACACACACGACACACATCAAATACACACAACTCACATCAAACACACATCAAACACGCACAACACACATCAAACACACACGACACACATCAAACACACACAACTCACATCAAACACACACAACTCACATCAAACACACACGACACACATCAAACACACACAACGCACATCAAACACACACAACTCACAACAAACACACACGACGCACATCAAACACACACGACACACATCAAACACACACAACTCACATCAAACACACACAACACACATCAAACACACACAACTCACATCAAACACACACAACTCACATCAAACACACACGACACACATCAAACACACACAACTCACATCAAACACACACAACGCACATCAAACACACACGACACACATCAAACACACATGACACACATCAAACACACACGACTCATATCAAACACACACGACACACATCAAACACACACAACACACATCAAACACACACAACTCACATCAAACACACACGACGCACATCAAAAACACACGACACACGTCAAACACACACAACGCACATCAAACACACACAACGCACATCAAACACACACGACACACATCAAACACACACAACACACATCAAACACACACGACTCACATCAAACACACACAACTCACATCAAACACACACGACACACATCAAACACACACAATACACATCAAACACACACGACTCACATCAAATACACACGACACACATCAAACACACACGACACACATCAAACACACACGACTCACATCAAACACACGCAACTCATATCAAACACACATGACACACATCAAACACACACGACTCACATCAAACACACACAACACACATCAAACACACACAACACACATCAAACACACACGACACACATCAAACACACACGACACACATCAAACACACACAACTCACATCAAACACACACGACACACATCAAACACACACAACTCACATCAAACACACACGACACACATCAAACACACACAACTCACATCAAACACACATCAAACACACACGACACACATCAAACACACACAACTCACATCAAACACACACGACACACATCAAACACACGCAACTCACATCAAAAACACACGACACACATCAAACACACACGACACATATCAAACGCACACGACACACATCAAACACACACAATTCACATCAAACACACACGACACACATCAAACACACACAACACACATCAAACACACACAACTGACATCAAACACACACAACTCACATCAAACACACACGACGCACATCAAGTACACACAACTCACATCAAACACACATCAAACACACACGACACACATCAAACACACACAACTCACATCAAACACACACGACACACATCAAACACACACAACTCACATCAAACACACACGACACACATCAAACACACACGACACACATCAAACACACACGACACACATCAAACACACACGACACACATCAAACACACACAACGCACATCAAACACACATGACACACATCAAACACACACAACTCATATCAAACACACACGACGCACATCAAACACACACGACTCACATCAAACACACACGACACACATCAAACACACACGACACACATCAAACACACACGACACACATCAAACACACACAACTCACATCAAACACACACGACACACATCAAACACACACAACTCACATCAAACACACACGACACACATCAAACACACACGACACACATCAAACACACACAACTCACATCAAACACACACAACTCACATCAAACGCACACGACACGCATCAAACACACACAACTCACATCAAACACGCACGACACACATCAAACACACATCCAACACACACGACACACATCAAACACACACAACTCACATCAAACATACACGACACACATCAAACACACGCAACTCACATCAAACACACACGATACACATCAAACACACACGACACACATCAAACACACACGACACACATCAAACACACACAATTGACATCAAACACACACGACACACATCAAACACACACAACTCACATCAAACACACACAACTCACATCAAACACACACGACGCACATCAGGTACACACAACTCACATCAAACACACATCAAACACACACGACACACATCAAACACACACAACTCACATCAAACACACACGACACACATCAAACACACACAACTTACATCAAACACACACGACACACATCAAACACACACAATTGACATCAAACACACACGACACACATCAAACACACACAACTCACATCAAAGACACACAACTCACATCAAACACACACGACGCACATCAGGTACACACAACTCACATCAAACACACATCAAACACACACGACACACATCAAACACACGCAACTCACATCAAACACACACGACACACATCAAACACACACAACTTACATCAAACACACACGACACACATCAAACACACACGACACACATCAAACACACACAACACACATCAAACACACACAACTCACATCAAACACACACGACACACATCAAATACACACAACTCACATCAAACACACATCAAATACACACAACTCACATCAAACACACACGACACACATCAAACACACACAACACACATCAAACACACACAACTCACATCAAACACACACAACTCACATCAAACACACACGACACACATCAAATACACACGACTCACATCAAGCACACACAACTCACATCAAACACACACAACTCACATCAAACACACACAACACACATCAAACACACACAACACACATCAAACACACACGACACACATCAAACACACACGACACACATCAAACACACACAACTCACAACAAACACACACGACACACATCAAACACACATAACACACATCAAACACACACAACTCACATCAAACACACACGACACACATCAAACACACACAACTCACATCAAACACACAGAACTCACATCAAACACACACGACACACATCAAATACACACAACTCACATCAAACACACATCAAACACGCACAACACACATCAAACACACACGACACACATCAAACACACACAACTCACATCAAACACACACAACTCACATCAAACACACACGACACACATCAAACACACACGACGCACATCAAACACACACAACTCACAACAAACACACACGACGCACATCAAACACACACGACACACATCAAACACACACGACTCACATCAAACACGCACAACTCATATCAAACACACACGACACACATCAAACACACACGACACACATCAAACACACACAACTCACATCAAACACACACGACACACATCAAACACACACAACTCACATCAAACACACACGACACACATCAAACACACACAACTCACATCAAACACACATCAAACACACATGACACACATCAAACACACACAACTCACATCAAACACACACGACACACATCAAACACACGCAACTCACATCAAAAACACACGACACACATCAAACACACATGACACATATCAAACGCACACGACACACATCAAACACACACAATTCACATCAAACACACACGACACACATCAAACACACACAACACACATCAAACACACACAACTGACATCAAACACACACAACTCACATCAAACACACACGACGCACAACAAGTACACACAACTCACATCAAACACACATCAAACACACACGACACACATCAAACACACACAACTCACATCAAACACACACGACACACATCAAACACACACAACTCACATCAAACACACACGACACACATCAAACACACACGACACACATCAAACACACACAACTCACATCAAACACACACACACACATCAAACACACACAACTCACATCAAACACACACGACACACATCAAACACACACAACTCACATCAAACACACATCAAACACACACGACACACATCAAACACACACAACTCACATCAAACACACACGACACACATCAAACACACACAACACACATCAAACACACACGACACACATCAAACACACACGACACACATCAAACACACACGACTCACATCAAACACGCACAACTCATATCAAACACACACGACACACATCAAACACACACGACTCACATCAAACACACACAACACACATCAAACACACACGACACACATCAAACACACACGACACACATCAAACACACACAACTCACATCAAACACACACAACACACATCAAACACACACAACTCACATCAAACACACACGACACACATCAAACACACACGACTCACATCAAACACACACGACACACATCAAACACACACGACACACATCAAACACACACAACTCACATCAAACACACACGACACACATCAAACACACACAACTCACATCAAACACACACGACACACATCAAACACACACGACACACATCAAACACACACAACTCACATCAAACACACACGACACACATCAAACACACACGACACACATCAAACACACACGACACACATCAAACACACACAACTCACATCAAACACACACGACACACATCAAACACACACAACTCACATCAAACACACACGACACACATCAAACACACACGACACACATCAAACACACACAACTCACATCAAACACACACGACACACATCAAACACACACGACACACATCAAACACACACAATTCACATCAAACACACACGACACACATCAAACACACACAACACACGTCAAACACACACAACTCACATCAAACACACACTACTCACATCAAACACACACGACGCACATCAAGTACACACAACTCACATCAAACACACATCAAACACACACGACACACATCAAACACACACAACTCACATCAAACACACACGACACACATCAAACACACACAACTTACATCAAACACACACGACACACATCAAACACACACAACACACATCAAACACACACAACTCACATCAAACACACACGACACACATCAAATACACACAAAACACATCAAACACACATCAAACACACACAACTCACATCAAACACACACGACACACATCAAACACACACAACACACATCAAACACACACAACTCACATCAAACACACACAACTCACATCAAAGACACACGACACACATCAAATACACACGACTCACATCAAGCACACATCAAACACACACAACACACATCAAACACACACGACACACATCAAACACACACGACACACATCAAACACACACAACTCACATCAAACACACACAACACACATCAAACACACACAACACACATCAAACACACACAACTCACATCAAACACACACGACACACATCAAACACACACAACTCACATCAAACACACAGAACTCACATCAAACACACACGACACACATCAAATACACACAACTCACATCTAACACACATCAAACACGCACAACACACATCAAACACACACGACACACATCAAACACACACAACTCACATCAAACACACACAACTCACATCAAACACACACGACACACATCAAACACACACGACGCACATCAAACACACACAACTCACATCAAACACACACGACGCACATCAAACACACACGGCACACATCAAACACACACAACTCACATCAAACACACACAACACACATCAAACACACACAACTCACATCAAACACACACAACTCACATCAAACACACACGACACACATCAAACACACACAACTCACATCAAACACACACAACGCACATCAAACACACACGACACACATCAAACACACACGACACACATCAAATACACACGACTCACATCAAGCACACATCAAACACACACAACACACATCAAACACACACGACACACATCAAACACACACGACACACATCAAACACACACAACTCACATCAAACACACACAACACACATCAAACACACACAACACACATCAAACACACACAACTCACATCAAACACACACGACACTCATCAAACACACACAACTCACATCAAACACACAGAACTCACATCAAACACACACGACACACATCAAATACACACAACTCACATCAAACACACATCAAACACGCACAACACACATCAAACACACACGACGCACATCAAACACACACAACTCACATCAAACACACATCAAACACACACGACACACATCAAACACACACGACACACATCAAACACACACGACGCACATCAAACACACACAACTCACATCAAACACACACGACGCACATCAAACACACACGGCACACATCAAACACACACAACTCACATCAAACACACACAACACACATCAAACACACACAACTCACATCAAACACACACAACTCACATCAAACACACACAACACACATCAAACACACACAACACACATCAAACACACACAACTCACATCAAACACACACGACACACATCAAACACACACAACTCACATCAAACACACAGAACTCACATCAAACACACACGACACACATCAAATACACACAACTCACATCAAACACACATCAAACACGCACAACACACATCAAACACACACGACACACATCAAACACACACAACTCACATCAAACACACACAACTCACATCAAACACACACGACACACATCAAACACACACGACGCACATCAAACACACACAACTCACATCAAACACACACGACGCACATCAAACACACACGGCACACATCAAACACACACAACTCACATCAAACACACACAACACACATCAAACACACACAACTCACATCAAACACACACAACTCACATCAAACACACACGACACACATCAAACACACACAACTCACATCAAACACACACAACGCACATCAAACACACACGACACACATCAAACACACACGACACACATCAAACACACACAACTCATATCAAACACACACGACACACATCAAACACACACAACACACATCAAACACACACAACTCACATCAAACACACACGACGCACATCAAACACACACGACACACATCAAACACACACAACGCACATCAAACACACACAACGCACATCAAACACACACGACACACATCAAACACACACAACACACATCAAACACACACGACTCACATCAAACACACACAACTCACATCAAACACACACGACACACATCAAACACACACAATACACATCAAACACACACGACTCACATCAAATACACACGACACACATCAAACACACACAATGCACATCAAACACACACGACACACATCAAACACAGACGACACACATCAAACACACACGACACACATCAAACACACACGACTCACATCAAACACACACGACGCACATCAAACACACACGACACACATCAAACACACACGACACACATCAAACACACACGACACACATCAAACACACACGACACACATCAAACACACAGAACTCACATCAAACACACACGACACACATCAAATACACACAACTCACATCAAACACACATCAAACACGCACAACACACATCAAACACACACGACGCACATCAAGTACACACAACTCACATCAAACACACATCAAACACACACGACACACATCAAACACACACGACACACATCAAACACACACGACGCACATCAAACACACACAACACACATCAAACACACACAACACACATCAAACACACACAACTCACATCAAACACACACGACTCACATCAAACACACACAACTCACATCAAACACACACGACACACATCAAATACACACAACTCACATCAAACACACAAAACACACATCAAACACAGTAAGAACAGAGAAGCTGGTAAAAAGGACGGGGGTATGACATTGTTAATCAAGTATTATGTTGGCAGAAAGGATGTTTGGGGACTCATTAACTGAGGTAGTATGGGCTGAGGTTAGAAACAGGAAAGGAGAGGTCACCATGTTGGGAATTTTCTATAGGCCTCCGAATAGTCCCAGAGCTGTAGAGGAAATGATAGCAAAGATGATTCTTGATAGGAGCAAGAGTGACAGGGTAGTTGTTATGGGGGACTTTAACTTTCCAAGTATTGACTGGGAATACTATAGTTCAAGTAGTTTAGATGGGTCAGTTTTTGTCCAGTGTGTGCAGGAGGGCTTTCTGACACCGTATGTAGACAGGCCTACAAGGGGCAAGGCCACATTGGATTTAGTACTGGATTCAATACTGTTAGATTTGCAGGTAGGTGAGCACTTTGGTGATAGGGACCACAATTTGGTTATGTTTACTTTAGTGATGGAAAGGGGTAGGTATATACCGCAGGGAAAGAGGTATAACTAGGGGAATTAGGAAAGAGTTAAGATGCATAGGATGGGGAAGGAAACTGCAGGGGATGGATGCAATTGAAAAGTGGAGCTACTGTTGGTCCTTGATAAGTATGTACCTGTCAGGCAGGGAGGAAGTTGTTGAGCGCAGGAGCCGTGGTTTACTAAAGAAGTTGAAGAAGTTGTCAAGAGGAAGAAGGCGGCTGAGGTTTGGTGGAGATGTGAAGACCCAGTTAGGGTGCTCGAGTGTCACAAGTTAGCCAGGAGAAACCTAAAGAAAGTGTTAAGAAGAGCCAGGAGGGGACATGAAAAGTCGTTAGGCATAGGATCAAGGAAAACCCTGAGGCTTTCTATTGGTATATCAGGAAAAAAAGAATGACTAAAATATGATTAGGGCAATTAAGAACAGTAGTGGGAAGTTGTGTGTGGAGTCAGAGGAGATAGGGGAAGCATTAAATGAATATTTTTCATCCGTAGTCACACTAGAAAAAGACATTGTTGGCGAGGTGAATACTGGGATACAGGCTACTAGACCAGGTGGGATTGAGGTTCACAAGGAAGAGGTGTTAGCAATTCTGGAAATGTGAAAATAGATAAGTCCCCTAGGGCAGTTGGGACTTGTCCTAGGATTCTCTGAGAAGCCAGGAAGGCGATTGCAGAGCCTTTGGCTTTGATCTTTATGTCGTCATTGTCTACAGGAGTAGTGCCAGAGGACTGGAGGATAACAAATATTTCCCCTTGTTCAAGAAGGGGAGTCGGGACAACCCTGGTACTAATAGACCAGTGAGCCTTACTTCAGTTATGGGTAAAGTGTTGGAAAAGGTTACAAGAGATAGGATTCATAATCATATAGAAAGCAATAGGTTGATTAGGGATAGTCAACACAGTTTTGTGAAGGGTAGCCTCCCAAACCTTATTGAGTTCTTTGAGAAGGTGACCAAACAGATGGATGAGGGTAAAGCAATTGATGTGGTGTATATATATTTCTATAAGGAGTTTGATAACGTTCCCCACGGTAGGCTATTGCACAAAATACAGTGGCATGGAATTGAGGATGATTTAGCAGTTTGGATCAGTAATTGGTGAGCTATAAGAAGACAGAGGGTGGTGGTTGGTGGGAAATGTTCACCCTGGAGTTCAGTTACTAGTGGGGTACCACGAGGATCTGTTTTGGGGGCCACTGCTGTTTGTCATTGTTATAAATGACCTGGATGAGAGCATAGAGCCCTGAATGGGTTAGTAAATTTGTGGATGACGCTAAGGTCAGTGGTGTGGTGGATAGTGCAGAAGGATGTTGTAGGTTACAGAGGGACATGGATATGCTGCAGAGCTGGGCTGAGAGGTGGTAAATGGAGAATAATGTGGAAAAGTGCAAGGTGATTCACTTTGGAAGGAGTAACAGGAATGCAGAGTACTGGGCTAATGGTAAGATCCTTGATAGTGTAGATGAACAGAGAGATCTGGATGTCCACGTACCTAGATCCCTGAAAGTTGTCACCCAGATTGATAGGGTTGTTATGAAGGCATACGGTGTGTTAGCTTTTTTTAGTAGAGGGGTTGAGTTTCAGAGCCACGAGGTCATGCTGCAGCTGTACAAATCTCTGGTGTGCCCGCACTTGGAGTACTGCGTACAGTCTGGTCACCACATTATAAGAGGGATGTGGAAGCTTTGGAAAGTGTTCAGAGATTTACTAGGATGTTGCCTGGTATGGAGGGAAGGTCTTATGAGGAAAGGCTGAGGGACTTGAGGCTGTTTTCGTTAGAGAGAAGAAGGTTGAGAGGTGACTTAATTGAGACATTTAAGATCATCAGAGGATTAGGTAGGGTGGACAGGGAGAGTCTTTTTCCTAGGATAGTGATGGCTAGTACAAGCAGGCATAGCTTTAAATTGGAGGGGAGGGGGGTGTGATAGATATGGGGCCGATGTCAGAGGTGGTTTCTTTACTCAGAGAGTAGTAAGGGCATGGAACGCACTGCCTGCAACAGTAGTAGAGTTGCCAACTTTAAGGGCATTTAAATGGATATTGGATAAACATATGGCTGACCATTGAATAGTGTAGGGTAGATGGGCTTCAGATTGGTTTCACAGAGCGGCATAATATGGAGGGTCAAAGGGTCTGTACTGCGCTGTAATGTTCTATGTCCTAAACACACACAAAACACGTCAAACACATACAACTCATGTCAAATACACAATGCCCATCAAACACACACATGTCAAACACACACAACACACATCAAACACACAAGTGCACTTTAAACACACACAATGCACATCAAACACATACAACACTAGGAAAACAACACACAGGTCTTGCATAATTAGATACAGGAACTATGGATATTTAGAAATAAGTGAAACACTCAAGCCAAAATGTTGATGAACTCACCAGCACTGTGATTCTGATCAGTTTTTGATTTTCTGTAATTCAGTTTAATGAGGATCAGGATGTAGTTGCTAGGTGATGAGAATTAGGTGGGCGTTTGGATGTGCTGAGGATATGATGTTTCTGAGATGCAAACTCTCCTGTGAATAAGCTTGACACTCACTGTCCCTGTCTCACCTACCTCACAATGACAGCAAAACTGGGCTCCACAAGAACCCTTATGGTTTGGCATTATGAGTGCACTTGCACTGAACATACATAACAGATGAATTAGCAGCAAGACCAGCCATTCGGCCTACTCCACCATTCAATTAGACTTTAATATCTGCCTGACCCCAATAACAGCTCACCTCCTCATTGATCAAGACAATATCTATCTCAGTGTTAAAAGATTTCCAAACCTTGCCCTACTGCCTTTTTTGGAAGTATTTTCCAAAGACTCACAACCCATTAGGAGAAAAAATTCCCACCTTGTTCTTAAACAGTGACCCATCAATCTAGACTCTCCCATAAGAAGAAAATCACAAGGTTATGATCCAACAGGTTTAATTGGACGCACTACCTTTCGCAGTGCTGCTCATTCATCAGGTGGTTGTGGAGTATAAGATTGCAAGACACAGAATTATTGTACAAAATACAGAGGAATGGGATTGTGGGAGACGTAGCAGTTTGGATCAGTAATTGGCTTGCTGAAAGAAGACAGAGGGTTTTAGTTGATGGAACATGATCATCTTGGTGTCCAGTTACTAGCGGCGTACCGCAAGGGTCGGTGTTGGGTCCACTGCTGTTCGTCATTTTTATAAATGACCTGGATGAGGGCTTTGAAGGGTGGGTTAGTAAATTTGCGGATGACACTAAGGTCGGTGGAGTTGTGGATAGTGACGAAGGATGTTGTAGATTACAGAGAGACATAGAGAAGCTGCAGATCTGGGCTGAGAGGTGGCAAATGGAGTTTAATGTGGACAAGTGTGAGGTGATACACTTTGATTGGAGTAACTGGAATGCAAAGTACTGGGCTAATGGTAAGATCCTTGGTAGTGTAGATGAGCAGAGAGATCTCGGTGTCCAGGTACACAGATCCTTGAAAGTTGCCACCCCAGGTTGACAGGGTTGTTAAGAAGGCATACAGTGTTTTAGCCTTTATTAATAGAGGGATTGAGTTCCAGAACCAGGAGGTTATGCTACAGCTGTACAAAACTCTGGTGCGGCCGCAGTTGGAGTATTGTGTAGAGTTCTGGTCACCGCATTATAAGAAGGATGTGGAAGCTTTGGAAAGGATGCAGAGGAGATTTACTAGGATGTTGCCTGGTATGGAGGGAAGGTCTTACGAGGAAAGGCTGAGGGACTTGAGGCTGTTTTCGTTAGAAGAAGTTTGAGAGGTAACTTTATAGAGACATATAAGATAATCAGAGGGTTAGATAGGGTGGACAGGGACAGCCTTTTTCCAAGTATGGTGACAGCGAGCACAAGGGGGCATAGCTTTAAATTGAGGGGAGATAGATATAGGACAGATGTCAGAGGTAGTTTCTTTACTCAGAGAGTAGTTAAGGGTATGGAATGCTTTGCCTGCAACGGTAGTAGATTCGCCAACTTTAAGTACATTTAAGTCGTCATTGGACAGGCATATGGACGTACATGGAATAGTTTAGGTTAGATGGGCTTCAGATTGGTATGACAGGTTGGCACAATATCGAGGGCTGAAGGGCCTGTACTGCGCTATAATGTTCTATGTTCTATGTTCTATTCATAGCAAAGGTTTGCAGTGTGATGCAACTGAAATTATATACTGAAAAAGACCTGGATTGTTTGTGATGTCTCTCATCTTTTAGAATGACTGTGTTGGTTTCACTTCTTTCATATGGAAATCACAGAACCTTTTTAAAAGTTACATTCACAAGTGAACTTTAACAATTGGTGTCATGTCGGCCCAGATAATGTACTGAAAGTGTGAGCTTCCCTGTGTGAGGCTGTCTGTACCACAATGGTCAGACTGATTCTATTTCTAAAAAAGGGATTTACAGAGTCTTACATGGATTCATGCAGTTTTTGAGCAAAATAAAATGTAATTCTGCACGTACTAATTCACCCCACAAACATACATGTGTATGTGTACATGTGGGTTTGTGTGTGTGTTGGGGGGCTGTGGTTATGGGTGTCTGTGAGAGAGCAGGTGTATGTGTGTGAGTGTAAAGGGGTATAAGTCTGTGAAAGGGTGTGTGTGAGTGTGGGAGTGTATGTGTGAACATATGAGAGAGGGTCTGCGTGAGTGTATGTGTCTGTAGGAGTGTGTCTCACTGCCTCCTTGTTCTCTCTTCCAAACACAACAGTGAAGATGGGCTCAGCATCAAGAATGATAGCCCCAACTAGCTCTGTCTAAAGGGGTCACCACCACCAATTCCTGCTTCATTACTGTTGACTCAGCTTGAGTTTCTCTGAGTATCCTTGTCTAATTATCGAGCTGGTTAAAGTCGGTAAAGGTCAATAAGGAATAGTGCTGCATCCAGAGATTTCCTTGGCTCTGTCTTTAAGGTTCTGGGAAGACAGTTAGCTCCTGATCACTGATGCTGTTGTCACAATTCTCTTCAGTCTACTGGCTGCCAAGAGGCTATTGGTGGGGAAACAGAGCACAATCTGCTCATAGAGAGAGGTGGAGGGTAGGGTGAAGGGCACTTCATCCACTTGGGATTGACTGGGAGCATTTGTCATGCCATTTCTCATTCTGCTGCCTGTGGTTAATGGTGAGGACAGAATGTAAGAACAGCAATATGGTATCAATGAACAGGTCAGGCTATTGTGAGTGTTGGTGGCTGAGCCAGCATTTGTTACCCCTTTGAGAATGTGGCAATGAGCTGCCTTTGTAAACCGCTGCAGTCTATTTGATGGAAGGACACCCAAAGTGCGATAAGGGAGGCAATTCCAGGATTTTGACTTAGCAACACTGAAGGAAAAGAGATGTATTTCCAAGTCAGGATGGTGAGTGGTTTGGAGAGGAACTTGCATTTACAGAGAAGTTGCAAAAGCATTTCAATCCAGAGAAATCCATGTGCTGACAAAAAATATATGGCAAGGGAATGTACAATAACTGAGAACTTGGAAAGGTGTAGGTTGATAAAGGGGTTAAGGTAGCATATGGAACACCTTCCTTTATTGGCTGAGACCTGGAGTATAAGAACTGGGAGGTTGTACTAGAACTGCATCAACCATGATGAGACTACAGCTAGACAACTGGATCAAATTCTGCTCACTAGTGATTTTTAAGGATGTTTTCAGGAAGGGAGAATGCTAGTGACAGGTTTGGTAGGCTGGGATTGTTTCCTTTGGAACAGAGGAGGCCAAGGAGAGATTTAATTGAGGAGTACATCATCATAAGACCTGAGATAGAGTGGTTAGGATGAACTTGTTTTCATCAGCAGAGATTAATAACTGGCGCATAATTATAAAGTATTGGCAGAAGTATCTGAGTGGTGTTGAATGTTATTTTATCCAGAGGGTGGTGGCTGTCTGGAATTCACTGCCTGAAAAGGGTGACAGAGACAGAAACACTTTTCGTCTTTTAAAAATAGACTTGAAAATGGACTTGTGGTTCTCCAGGCCATTGGGGTGAGAGAGTGGAGACTAGATTAGATAGTTTCTGATCAGCATGTGGCCAGTCACAATGGGCCATAAAAGTCTCCTTTGTGTCATAAATCTTTAAAGTATCCACCTTCAGACTCTTGCAAAAAGATCTGCAGTGTCAGAGCAGGGCAAAATCAATTCTCGGCCATGAAGATGACTGTGAGCCCAAATCCATTAGAACCTTTCCAGACAGAGACAGGTGACATCTGTAACATCTGCCACTCACTCTTGCATCAGAGCAGTGGGGAAAGAGAGGCAACTATTGTTCTCTCTTGCTGGTGAGGATCAGGCAGTCTACACAGATGGCTTTGTGGGATCTACTGCAAGAGAAAGGATGGAGGTTTTGCCGAGCACATCAGTTGGGTAGTAATCCTAATGCTTCCAGCTTGCTGTTCCAGGATTATCTGGCCACTCTGGCATGGTGGCTCCGTGGTTAGCATCTGCTGCCTCACAGCACCAGGGACCCAGGTTCGATTCTAGCCTCAGGTGACTGTGTATGTGGAGTTTGCACATTCTCCCCGTGTCTGTGTGGGTTTCCTCCGGGTGCTCCTGTTTCCTCCCACAGTCCAAAGATGTGCAGGTCAGGCTGTGCTCGTAGTGTTCAGGAATGTGTAGTTAGGTGCATTAGTCAGGGGTAAATGTAGAGTTGGGCCAAATGGCCTGTCTCCGCACTGTAGGGGTTCTATGATCACATCAAACAGACAGGGCTTGCTGGACAACAAGAGCTATACACTAATCATTGCCTCATGACCCCAGAACACGCTAACAGCATTATGAAAGACACCAGTTATTTTGGCTGCACTTTGTGGAGGAACGCTGCCATACTCACTGCAGTGTTTCCAGATTTGTGCCTTCAAATATGCACCATCTTTCCCTGCAGGAGGAAGGGAAGTATGTCAGTGACTTACGGTGCAATATGCTTGGGTAATGTAGGGATCAGGATTGAACAGCTGACTGTGTGTGCAAGGTGTGTGAACGAGGTTTTAGCCTTCCATCAACATCAAGTATATGAAGGTGTGTTGAAGGTATGAATGTTCAGTCCATGTCCTGATTGATTGAGGTAATTATTATTCGAGATGGAGGTGTGTGCACTGGGCAGTATGTAATCCCTCTGGGACAACTGGTGCATTGTAGTGGGTGAAGTTGTATTTATAAACCTTGTGAGGTCATGAGCATCTTTCAACACTGCATCCAGTTCCTGAGAAGTAGATTGCCGGCATTAAGCTGCAAACCTCTCTGCTCCTGACTGGTTCCCACTGACAGTGAACACTTGTGCTCCTCAACAGGGCACACTTTGTGTTTGATTGACTCACTGCAATGGTCTTTTCTGCTTGGAGACAGTTCCTGCATCTGCTGCAGTCAGAAGCTGCTATTAACTGGTGCAAACTACCTTTAAAGTGGTGGTAATTTCACATGAATTTGGTACCATTCTGTGATGGACTGTCACAAGACAGTGTGTTCTGTGTGCTGTGCAGAACAACACAACCAGTTGAATTTAACTTTGTGCCACCTGGTCCATCACTAGGATTTATCCTGTAGCTAATTTCTATTCAGAGATGTTATTATACACATTTGGAGCAGGTTGGAATTGAACCTGGATTTCCTGCACAGTGAGTTACTGCTGTGTGGTCAATCCCGTGATTACCTTCTAGCTCAATCCAACCCTCCCCCATCAGTTTCCCTTTCCTGGCAATCAGACCTACTTCATGGTTTGTGGTCTCACTTTCTTGTAATGTCCCCATGAGTATGTGGGAGGTGGGGCGACTGAATGGTGAAAAGTTTAAGAAAGGAAGAATTATATCATGCATTGTGAAATGACTGCAGGAAAACTGCACTTTCAGTGATTGAACCAAACAGGGCAGTTAAAACACATTTGCTATTTTTTACCCAATAAATTAAAAAGACAGATTAGCTAAAATGGTTAAAGGGCAGCTGAGTTCTTTCAGTTTCCTGATGATGAGCTTTTCTAATAAGATTAGGTGAGGATGAAATGTGCTTGCCTTGGGGCTGAGCTATAATTCGATCAGAACTTTGATCCAGACTGACCATTCTCCTTAAAGGAGGCAACAGTGCTGATTTCTGCTTCACTTGAGGTCTTTAACAATGAGGGATTCTCAGTGTAGGCAGAGCCTGAGACTCCGGGAGACTATCTGCATCTACCTGACCACCCTGCTGATCATTCTCGGAGTACTGGTGTCTTCGTTTAACACCACCATCCCCAGGCACAGCTCCTTTCCCTATCGAGTACCTTTGGATCCCCAGGGAGTGGCAGAACTGGACTGGAATGTCAGCTATTCACAGGAAGTTGTGTATTTCCGCCTTTTGCTCAGACAGTTGAAGTTTGGGATAATATTCGGAATGTCAGACAGAGGAGACATTGGGAATGCTGACCTGGCCATTCTCTGGAGTGATGGTCGGAACTCCTATTTTGGGGTAAGTCAGGTACAGTGTTTACGAGAATCCAGAAGCAGCCACTTCCCAAACACCCGACACAGTTCCAGGTCATTGCACATTGTATTGATCTCACAATGAGCCTTAGTGTCAGCAGAAACATATACAGCGCACACCCCTCCAAACACACACTCACACACACTCACCCACACACTCAACCACACACACACACATCCTCATGCACACCCTACACACACACACTCACCCGCACACACACACACCCTCACCCTACACACACACACTCTCTCTCTCAGCACACACACCTTACGCAAACACACACTCACCCACACACACACGCGCACACCCTACACACACACACACTCACCCACACACGCATACCCTACACACACACACACCCACACATACTTTCACCCACACACACTCACCACAATCAAAACACAGTACAGTCTTGTTAGTAAGTTGGCCTGTGTCTTTAATTCATCCAAATTGATTCACTGTGTTGGTAGGATGCCTGGACGGACGATGAGGCACGGGTTCACTTGGACACGCAGCAAGATTACCAATTGATTGATGCTCATCAGTCTGCCCAAGGCCTTTACCTCACCTTCAAGAGACCATTCAACACTTGTGATCAAAGAGACTACATCATTGAGGTGAGTTGGAAGTGAGCTGCTTGAAACTGGCTGTTTCTGTTCTAACTGGGGAGGGTGCCCTTTATTCCTGTGTAGAACCTGATTGGCTTTGAATGCAAAGTGTATCTATGTCCAACTGTTTATCCTCTTCCTCTTCACTATAGCGTGGAACAGTTCACCTTCTGTACAGATTCCTCAACCATCCCATAGCATCACTGCAGTCAATAGATCTGAAGGAACTAGCTGGTGGCCTACAACGAGTACAGCTCCTGAAGCCAATGATACAGACACCAACACTGCCCTCGGATATCAAGATATTGGAGGTCTCGCTCCCAACGTGACTATCCCTGACCAGGAAACAACGTACTGGTGTTACATCACCAAACTGCCCCGTGACTTCCCTGCACATCACATTGTCATGGCAAGTAACAGCATGAGCAAAGGGTAAACACCAGAGCTAGAGCTTTGTGAAGGGGTATGCAGAGGGGGTGGAGGGGGAGGGAGTGGGAGAGTGGAGGGAGTGGGGGAAAGGAAGTGAGGGAGTGGGGGAGTGGAGGGTGAGGGAGTGGAGGAGTGGAGAGTGAGGGAGTGGAGGGTGAGGGTATGGGGAGAGGAGGGTAAGGGAGTAGGAGTGGAGGGTGAAGGAGTGGGGAGAAGGGTGAGGGAGTGGGGGAGTGGAGGGTGAGTGAGTGAGGGAGTGGAGGGTGAGGGAGTGGGTGGAGTTGAGGGTGAGGGAGCAGTGGGAGTGGTGGGTGAGGGAGTGGGGGAGTGGGGGAGTGGTGGGTGAGGGAGTGGGGGAGGGAGTGGAGGGTGAGGGAGTGGAGGAGTGGAGGGTGAGGGAGTGGAGGGTGAGGGAGTGGAGGGTGAGAGAGTGGAGGGTGAGAGAGTGATGGGAGTGGAGGGTGAGGGTGTGGAGGGTGAGGGAGTGGAGGGTGAGGGAGTGGAGGGTGAGGGAGTGGGGGAGTTGAGGGAATGGGGGAGTTGAGGGTGAGGAAGTGAGGGACTGGAGGGTGAGGGAGTGGGGGAGTGGAGGGCGAGGGAGTGGGGGAGTGGAGGGTGAGGGAGTGGAAGGTGAGGAGTGGAGGGTGTGAGGGAGCGGGGAGTGGAGGGTAAGGGAGCAGTGGGAGTGGAGGGTGAAGGAATGGAGTGTGAGGAAGTGGAGTGTAAGGGAGGCGGGAGTGGAGGGTGAGGGAGTGGGAGGAGTGGAGGGTGAGGGGGTGGGAGGAGTGGAGGGTGAGGGAGTGGAGGCAGAGGAGGGTGAGGGAGTGGAGGGTGAGGGTATGGGAGAGGAGGGTGAGGGAGTAGGGGGAGTGGAGGGTGAGGGAGTGGAGGCAGAGGAGGGTGAGGGAGTGGTGGAGTGGAGGGTGAGGGAGTGGAGGGTGAGGTGTGGGGGGAGTGGAAGGTGAGGCAGTAGGGGAGTTGAGGGTGAGGGAGTGGGGTGTTGAGGGTGAGGGAGTGGGGGAGTGGAGGGTTAGGGAGTGGGGGAGTGGAGGGTGAGGGAGTGGAGGGTGAGGGTGTGGGGAGTGGAAGGTGAGGGAGTGGGGAGTTGAGGGTGAGGGAGTGGGGGGAGTGGAGGTGAGGGAGTGGAGGGTGAGGGTGTGGGGGAGTGGAAGGTGAGGGAGTGGGGGAGTTGAGGGTGAGGGAGTGGGGGTGTTGAGGGTGAGGGAGTGGGGGGAGTGGAGGGTGAGGCAGTGGAGGGTGAGGGGTGGGGGAGTGGAAGGTGAGGGTGGGGGGAGTGGAGGGTAAGGGAGTGGGGTGGTGTGGGGTGAGGGAGTGGGAGGAGTGGAGAGTGAGGTATGGGGAAAGGAGGGTGAGGGAGTAGGGGGTGTTGAAGGTGAGGAGTGGGGGGAGTGGGTGGTGTGGGTGTGGGGGGAGTGTAGGGTGTGAGAGTGGGGGGAGTGGATGGGTGAGTGATGGGGGAGTTGAGGGTGTGGGGACTGGAGGTGAGGGATTGGGGGGTTGAGTGTGAGGGAGTGGAGGGTGAGGGATTTGGTGAGTGGTGAGTGGTGGGTGAGGGAGTGGGGGAGTGGTGGGTGAGGGAGTGGAGGGTGAGAGAGTGGAGGGTGAGAGAGTGGAGGGTGAGGGAGTGGGGGAGTTGAGGGAATGGGGAAGTTGAGGGTGAGGGAGTGAGGGACTGGAGGGTGAGGGAGTGAGGGACTGGAGGGTGAGGGAGTGGGGGAGTGGAAGGTGAGGGAGTGGGGGAGTGGAGGGCAAGGGAGTGGGGGAGTGGAGGGTGAGGGTGTGGGGGAGTAGAGGGTGAGGGAGTGGGGGAGTGGTGGGTGAGGGAGTGGGGGAGTGGAGGGTGAGGGTGTGGGGGAGTAGAGGGTGAGGGAGTGGGGGGAGTGGTGGGTGAGGGAGTGGGGGAGTGGTGGGTGAGGGAGTGGGGGGTGGTGGGTGAGGAGTGGGGAGGAGTGGAGGGTGCGGGAGTGGTGGGTGAGGGAGTGGAGGGTTAGGGAGTGGGGGAGTTAAAGGTCAGGGAGTGGGGGAGTGGAGGGCGAGGGAGTGGGAGGAGTGGAGGGTGCGGGAGTGGTGGGTGAGGGGGTGGAGGGTTAGGGAGTGGGGGATTTGAGGGAATGGGGGAGTTGAGGGTGAGGGAGTGGGGGAGTGGAGGGTGAGGGAGTGAGGGGTGAGGGAGTGGGGAGTGAGGGAGTGGGGGGAAGTGGAGGGTGAGGGTGTGAGGGGGAGTGGAGGGTGAGGGGTGTGGGGAAGTGGTGGGTGAGAGAGTGGGAGGAGTGGAGGGTGGGGAGTGGAGGGTGAGGGAATGGGGAGAGGAGGGTGAGGGAGTGGGTGGAGTTGAGGGTGAGGGAGTGGGTGGAGTGGAGGGTGAGGGAGTAGGTGGAGGTGAGGAGGAGTGAGGTGGAGTGGGGGAGTTGAGGATGAGGGAGTGGGGGAGTGGAGGGTGAGGGAGCAGAGGGAGTGGAGGGAGTGGATGTGTGTGAATGTGACAGAGGGACTCAGCTGCAGAAGCAGAGAGGGATTTTGTATTTGCTGATGGTTATTTGCACATCTCCCTTTGCTGTGATAATGAAGCGTGGCTGGTGCGAGGCTGGTTCAGGTCAGGAATGCACCGTCTGGAATACTGGGCCCTTTATTCCCTGAAGGCTTTGCCGAACATCGATTTCGAAGCTACTTGGATGCTGCCTGAACTGCTGTGCTCTTCCAGCATCACTAATCCAGAATCTGGTTTCCAGCATCTGCAGTCATTGTTTTTACCTTGCTGGAGGAACCAGTTCAATCAAGGCATTTGAGAGGGAATTGGATGGTTAGGTGGAGTGCAGGAATATGGCAATAGGGCAAGATAATGTACAAGTGCAGACAAGATGGACTGAAGGGCCTCCTTCTGTGCCAAAACATTCTGTGATCACTGGCAGAGCCGAATATTATTGCCCATGGGGGATAGTGGGGGGAGTGGGACAGTGGGGGGGAGTGGGCCAGTGGGGGGGGGGGGGTGGAGTGTAGTGCAGAAGGAGTGGGACAGTGGGGGGAGTGGGACAATGGGGGGGAGTGAGGTATACAGAAGGAGTGGGACAGTGGGGGGAGTAGGACAGTGGGGGGGAGTGGGCCAGTGGGGGGGGGGGGAGGAATGTAGTGCAGAAGGAGTGGGACAGTGGGGGGAGTGGGACAGTGGGGGGGAGTGAAGTGCACAGAAGGAGTGGGACAGTGGGGGGAGTGGGACAGTGGGGGTCAGTGTGGTGTAGGGGCAGTGGGGGGGAGTGTGGTGTAGGGGGAGTGTGGTGCAGAGGGAGTGGGACAGTGGGAGGGAGTGGGGTGTAGGGGGAGTGGGACAGTGGGGGGGAGTGGGCCAGAGGGGAGGAGTGTGGTGCAGAGGGAGTGAGCCAGTGGGGGGGAGTGTGGTGTAGAGGGAGTGGCACAGTGGTGGGGGCGTGTGGTGTAGAGGGAGTGGGACAGAGGGAGGCATGTGGTGCAGAGGGAGTGGGACAGTGGGGGGTGAGTGTGGTGCAGAGGGAGTGGGACAATGGGGGGAGTGTGGTGCAGAGGGAGTGGGACAGTGCGGGGAGGGGGGTGGGCAAGGGTGGGGAGTGGGACAATGGGAGGAGTGGGCCAGTGGGGGGAGTCTGGTGCTGTGGGGATGGTAAGATGGTATGAGGTGATGAGGTTATGGATGGTCCTGCTGGAATCCACCTATCGCATTTCCAATGCCCCTCCACCAAGTCCCTCCTCCTTACCTTTTATCTTAGCCTGCTGGAACCAAACCATCGTCTCCCAGACCATCCATAACCTCATCACCTCAGGGGATCTCCCATCCACCACCTCCAACCTCATAGTCCCACAACCCCACACCGCCCGTTTCTACCTCCTGCCCAAAATCCACAAACCTGACTGCCCCGGCCGGCCCATTGTCTCAGCCTGCTCCTGCCCCACCGAACTCATCCCTGCATACCTCGACACGGTCCTGTCCCCCTTAGTCCAAGAACTCCCCACCTACGTTCGGGACACCACCCACGCACTCCACCTCCTCCATGATTTTCACTTCCCCGGCCCCCAACGCCTTATCTTCACCATGGACATCCAGTCCCTGTACACCTCCATCCCCCATCACGAAGGACTCAAAGCCCTCCGCTTCTTCCTTTCCCGCCGTACCAACCAGTACCCTTCCACAGACACCCTCCTTCGACTGACTGAACTGGTCCTCAATCTGAACAACTTCTCTTTCCAATCCTCCCACTTCCTCCAAACCAAAGGAGTGGCCATGGGCACCCGCATGGGCCCCAGCTATGCCTGCCTCTTCGTTGGATATGTGGAACAGTCCATTTTCCGCAGCTACACTGGCCCCACCCCCCACCTTTTCCTCCGCTACATCGATGACTGTATTGGCGCTGCCTCGTGGTCCCACGAGGAGGTTGAACAGTTCATCCACTTTACCAACACCTTCCACCCCGACCTCAAATTCATCTGGACCGTCTCAGACTCCTCCCTCCCCTTCCTAGACCTTTCCATTTCTATCTCGGGCGACCGAATCAACACGGACATTTATTATAAACCGACCGACTCCCACAGCTACCTAGACTACACCTCCTCCGACCCTGCCCCCTGTAAAAACGCCATCCCATATTCCCAATTCCTTCGTCTCCGCCGCATCTGCTCCCAGGAGGACCAGTTCCAATACCGTACAACCCAGATGGCCTCCTTCTTCAAAGACCGCAATTTCCCCCCAGACGTGGTCAACGATGCCCTCCACCGCATCTCCTCCACTTCCCGCTCCTCCGCCCTTGAGCCCCGCCCCTCCAACCGCCACCAGGACAGAACCCCATTGGTCCTCACCTACCACCTCACCAATCTCCATATGCAGCGTATCATCCATCGTCATTTCCGCCACCTCCAAACAGACCCCTCCACCAAGGATATATTTCCCTCCCCTCCCCTATCAGCATTCCGAAAAGACCACTCCCTCCGTGACTCCCTTGTCAGGTCCACACCCCCCACCAACCCAACCTCCACTCCCGGCACCTTCCCCTGCAACCGCAAGAAATGCAAAACTTGCGCCCACACCTCCCCCCTCACTTCCCTCCAAGGCCCCAAGGGATCCTTCCATATCTGCCACAAATTCACCTGCACCTCCACACACATCATTTACTGTATCCGCTACACCCAATGTGGCCTCCTCTATATTGGGGAGACAGGCCACCTACTTGCGGAACGTTTCAGAGAACACCTCTGGGACACCCGGACCAACCAACCCAACCACCCCCATGGCTCAACACTTCAACTCCCCCTCCCACTCCACCAAGGACATGCAGGTCCTTGGACTCCTCCATCGCCAGACCATAGCAACATGACGGCTGGAGGAAGAGCGCCTCATCTTCCGCCTAGGAACCCTCCAACCACAAGGGATGAACTCGGATTTCTCCAGTTTCTTCATTTCCCCTCCCCCCACCTTGTCTCAGTCCCAACCCTCGAACTCAGCACCACCTTCCTAACCTGCAATCTTCTTCCTGACCTCTCCGCCCCAACCCCCACTCCGGCCTATCACCCTCACCTTGACCTCCTTCCACCTATCGCATTTCCAACGCCCCTCCCCCAAGTCCCTCCTCCCTACCTTTTATCTTAGCCTGCTGGACACACTTTCCTCATTCCTGAAGAAGGGCTCATGCCCGAAACGTCGATTCTCCTGCTCCTTGGATGCTGCCTGACCTGCTGCGCTTTTCCAGCAACACATTTTCAGCTCTGATCTCCAGCATCTGCAGTCTTCACCTTCTCCTCGAAGATTTATTTATCCTGAGTTGAATGTATTATTGAGCCCATTAAGAAGGAATTAAACAGTTAACCAGAGAGGATTCAGAGATAGGATCAGAGCCTGTAACAATACTTCCCAAAAATAATCTGTGAACCAACTGGGGTTTAACATTCCCACAGTGACACAGTCAGATTTTGATGAACTGAAATTCTCAAAGTTATGGTTCTCAGGATCATTGGTCGGGTAAAGGAATAATTAGACCTCTCATTAGCTTTTAACTACTCACTATCACATGATTTGTCGACACCGGTGTTCAACTGGGGTGGACAAAGTTAAAAATTACACAACACCAGGTTATAGATTAGAGGGGTGCCCGAAACATCGATTTTCCTGCTTCTCGGATGCTGCCTGAACTGCTGTGCTCTTCCAGCACCACTCTAATCTAGATTCCAGCATCTGCAGTCATTGATTTGGAAGCACTAGCTTTCGGAGTGCTGCTCCTTCATCAGGTAGTTAGGATCGTGGTTCTCCACAACCACCTGATGAAGGAGCGACGCTCCGAAAGCTAGTGCTTCCAAATCAACCTGTTGGACCATAACCTGGTGTTGTGTGATTTTTAACACTGTCACATGGACTCTATGTTGTTAATATATACCACAATGGAATATGACTTTATTTCAGACTGAGCTCTGGTAATGCCTGAGGTTCTGGAGGAGAATGAACCAGGTATGGCCAGTGAAGGTGATTGAGACTCATTTCAGCATCTGGAAAAATCGACCAGCCTCAGGGTCTCCACACCAGCTGTTGAAGCAGACTTTATTTGGATCATGAATGTGATTTCAAATAGCATCTGAGGCAAAAAATTTTCTGGTGACTAACATCTGGTCAAATGGAACAGGTCCTTCCCTTCATTGTTTCATTCCTGGATCCTGCAGCTGCCTCCTTGGTGTGTGGGAATGAGCCCCTCCCCCCATCCCAGTCCCAAACAGCAGCACGGTGTAGATTTACCCACGGGCAGGTTCTGGGTCAGTGTGGAGAAACCTTGGAATTTACTGAATCAATTTGAGAGAGAAGGAGAGACCAGCGTTGTCCCTCACCCCCACCCCCACTCTCACCCTCATCCCACCCTCACCCTCACCCTCACCCCCACCTTCACCCCACCTCACCCTCACCCTCACCCCCACCTTCACCCCCACCCTCACCCTCACCCTCAACCCCACCCCAACCCTCACCCCCACCCTCACCCCCACCCTCACCCTCACCCCCACCCTCACCCCCGCACTCACCCTCACCCTCACCCCCACACTCACCCTACCCTCACCCTCACCCTCACCCTCACCCTCACCCTCACCCCCACACTCACCCTACCCTCACCCTCACCCTCACCCTCACCCCCACCTTCACCCCCACCCTCACCCTCACCCCCACCCTCATTCCCACCTTCATCCCCACCCTCACCCCACCCTCACCCCCACCCTCACCCTCACCCCCACCCTCACCCCCACCCTCACCCCCACACTCACCCCACCCTCACCCCACCCTCACCCCTACCCTCACCCCCACACTCACCCCCACACTCACCAATACCCTCACCCCCACTCTCACTCCCAGCCCCACCCTCACCCCCACCCTCACCATCACCCTCACCCCACCCCCACCCCCACCCTCACCCTCATCCCCACCCTCACCCCACCATCACCCCCACCCTCACCCTCACCCCTACCCTCACCCTCACCCCCACCCTCACCCCCACCCTCATCCTCACCCCCACTCCCACCCTCACCCTCACTCTCACCCTCCCCCTCCCTCTGACTCTGACTCTAACCCTGACCCTCTGTGTTCAGTATGAGCCAGTGATTGTGAAGGGGAATGAAGCAATTGTCCACCACATGGAGGTGTTCCAGTGCGCCCCGGAGTTGGACCGGATTCCATTCTACAGCGGTCCATGTGACTCCAGGATGAAGCCTCCACGGCTCAACTTCTGCAGACATGTGCTGGCCGCGTGGGCAATGGGAGCACAGGTCAGTGAGAGGCCGGCCTGGTACTGGGGGCCGGGAGGTAGGGGCGGGGGTGGGTGGCTGTTCTACATGGTAATGGTCCCAAAGGGTGTGCCCTGGGGAACAAGATTGAGGGGCCTGTCTATTGAAGATATCACATGAGAGTGGATGGGTGTGATGAGTGAAGGTCCCACATGGGGGGAATGAGTCTATCCAACCTTCCTTCATAGCTAAAATCCCCCATATCAGGCAACATCCTGGTAAACCTTTTCTGTACCCTCTCCACATTATCCACATCCTTCTGGGAGTGTGACAACCAGAACTGTACGCAATATTCCATCTGTGACCTAACTGAAGTTCTATAAAGTTGCAGCATAACCTGCCTATCCTTATACTCAATGTCCCGTCAATGAAGGCAGACATGCCATTGGCCTTTTTTACTTCCTTATCTATATGCGCTGCCACCTTCAGTGATCTGTGGATCTGCATACCCAGATCCCTCTGCATGTCAATACACCTAAAGGTTCTTCCATTCACTATACACAGTAACTTCCACTTCCAAAATGCATCACCTCATGTTTGTCCAGATTAAACTCCACCTGCCATTTTTCTGCCCATGCCTCCAACTGATCTATGTCCTGCTCTATCCTCTGAAAAACGTCCTCACTATCCACAACTCCACCAATCTTTGTATCATCTGCAAACCAGCCACCTTGATCTCCAAATTATTTATGTACACCACAAACAGCAGAGGCCCCAGCACTGATCCCTGTGGAACACCACTAAGTCACAACCCTCCATTCCGAACAGCATCCTTCCACCGCTACTCTCTGTCTCCTTTGACTAAACCAGTTCTGTATCCAATCAAGATTAGAGTGGTGCTGGGAAAGCACAGCAGGTCAGGCAGCATCCAAGGAGCAGGAGAATCGATGTTTCGGGCAAAAATCTTTTATCAGGAAGGGCTTTTGCTCGAAACGTTGGTTTTCCTGCTCCCCGGGTGCTGCCTGACCTACTATGCTTTTCCAGCACCACTCTGATCTTGACTTTAATCTCCAGCATCTGCAGTGCCCACCTCCGCCCAGTTCTGAATCCACCTTGCCAACTCACCCTGATGCCATGTGACTTCACCTTTTGGACCAGTGTGCCATGAGGCTCCTGGTCAAAGGCTTTACTGAAGTCCATGTCAACAACATCAACTGCTTTTCCCTCATCGATCATCTTTGTCACCTTCTCAAAAAACCTGATCAGGTTAGTGAGGCACACCCCCCCCCCCACAAAACCACACTGTCTATCATTATGAGTGACCCTATTCCCAGCACTGACCCTGTGGGATCCTACCTCCCACTTAATGCAATTCCAAATCTGCAATCTTTCTGGACACAAACAACTCGTCAAATCAAACTGGTTCTTTCCTCCTCTATTTCATCCCTGGATGTCTACAGGGTCCGTGAAGAGCCTAGGATCACATCCCAATTCATTTTTGGTCGGCTTCAGGTAAAGAGCATTGAAAAAACTTGATGAATTAATTTATTACGTGGCATGTTATCAAAGGCCTTTTGGAAAATGAGAAAAATTACATCGATACATCAACTTCCTCTATTCTGTTGTTACCTCTTGAAAGAATTCTGTGTGGTTCATCAACCAAAACATTTCCTTTTGTAATCCATGTTGACTATTCCTTTTTGTATTTCTCTCTCCTGGATGGTATCTATCCTCTCCTGTTGTAGATATTCAATTAGTTTTCTGACTGCTGACATTAAGCTGAGTGATCAATAATTCTCTCGACAGATTCTGTCTCCTCTCTGACTGTAAGAATGATATTGACTACCCACCAATCCTTTGGGGTACTCTGGTGCTAGTTAATGATTCAATGTGTATAAAGCTGCCTTTGCCTTTATTCCAGATAATTCTAAAACATTTGATTCAATCTTTCTGGATCAGGAATATTTTTATCCTCTAAATACTATGTTTCATGTAATTACATCATTTTAATTTCATCTTCCAATTTTAGGTTCAATTGATCCATTTACCACTTGAAGTAAATATTTAATATTTCAGCCATTTTCCTCACTGTCTGTGATTTTATCCTGAATGTCCCGACATAGTCCTATCTTTGTTGGTCTACATTGTTGTTTGTCAATAGCGTTGTCTATTTTATTTTCCACATTCAATGCTCAAGATTCTTACAAACAGCCTTTCTGCAAGACATTAACCTGTTCTTTGTCATATTATATCCTTCTCTATCATTATCCTAAGGTGTATTACATTAGGATCATTATTTCCTACACCTTGTATTTTTTCTACCATCTGATTCATTCCCCACTACACGATCCAAGAGTCTACTCTCCCTCCCTGGCCTTCATACACATTGAGCTTGAAGAAATTCTATGCACATTCTACAAACATTATTTACTTTTACCCCATCAATCGTGATAAAGTAGGGTACAGTATAAATCAGGAAATTAACATATAACAAGGACACTGCAGTAATCCTGGGTGACTTCATCTACATATAGATTGGGTAAATCGAATGAGCATCAATTCAGTGGAGGAAGGAGTGAACTCCTGGAATAGTTGCACAATGTTTTTTGAGAGCAACGTGTTAAGGAAATAATTAGGCAATAGACTATTTTAGATTTATGATGATGGATTGAGAAAGGGCTAATTAATAGCCTTGTGGGAAGGGTATCAAGAGACATTGGGGGAAAACATACAGACACTTTGAATTAGTTATAAAAGCAATTTCTCTCTCTTTTAAAACAGCTCACTCCACTTCTGTATATTTTCTGGCTATTTCCTTCTCCCTCAACTAATCAGTCACATGCCCTTTTATTTGCATCGAGGTTTGTTTCATTTCTAGTGGTTTCTTCTGAGAAGTTGGGGTATTTGATTTGGTTTGATTTATTATTGTCACATGTACCTAGGTACAGTGAAAAGTTGATTTGCATGCTGTACCAGCAGATCAGGCCAGACAAAAATCATAGGCTGACAGAACAGAGCCTTAACTATCTCCTTATTCACCCTCTCAGCAACAACATCCCTCCTACTCAGCTGTAAGGAATCCACTAGCGACTTTTGAGAAGATTTGTAGCTCAGGTTGAGGTTCTGGATGTAAGTTTGATTGCTGAGCTGGAAGGTTCGCTTTCAGACATTTCATCACCATAAGGAATCCATCTCATCAGTACAGACCCTTACCTTAGTATTGGAGCCAATGTTTGAATCTCCTGGAGGACACTGGGTTCCTTGTAACGTTTGATTAAAAGTTTGTTGGGAAGGTTGTGACATGGAGAAATAAGTTTGATATAATCTCTATACAAGCACAGATTGTGTTTCAACAGGTGATTTGTGGATCTGCCATTTACTCATTTTGTGAAATCCAGTTATTTCTGCCTTTGCAGCCATTTTATTACCCAAAAGATGTAGGACTCATGATTGGTGGAGCCAATTTCTCAAAGTATTTGCGTCTGGAAGTTCATTACCACAACCCACTGAGATTGTCTGGTAAGTGTGATGCTCTATGACTGTGTGTGTGCGCGCGTGTGTGTGTGCGCATGTGTGTGTCTGTGGGTCGGAGTTGGAGGGGTTGGAGATGAATGGACCAGTGAACTTTGAAGTTTTGCATCCAACAAGCAAAATTAATGTTTTGAGAGGCTCAGAAAAGGTAACAAAGAGGTCTCTGTGACTTAAGATGAAGGACTAAGCTCTGTAACACAGAGCTACAAAGATCAACTGAAAAATGCTCAAGTTTATAAGAGTGGAGTGTTATTACTAACTGCTTATCACATGATAGGTAGGACATGGAGACTGCAGAGAGGGACAAAAGAGATTTACCAGAACATTGCCTGGATTGGAGTCGATTAGCTATAAGGAGAGGTTAAACAATTTTGGATTGTTTTCACTAGAACATAAGAGGCTGAGGGGAGACCTCATAGAAGTATATAGAATTATAGAACATAGAACATTACAGCGCAGTACAGGCCCTTTGGCCCTCGATGTTGTGCCAACCTGTGAAATTAATCTGGTGCCCGTCTAACCTCCACCGTTCTAATATCAATGCCCATTTAAATTGCCTTAACATCGGTGAGTCTACTACTGTTGCAGGCAGGCCATTCCACACCCCGACTACTCTCTGAGGAAAGAAACTATCCCCAATAACTATCCGAAATCTATCACCCCTCAATCTAAAGCTATGTCCCCTCATGTTATTCTTCACCATTCAAGGAAAAAGGCTCTCACTGTCCACCCTAGCAAATCCTCTGATTATCTTATACCTCTCCATTAAGTCACCTCACAACCTTCTTCTCTCCAACAAAAACAGCCTCAGTTCCATCAGCCTTTCCTCATAAGACCTTCCTTCCATACCAGGCAATATCCTCGTAAATCTCCCTGGAACCCTTTCCAAAGCTTCCACATCCTTCCTATAACGCGATGATCAGAACTGCATGTAATACTCCAGCTGCGGCCTTATCATTGTCTTGTACAGCTGAAGCATGACCTTGTGGCTCCGAAACTCAATCCCCCTACCAATAAACGCCAACACACCATATGCCTTCTTAACAAACCTATCAACCTGGGTGGGAACTTTCAGGGATTTATGCACCAGGACACTGAAATATCTCTGTTCATCTACACTGCCAAGAATTTTACCATTAGCCCAGTACACTGCATTCCTGTTACTTCCTCCAAAGTGAACTACCTCACACTTTTCTGCATTAAACTCCATTTGCCACTTCTCAGCCCAGCTCTGCATCTTATCTATGCCCCTCTGTAACCCACAACATTCTTCGGCACTATCCACAACACCACCAACCTTAGTGGCATCTGCAAATTTACTAATGCATCCTTCTACGCCCACCTCCAGATCATTTACAAAAATGACAAACAGCAGTGGCCCCAAAACAGATCCTTGCGGCACACCACTGTTAACTGAGCTCCAGGATGAACATTTCCCATCAACCACCACCCTCTGTCTTCTTTCAGCTAGCCAATTTCTGATCCAAACAGCTAACTCACCTTCAATCCTGAAACTCCATATAGCCTGCCGTGTGGAACCTTATCAAACACTGTCCTGAAGTCCATATACACTACAACAACGGCTTTACCTTCATTCACCTGTTTCGTCATCTTCTTGAAGAATTCAATATGGTTAGTGAGGCATAACCTACCCTTCACAAAACCGTATTGACTATCCGTAATTAAATTATTCCTTTCCAGATGATTATAAATCCTATCTCTTTTAACCTTTTATGCACAACCAAAGTAATGATCACTGGCCTATAATTACTAGGATTGTCCCAACTCCCTTTCTTAAACAAGGGAACAACATTTGCGGTCCTCCAGGCTTCTGGTACTACTCCTGTTGTCAATAATGACATAAAGATCGAAGCCAAAAGCTCTGCAATCTCCTCCCTGGCTTCCCAGAGAATCTGAGGATAAACCCCAGTCAGCCCAGGCGTCTTATCTATTTTCAGATCTTCCAAAATTACTAAAACCTCCTCTTTGTCAACTCCAATCCCATCTAATCTAGCAGCCTGTATCTCTGTATTCTCACTAACATTGCCCATTTCCAATGTGAATACTGACAAAAAGTATTCATTAAGCGTTTCACCTGTGTCCTCAGATTCCACACACAACTTCCAACTACTGTCTTTGATTGGCCCTAATCCTACTTTAGTCATTCTTTTATTCCTGATATACTGACAGAAGGCCTTAGGGTTTTCCTTGATTCTATCCACCAACAACTTCTCATGTCCCCTCCTGGCTCTTCTTAGCTCTCTCTTTAGATCTTTTCTGGCTAACTTATAACTCTCAAGCCCCCAACTAAGCCTTCATGCTTCATCCTCGCATAAGCCTTCTTCTTTCTCTTGACAAGAGCTTCAACTTCTTTAGTAAACCATGGCTCCCTCTCTAAACAACTATCTCCCTGGCTGATAGGTATAGACTAATCAAGGATTGCATTTTGGGAAAGCAAATCTTAGCAAGACTTATTCACTTAATGGTAATGTCCAAGGGAGTGTTACGAATAAAGAGACCTTGGATTGCAGGTGCATAGTTCCTTGAAAGTGGAGTCGCCCCATTTTCAAGGTAGATAGGATAGTGAAGAAGACGTTTGGTATGCTTTCCTTTTTTAGTCAGAGTATTGAGTACAGGAGTTGGGAGGTCATGTTGCAGCTGTACAGGACATTGGTTAGTCCACTGTTGGAATATTGCGTGCAATTCTGGTCTCCTTCCTATTGGAAAGATGTTGTGAAACTTGAAAGGGTTCAGAAAAGATTTATAAGGATGTTGCCAGGGTTGGAGGATTTGAGCTATAGGGAGAGGCTGAATAGGCTGGGGCTGTTTTCCCTTGAGCGTCGGAGGCTGAGGGGTGACCTTATAGAGGTTTATAAAATCATGAGGGGCATGGATAGGATAAATAGACAAAGTCTTTTCCCTGGGGTCAGGGAGTCCAGACCTAGAGGGCATAGGTTTAGGGTGAGGGGGTAAGATATAAAAGAGACCTAAGGGGCAACGTATTCACACAGAGGGTGGTACATGTATGGAATGAGCTGCCAGAGGATGTGGTGGAGGCTGGTACAAATGCAACATTTAAGAGCCATTTGGATGGGTCTATGAATAGGAAGGGTTTGGAGGGACATGGGCCGGGTGCTGGCAGATGGGAATAGATTGGGTTGGGATATCTGGTCGGCGTGGACGGCTTGGACCAAAGGGTCTGTTTCCATGTTGTACATCTCTATGACTCTGTGACTCGCAGTAGTTGTTCCTTGAATAAGCTCCACATTTCAAGTGTGTCCATCCCCTGCCGTTTCCTTCCCGATCCTTTGCATCCTTATAAGAGGCATGGATTGTGGGGATAGTCTGTATCTTCTTCTCAGACGGAAGTGTCAAATACTAGAGGGCATGGGTTTAAAGTGAGGAGGTGGGAGGGTGGTGTTTAAAGGAGGCAAGTTTTTTACGCAGAGGGTAATAGGTGCCTGGAAGTGTTGCCAAGAGGGTGGTAGAAGCAGAGGCAATAGCAATGTTTAAGAGTTATTTAGACAGACACATGAACAGACAGAACATATAGAGGGAGGCAGATGGGATTAGTTTAGAATGGCATCATGGTCAGCACATACGTTATGGGCTGAAGGGCCTGTTCCTGTGCTGTACTGTTCTATATTCTAACTCAGATATCAGAATGTAAGCACTAACCTTGTTCACAGATTCAGAATTAACAAACACCAAATGAGGTAAGTGACTAGAAAAAAGTCCCTGTCTCCAGAGTAAAACAAGAAGCCCCTGAGTGTATCCAAGTTAGTATCTGGCTAGTGATGAGATATGATTTTATTGAATTGAGGACGAAGTAAGTGTGATCCAGTTTCGGAATGGCGCCCTATGGATGGAGTTTTGGTAAATTACTTCTATGAACCAGTGAGTATGTATAACATTTTTCCAGAGAAAGGTAAGTTGATTCTCTGGTTAGGCACCTGTGCTACAGAGCCCTACTGTAACCCTATTCAACCTGCAGGAGACTCAATGTAATCCAGTAACTTTGTTGAACCAAAAGAGAAGCATGTGTTTAATGAACCAGCCAGGTTTCAAGTGAATGCAGTCCAGTTAAACAACAATGACAAATACTCTGAATCGCAGGAAGGTTGGACAGTTCTGGAATTCGCTTGTTCTACACTCCCACTTTACGGAAGTTCAATGCAGGAATCCTCGAGCTTGGATTGGTGTACACTCCGGTCATGGCTATTCCACCTGGTGAGGCAAACTTTGAGCTCACTGGATATTGTACAGCAAGATGCACAGAGCAGGTGAGTGTACACATGGTGTCCCAGACTAACCAACTATTGATAGATCGGAGTCATACAGTGAGAATATGGTGCAGAGACTGACTGGGGCAATGACACAGACAGACAGAGACTGACTGGGGCAATGACACAGATAGATAGAGACTGACTGGGGCAATGACACAGATAGACAGAGACTGACTGGGGCAATGACACAGACAGACAGAGACTGACGGGGGCAATGACACAGATAGATAGAGACTGACTGGGGCAATGACACAGATAGACAGAGACTGTGTGTGGCAATGACACAGACAGACAGAGACTGACTGGGGCAATGACACAGACAGACAGAGACTGACCGAGGCAATGACACAGATAGACAGAGACTGTCTGGGGCAATGACACAGATAGACAGTGACTGACTGGGGCAATGACACTGATAGACAGAGACTGTCTGGGGCAATGACACTGATGGACAGTGACTGACTGGGGCAATGACACAGATAGACAGAGACTGACTGGGGCAATGACACAGATAGACAGAGACTGACTGGGGCAATGACACTGATAGACAGAGACTGTCTGGGGCAATGACACTGATGGACAGTGACTGACTGGGGCAATGACACAGATAGACAGAGACTGACTGGGGCAATGACACTGATAGACAGAGACTGTCTGGGGCAATGACACAGATAGACAGAGACTGTGTGTGGCAATGACACAGATAGACAGAGACTGACTGGGGCAATGACACAGACAGACAGAGACTGACCGAGGCAATGACACAGATAGACAGAGACTGACTGGGGCAATGACACAGATAGACAGAGACTGACTGGGGCAATGACACAGACGGACAGAGACTGACTGGGGCAATGACACTGATGGACAGAGACTGACTGGGGCAATGACACAGATAGACAGAGACTGACTGGGGCAATGACACAGATAGACAGTGACTGACTGGGGCAATGACACAGGTAGACAGAGACTGACTGGAGGTCAGTGTCTGACCAGGAGGAGATAACGAGTGAGTTTTGAGAGTGAAGATCACAAGCATATCCAGCCTCCCTTCAGTCATGCTCTGTGTGGTGTTCACTAATCCTTCAGGGTCAATGTTGATATTTTGCTATTTTGCAGAGTTTTCCGGAGAGTGGGATTCACATTTTTGCTTCACAGCTTCACACTCACCTTGCTGGTACAAAGGTTAAAACCGTCCTTGTTCAGAGTGGGGTTGTGGTGGACGTTGTCAATGCTGATGCACATTACAGTACTCATTTTCAGGTATTGCTTGCTTTTGGTTAGTTCTTTTGTTCAGGCCTGAAACCCAAGATTGATAAAGGCCCTGGAACACACTCTAATGAAACAACTCACCTCCAGCTGATTTCTGCATCGTGATTCCATGTAGCGGCTTGATTCAAGTTTAAAAGTGATGTCAAGCTTTCTTTCATTGATTACTTAATCCCTATGCCCAACAAAAATCCATCAGTCTTAGTTCTGACATTTTCTCCTTTATAGAGTCATAGAGATGTAGAGCATGGAAACAGACCCTTCGGTCCAACCCTTCCAGATATCCCAACCCAATCTAGTCCCACCTGCCAGCATCCGGCCCATATCCCTCCAAACCCTTCCTATTCATATACCCATCCAAATGCCTCTTAAATGTTGCAATTGTACCAGCCTCCACCACATCCTCTGGCAGCTCATTCCATACACGTACCATCCTCTGCGTGAAAAAGTTGCCCTTTTATATATCTTTTATATCTTTCCCCTCTCACCCTAAACCAATGCCCTCTAGTTCTGGACTCCCCTATTCCCTAGGGTCTATTTACCCTATTCCATGACCCTCATGATTTTATAAACCTCTATAAGGTCACCCCTCAGCCTCCGACGCTCCAGGGAAAACAGCCCCAGCCTGTTCAATCTCTCCCTATAGCTTAAATCCTCCAACCCTGGCAACATCCTTGTAAATCTTTTTCTGAACTCTTTGAAGTTTCACAACATCCTTCTAATAGGAAGGAGACCAGAATGGTTTTGAGTAGTTAAAAATCACACAACACCGGGTTATAGTCCAACAGGTTTAAATAACTGTGGCTGAAAGAACTTTTGACGAGGACCCACCTACTGAGATGGTATTGGCTGAGGTTAGAAACAGAGAGGAGAGGTCACACTGCTGGAAGTTTTTTTTACAAGCCTCTGCAGAGTTCCAGGGAGGTGGAGGAGAGGATCAGCAAAACGATTCTGGGTAGGAGTGAAAGGAACAGGGTGGTCATTATGGGGGACTTTAACTTCCCCAACATTGACTGGAAATGCTATAACTCTAGTATGTTGGATGGATCAGTTTTTGTCCAATGTGTACAGGAGGGTTTCCTGACACAGTGTATCAAAGGACTGACAAGAGGGGAGGCCAGACTGGATCTGGTGCTTGGTAATGAACCAGGCCAGGTGTTTGATTTAGTTGTAGGTGAGCACTTTGAAGAAAGTGACCATCATTCAGTGGAAAGGGATAGGTACATGCCACAGGTCAAGAGTTATCGATGGGGCACGGGCAATTATAATGTGATTAGGCAAGAATTAGGATGCATAGAATGGGGTAGCAAAATGCAGGGAAGGGGACAATGGAAATGTGGAGCTGGTTTAAGGAACAGATATTGTCCTTGCAGGAGGAAGCGATAAGGTTTACTACAGAAATTGCATCTCTTGTTAAGCAGAAGGAGGAGGCTTATGTGTTGATGAGGCAAGATGGTTCAGATGAGGCGATGGAGAGTTACAGACCAGCTAGGGAGGGTTTAAAGAGAGTTAAGAGCAAAGAGAGGACACGAGCAGTCTTTAGCAAGTAGAATAAAGGAGAACCCTAAAGCTTTCTATAGGTATGTGAGTAATAAAAGGATGACCTAGGGTAGAATAGGGCCAGTCAAAGACAGAAGAGGGAAGTCGAGTGTGGACCCTGTGGAGATTGGAGAGGTGCTAAATAAACATTTCTCATCGGTTTCAACTCAGGAAAAGGAGAACATTGTACAGGAGAAGAATGAGGTATGAGATATTAGACTAGAAAGGATTTAGTTATGAACAGGTGTTATCGATTCTAGAAGGAGTGGAAGCAGACAAGTCCCCTGGGCCTGATGGGATTTATCCGAGGATTCTCTGGGAAGCTAGGGAGGAGATAGCAGAGCCTTTGGCTTTGATATTTGAGTCGTCATTGTCTACAGGTTTAGTGCCAGAGGACTGGAGGATTGCAAATGTTATGCCTTTGCTCAAGAAGGGCAGTAGAGATGACCCAATTAATTATAGACCAGTGAGCCTTAAGTCTGTTGTAGGAAAGGATTATAAAAGGTAGGATTTATAATCACCTAGCAAGCAACAATTTGATTTCAGATAGTCAACGTGGTTTTGTCAAGGGCAGGTCATGTCTCACAAACCTCATTGAGTATTTTAAGAAGGTGACCAAGCATGTAGGTGAGGGTAGGGCAGTTGACGTGGTATACATGGACTTCAGTCAAGCCTTTGATAAGGTTCTACATGGTAGGCTGTTGGAGAAAATGCAGAGGCATGGAATTGAGGGTGATTTAGCAGTTTGGATTAGGAACTGGCTTTCTGAAAGAAGGCAGCGAGTGGTGGTTGATGGAAAATATTCAGGCTGGTGTCTGGTGACTAGTGGTGTGCCACAAGGATCTGCTTTGGGACCACTGCTGTTTGTCATTTTTATAAATGACTTAGACACGGCATAGGTGGATGGATTAGTAAATTTGCAGACAACACTGAAGTCGCCCCATTACAGGAAGGATGTGGAAGCATTGGAAAAGGTGCAGAGGGGATTTACCAGGATGTTGCCTGGTCTGGAGGGAAGGTCTTATGAGGTCTTATGATACTTGGGTCTGTTCTCATTGGAAAGAAGAAGGCTGAGAGGGAATTTGATAGAGACATACAAGATGATTAGAGAATTAGATAGGGTAGACAGGGAGAGTCCTTTTCCTAGGATGATGACGTCAGCTTGTACGAGGGGACATAACTACAAATTGAGGGGTGATAGATTTAAGACAGATGTCAGAGGCAGGTTCTTTTCACAGAGAGTGGTAAGGTGTGGAATGCCCTACCTGCCAATGTAGTCAACTCAGCCACATTAGGGAGATTTAAACAATCCTTGGATAAGCACATGGATAATGGTGGGATAGTGTAGGGGAATGAGCGGAGAATAGTTCACAGATCGGCGCAACATTGAGGGCCAAAGGGCCTTTTCTGCGCTGTATTGTTCTATGTTTATTTGGAAGCACTAGCTCTGGGAGTTACCTGATGAAGGAGCAGTGTTGGACTATAACCTGATGTTGTGTGATTTTTAACTTTGTCTACCCGAGACCAACACTGACTCCTCCATATTATTGTTTTGAGTGAGAGAGAATTCCAGATTCCCACTCTGTGCCTGGCATCATCAAACTTGCCTATTCTTCAGATCCTCAGGCAGTGGAGAGCTTTTCACTCTAATGCCTTGGAAACCCCCCCAATTAGATTATACAATACCCAATAACTGAGCGAATACAAGGCCAGTCACTACAACCAGACTTTTCGTTTAACCCTTTAATGCCCAGGATGGGGCTGTGGGGAACTCCCCAAACTTCACCGCCCCCCCCCAAATTCTGAGATGCAACTTTCTGACCAAGTCTCATCTCCTTGTACACTAGCTACTTGGGCCAAATTTGCATGAGCATTTATATAATGTACCTCTGTATGTTTTAGTCAAGGCTCAGGAGATCACACAGCCCCAGGTTACAGCCATTGGCTGTGTGGAAATTCCTGTTTGCATCTGTTTAATTTCTGGGCTTCCTCTCTGAGTTTGGTTAGAAACGTTGAGGTGCAGTTTACTCCATCCCAGTCAGTGAATTGTTTCCTGTGACCCCCCCTCACTGGGAGCAGCTGGGAAACACAATCCTGCAGCCCAGAGTGATAGGGAATCAGGAATGTTAAAGGACAGATAATGGTGTGTATTGAGCTGGTTCTGTGGAAACTGATGAAATCTTGTGCATTTCAAGGAAAGAACAAAAAGATTGAGTCAGTTTCATAAGAATCTACTTTGATCTTTCAGGAAATCCGACTTTTACAGAAAGAGATCACTGTGAAGCCGGTGAGTATCTCTTAGAACGGGATCACACTGTGCCACCTGGAAATTCATCCCATACCCCCGACCCTGTCCCATACCCCCAGCCCCCTCCCCTTCCCATACCCCCTCCTGGTCCTGTACCCTCCAACCCTTTGCCGACCCTGAATGACTGAACATTCACATTTCAGTGGGTTATCATTTCAACCTTCACAAACAGCCGAGTGTAAAATTCCCTTAACTCAGTATAAAATAATGCCTCCCCTCCACACCCATCCTCAGCCCGAGACAGCGACTCCATGTCCTAGAATCTCCAGTGGAGGTGGGAGGGGTAATATTGAGAAACAACCTAGCTCCCCCTGCCCTGCCTAACTCCCCCTGCCCTGTCTAACTCCCCCTGCCCTGTCTAGCTCCCCCTAACTCATCCATTTTCAAATGTGGTCACCTTTCAGTCACAAAGCTGCAGAGAGTATAGAGCCAGTTTATCACCGAAGCTGTGGAAGCAGGCAATTCGACCCATCAAGTCCACACCGACCCATTAACAGTATCCCACCCAGACCCAGTCCCCAGCCTGTAACTTTACATTTCCCACGGCCAATCCACCTGCACATTGTTGGAGGAAACTGGAACACCCAACTGAAACCCATGCAGACATTGGGAGGATGTGCAAACTCCACACACACACACACACACACACACACACACACACAATCCTTAGATACACTGGACAAACCAAATTTATGGGAATAATATCAAGGACAAGTTCATGGAAAGTATAATTTTCATATCAATAGAACAAAGAATCAACTTGGGAACTGTTGAGGAAGGTAAATTGATAACTTTGTAGCAAAGGACTCTCTAAGGAAGATCAATCATAACATTAAATGTGACATAGCATCAGGTTAAAGTCCAACAATTATTTGCAGTTTATTTGAAGTCACAAGCTTTTGAAGTGCTGCTCCATCATCAGATGAACTTCAAATAAACCTGTTGGACCATAACCTGGTGTCATGTGACTTCTGACCTTGTCCACCCAGTCCGACACCAACTCCTCCATATCATAATATTAGCACTTTTTAATTTTAAATTGAGACTGATTTAATTAAAAATGAAACTAAGGGGCAAGTTGACTAATGTGGATTGGGGAACAACTTGCAGGGAACTCAACAGCTATTCACAAGGCTGACCTGTCAGGACAGTAGACTGCAATAGAATTTCAGAAAGTTAGAGTTGGTCTAATTAAAATTGATGCCAACTTGACAAGTGCCAAGCTTTCCCATGGCCCAAGGGTGCAGAGATGGGGGTGTCACAGATTCAGAGAAAGAGTTTGATCAGTTTGATCATAACTGAAAATGAGAACTGTTCTCACTTGATAATCTTGTGACTCTGTATCCCAAAGAGCTGTGGACGCTCAGTCATTGTCTTGCTGTAAGACAGGCCGAGAAGCTTTTGATCAATACATCAATATCAATTAATAACTACATCAAGTGGATTTGGTGCTGCGAGAATATGCAGATTGAGTGGGGAGATGAAGTCCAGGGAAAAAAAAAGTTCTTATCTTAACAAACGGTGGAGCAGGTTTGTAGGACCATGGAGCTAACTCCAACTCTCCTTTCTTGGGTAATGAGACTTGATTCCTTGTTCCCGCCTAATTTACTTTTATATTCCATCTCTTCCTCACGCCCCCAGTGTCCTCGTCTTTTACTGGTACCTACAGGTAGTTTTTGCTACCACTCCATATACAAGGGGTGGAGTCCCAGCTAATGCAGTTGTGGTGGAGCCTGGGACATGGCTTCATGCTCAGGTTGTTTCATGGAGCAGCTTTCTGCCTCTGAAGTCAACTGGAGAACCAGGTGCCATAGAGGAATGCTCAGAGAGAACTGTTGGTGCCTCACCTCCCAGGGCTGGACAATGTGTTGGGCTCACTCTTCCTCGAGTATTGCAAATTAACCTTATTCCATAAAACAAGATCTAAAATAACCTCTTGCCTGATGTTCTTATAATAGATTCTACTAGAAACTGTTGCAAATGCATTCCATGACCTTGTTACACAAAGTCCTTTTGCTACTTTTTAGGTTTGAAAACTAAAGTCCATCAAAGTTATTGCATTGGCTTTGTTACAAGTGCCTTTTATTTCTTAATTACAACTTTGTACAACAATTTGGCTGTAATTGCCCTTCTGCTTCACCTTTCCCTCTTTCTCAGCCCTGGCCCTCAACATTTTTGTGTAACCTGCCCATACCTTAATCAATTCAGTAAGTGTTCTTTAACCATGTGATTCCTCTCAACAGGGAGATGTTTTGATAACCTCCTGCACATATAACACTGAGGGCCGGAGTCATGTGACTGTGGTAGGTACTGAAACATCAGGAGCAGGGACTGACCCATCTTAATGAACAAATATCTTCAGTGGACAAGAGAAATATCCTGGGAATGTTGGAATCTGAGAGAGAGAGGGGCAGAAAGTTCTGGCAATACTCAGGTCAGACATCGAAACAGTGTAAAAGATTCTAATCTTTCATCAGAACATATTATATTTGGAGATGTAACAGGTTTTAAGGAAGAAAGGAAATTGATACAAAATGATCACTTTGCAGAGTCATATTGAGGTCTAGTTACACACACACACCTTCAGGCAGCACTGGCCTGACCTCAGGGATTGACTATAAACGTCCACATTGTCACAAATATGAAGAATTTCCCTTCATGTGCCTAATGAGAGAGAGAGAGAGAGAGCGATATGCAGTGGGGTGGGGTGGGGTGGGGTGGGTGAAAGAAAGGAGAGAGATGGGAGAGAAGTTGAGAGTGAAGACAGGTCAAAGTGAGCTGATTTTAAATGGAAAATGAATAAACATAAGAAGAGTTCAAAGGGCTTGGGGTAAATTGGAAAGTTGACGTGATTGCAATTTGTTTGTTTAGGGGGGATTTGGAATCAATGAAGAAATGTGTGTGAACTACGTGCACTATTATCCCCAAACACAGCTGGAATTATGCAAAAGTGCACTGGATATCAGTTACCTACAAAAATATTTCACCTTTATCAACAGGTAACAACCTGCATTTTTACAGCATCTTTGACATAGCAGAACATTCACAGGATAATTAAACACCATTGAAAACGCTGAGCTACAGCAGGAGATCTTTGTACAGTAACTGAAATGTTGGGTGAGTCAGCTGAGGGATGGTCACAAATAGTGCAACAAAAATCAGGGGAGTCTCCTTCGAGACGTGCACAAATTGTGCCCCTGGACCTACAGACATAAAAACTTTTTAAAATCATTCACAAGGTTTGCATATCACTGGCTGGGCCAGCAGTTATTGCCCATCCCTAACTGCCCTTGAGAAGGTGGGGGTGAGCTGCCTTGTTGAACTGCTGTAGGTTGACCCACAATATCCCTTAGGAGGGAATTCCAGAATTTTGACCCAGTGACAGTGAAGGAACGGTAATATATTTCTAAGTCAGGATGGTAAGTGGCTTGGAGGAGAACTTGCAAGGGGTGGTGTTCCCATGTATTTGCTGCTCTTGTCATTGTAGATAATAGAGGTCACAGGGTCTGGAAGGTGCTGTTGAAGGAGCCTTGGTGAATTTCTGCAGTACATTTTGTAGATAGCACACACTATAGTGGAGGGAGCAGATGTTTGTGCACGTGGTGCCAATCGAGACGGTTGCTTTGTCCTGGATGGTGTCAGGCTTCTTGAGTGTTGTTGGGGCTGCACTCATCCAGGCAAGTGGGGAGTATTCCATCACACTCCTGACTTGTGCCTTGTAGATGGTGGACAGGCTTTGGGAGTCAGGATCTGAGTTACTCGCTGCAGGATTCTTAGGGGGTGGGTGGATGGGGTTGGAGGGGGGCTCAGTGTTGCCATTGAGAGTGATGGTCACACCACTGTTCTATTTTTAAAGGATTGACGATGACAGGATTTGTAGCTGTCCCCAGGTACCAGTAACACAACAGTTTGATGCAGTGCCCTGGAGCTCGTTCAGCAGTCAGGTGCTGAAAGCCATGTATGATTTTGCACCCATTTCTGTGCACTGTAACAAGTCCTCGGCAGTGAGCTTCCCAGTAAGTATCAAAGCTTCTGCAGGACTACATCCCAGCAACCCTGCCACAGGGAGATAGTCATGTTCTATGCTACATTATTATTATTGAAGTTCATTTCAAATCAAACCTTGAACAATGCAATATTTTCTATGTTCAGGGAAACTGGGACAAGCAGCCCCTCCCTCGGGTAACTGCAGCACTGTCAAAGTCACAGGATCATTGCCAGAGATCGAGTCACATGACACCAGGAGAGGCGACAATGGTCCAACTCACTGCCAATAAGCCAGGAGAGTGATGGAAGCCCCTTCAGTGGGTCACTGTATCCAACTGTGGGTTTGGTGAATCCATGGAGTAACCGTTATAAGCCAACTTCGGTGAGGTTGGAGGAGGGACAGGGATGGAACGCTAATGGTTTTGCTGCTGTATCTCACCAAAGAAAGCTTGGTCCATGTCTGTATCCTTGTGCTGTCACCCTGTGTGTATTGTCCTTTAATCAATCTGATGTTAATTTGTTTCCTATTAAACAGCAAACTCTCTCAGATCAGAACATGTACGTTTCTTTAAATAATAAAAGTCAGCTTCTCCGTAAACATAGAAAATAAGAGGAGACTATTTGACTCTTCAAGTCTACTCTGCCATTCATTCTGATCATGGTTGATCATCCAACTCAATAGCTTGTTTCTGCTTTTGATTCCTTTAGCCAAGAGCTATATCCAGATCCTTCTTGTTTTTGGTCTTGACTGCTTTCTGTGATAGAAAATCCCACAGGCTCCCCACTTTCTGGGTGAAGAAACCTTTTATCTCAGTCCTAAGTGGTTTACCCAGGTATCCTTAGTCTGTCACAACACCAACAGCACCGAAATATTCTCTCAGAACCATCTCTGTCAGACTCCATCCCAAATCATCAATCTAAGAAACCCTGACAACCCTCTCGTCTGCCAGTCCCACCCCTTCATTACATTAAATGCCCATCACTCTCATTCCAAGCAATCCAATTTGCCCACTCCTTTTGCAGAACATTCAGTCCATTCAATATTTCCCCCGTGACAAGTTCCCTGGAATAAGAAACACTGCTAGGAGGCCTAGGAAGACATTAAAAACACTGCTGATCTGGTTAGAATAATATTCACTCTGAGTCAGTACACAAGAGCTGCCAAAGCCCCAGCTGCTGCCTGACTTCACCAAATAAGGCACTGTGAGTTTCACCTGTGGGTTCAGATTACAAGTTCAGGTTGTGTGTTGAACAGACATGCTGTTTTTTTTGGCAATGATGTAAAGTTTAATTTGTTAAAACTTGATTGAAAATAATTATAAAGGCTGAAGAATTATTCTAATCCCAATTAAATATTAAAAGGTCTCTTTCTCAGTCAGGTTATAGTACCCAGTTCAGAAACTTCAAAAACTTCTGGCTTCCAGAAACTGATCTTCCAAAGACAATTACAGAAAATTCCTGGTCAGATTCTTCCCGCTTTCAGAGCATGGAGATCACAGGCAGACTAGGTCCTCACTAATAAATCCCTTTAACTCGCTTGTTGTTTGGATCGAAGGGTGATTTGAGATGGACCTTTGCTGGGTAGCAAATGCCCATTCTCTCCAGCGAGTATTCCCCACTCTTCACAAAGTCTGGTGTTACCTGGAATGAGACACAGAGACTGAAAACACAAACACGCTATGCAGAGAATTCACTCGGAATGCATCAGAACAGTTGAGTCTAGAAGTAACACTTAACAATAAAAATGAACAAGCTAAGGTACAAACTATGTCAGCATCTGATTTTACCATCTTACCAAAAATGCAAATATATAGTTGGACTTTCTTTTGAGAGTTGAGAGTCACACCGGGCTCAAGATTGGTCAGATGCAGCTTACAACAGTTGCCGCTTCAGTCTCTCCAATGATTAACTGGAGGAAACTTCTGCTCAAGAAAATTAGATTATGGACAAACCGTTCAATAATTTACAGACAAGAAAGGTCAGGAAAGGCCATGACAGAAATATAACAGCAAAGAAGGAAGCCATTCAGCCCATCACGTATGTGAAGGTGCTCCAGAAGAGCTACACATCTACTCAAGGAGTCTGAAGAGATCCGAGATGGTCGGTTGCAAGGATGGAAGGTTCAAGGGTGGGTTTTTTTAATCCAGCAGGACAGGCTCAGTGGTCAGCAGTGAGGAAAACAGGAGGCAAGCCTCAGACAGGACATAGAGGAGACATGGGAGAAACTAGAGTGAAACAGAATCTTTCAAGGTACTTTGGCCCAACAGGGTAGGCAAGGAGAGGGATGTGGCAGCAGATGGTCTCAAATTTAGTGCCAAAACTATTATGAACTCCTTACACTTTTTGGACATTAGAATGGAGGAGAGGGGCAATTTGGATTTAGGGAGATGGCTTCCAGTGAACAGGGGCAACTGAAGGGATGGTACCTGATTTCATGAAGAAACTAAGATTTGATTTAGGTAAAAGAGCTACACAAAATAAATACTAAGGGAAGATAGTCATTGGTGGGAGTAGGTCCCCTCACAAGAGCTACTGTGCAGGAGAAACTATAATCAAGCAATAATAGAGGCTTCTAAGAAAGGTACCAAAATAATCAGCTGCAATTTTATTCTTCGTATGGATAAAATGAAGCAAATTGACCAAAATAGCCTTGAGGCTGAGTCCACTGTTTATTCAATACAGCTTTTTAGAACAATATTTTCTGAAGCCAACCTGGGGTCAAGCTGTTTTAGATCAATAATGGATAATGAGACAAGATTAATGAATGACATCATTGTCAAGGATCCCTAGGTAAGAATTTCACATTCAATTTGAGGGTGAAAAACTGAGGTCTGAAACTAGTGTCTTAGCAGTGGCATGGAGAAAGAATTGATGACAGGGAATGGGAAAAAATGGTTCAGATATAATTTGGCATTCTTCGGATATAGGAAGACTCTGAGAGAAAATGGAATCAATTCCATTTTCACCATCAGTGGCTAATAAAGAATGTTATTAATGGTTTCAAATTGAAAGAAAAGGCTGACATATGATGTTGAAAAGGCAGAGGTAGATAGATTTTTGATCATGTGATGGTAAGCCAGAAAATAGGGAAAAGTACACAAATTGGCAAAGGATGTCTAATTAAAAAAAAACAGAAATTGAGAATAAATAAGCAACAAATGCAACAACAAATTGTAAGAGCTTCTGTAAGTGTACGCAAGGAGGGGAGCTGTTTCAAAAATAAATGTCCTTCAGCAGATGAGAATAGTAAATTATAATGTAACACAAGGAAATGGTGAAGACATGGAACAATAGACAATAGGTGCAGGAGTGGGCCATTCTGCCCTTCGAGCCTGCACCACCATTCAATATGATCATGGCTGATCATCCTTAATCAGTATCCTGTTCCTGCCTTATCTCCATAACGCTTGATTCCACAATCCTTGAGAGCTCTATCCAACTCTTTCTTAAATGAATCCAGAGACTGGGCCTCCACCGCCCTCTGGGGCAGAGCATTCCACACAGCCACCACTCTCTGGGTGAAGAAGTTTCTCCTCATCTCTGTCCTAAATGGTCTACCCCGTATTTTTAAGCTGTGTCCTCTGGTTCGGCACTCACCCATCAGCGGAAACATGTTTCCTGCCTCCAGAGTGTTTAATCCTTTAATAGTCTTATATGTCTCAATCAGATCCCCTCTCAGTCTTCTAAACTCAAGAGTATACAAGCCCAGTCGCTCCAGTCTTTCAGTGTAAGGTAATCCTGCCATTCCAGGAATTGACCTCATGAACCTACGCTGCACTCCCTCAATAGCCAGAATGTCTTTCCTCAAATTTGGAGACCAGAACTGCATGCAGTACTCGAGGTGTGGTCTCACCAGGGTCCTGTACAGATGCAGAAGAACCTCTTTGCTTCTATACTCAATCCCTCTTGTTATGAAGGTCAGCATGCTATTAGCCTTCTTCACTACCTGCTGTACCTGCATGCTTACCTTCATTGACTGGTGTACAAGAACACCCAGATCTCTCTGTACTGCCCCTTTACCTAAATTGATTCCATTTTGGTAGTAATCTGCCTTCCTGTTCTTGCCACCAAAGTGGATAACCATACATTTATCCACATTAAACTGCATCTGCCATGCATCTGACCACTCACCGAACCTCTCCAGGTCACCCTGTAATCTCCTAACATCCTCCTCACATTTCACCCTGCCACCCAGCTTAGTATCATCAGCAAATTTGCTAATACTAATACCATCTTCTATATCATTAACATATATTGTAAAAAGCTGCAGTCCCAGCACTGATCCCTGCGGTACCCCACTGGTCACTGCCTGCCATTTCGAAATGGAGCCGTTTATCAATACTCTTTGTTTCCTATCAGCCAACCAACTTTCAATCCAAGTTAGTACTTTGCCCCCAATACCATGCGCCCTAATTTTGCTCACTAACCTCTTATGAGGGACTTTATCAAAAGCTTTCTGAAAGTCCAGGTACACTACATCTATTGGACCTCCCTCGGCCATCTTCAGAGTTACATCCTCAAAACATTCCAGACACAGTTTATAAGCTTCTTCACATTGGAAGATACAAAAAAACCTTAAGAATTATAGAAAATCAGGAGATAAAAGGAATGGAGATACTTAAAGAACTGTTATCACATACAAAAACGTGCCTGGGGAAACTAACGGGATTGAAGGCCTGGTCCTGATATCCAGTATCTGAGCATCTCAAAAGAAGTGGATAATCTTTAACAAAAACTGTTTCAGATTGGAATTCAAGGAATTGGAGGAGAGGTAGACCATGTGACCTTTTGCGGTTGTTCCACCATGCAATACAATCATGGCTGATCTTTGTTTCAATCCCACTTTACCACCCTATAACCGTATCTCACAATTTCTCCATCTCAGTCTTAAATTTATCTAATGATAGATCATCAATAATTCAGAGGTAGGAGATTCCAAAGATTCAGAACACATTCAGTGAAGAAATTTCTCTTCATCTCAGTCATAAATGATCAGCCGTCTATCCTGAGATTCTGTCCTTGTTGTACCTATGGACCAGGAGTAGGCTGCTTGAACCTGCTTTACTTTCAACACATTCACAGCTCATCAGACTCCAACCCCAAAAACTACATTCGTACCTTGCTTCACAAAACTCTATCCACCTCCTCCTTCACAATACTCAGGGCCTCTGCTGCCATTCATTTTTCGAGAGAAGTATTCTAAAGATTCACAACCCTTGGAGGACAAAAAACCCTTACTCTGCTTTAAATGTGTGATCCCTGATTTTTAAACATTGACCCCCTAGTTCTAGATTTCACCACTACAGGAAACATTCTCTCCATGTCCACACAGTCCAGCCTCATCAGAATTGTTTATGTTTGACCGCCTACCTCCTAACCACCAGGGCATACAAGCCTAACCTGTTCAACCTTTCCTCATCAGACAACACAGCATTCCAGGGATTGGTCTGATAAACCTACTCTGAATTCCCTCCAACACATCTACGTCCTTCCAGCTGTGTTCCCACCAGTCTCTATATAACTGTAGCATAACCTCCCAATGTTCCTACTCAATTCCCATCACAATAAAAAAAATGACATTCTATTAGCTTTCATAATTACTTGCTGTACCTGCACACTAATCTTTTTTGACTCATGTATAAGGACACCTCGATCCTCCTGCACCCCAGAAGTCTGTAATCTCACCATTTACATAATATGCTTCTTTCTTATTCTTCTTGACAAAATATAGTATCTCATATTTTCCATGTTATATTTCATCTGCCAAACTTGTCCCCACCTGAGAAGTCAGAGAGGGACAATGAGAGTTAACACTCCAAAAGAGGGCTGAAGAAGACTTACTGGACCCGAAACATTAACTCTGATCTCACTTCACAGACACTGCCAGACCTGCTGAGCTTTTCTAGCATTTTCTGTTTTTGTCATTGGGAGAGTTCACAGGGTCAACAATGGAAGGAACCAGTACAGGAAGATCAGGTAAAGAGTAAAGCTTCCTTTACATTGATCCCCCTCAGTTGTGGGGCATGGTGGCACAGTGGTTAGCACTGCTGCCTCACAGCGCCAGAGACCCAGGTTCAATTCCCGCCTCAGGTGACTCTCTGTGTGGAATTTGCACGTTGTCTGCGTGGGTTTCCTCCGGGTGCTACGTTTGCTTAGATGGGCTGGCCAAGCTAAATTGCTCATAGTGCTCAGGAATTTATAGGTCTGGTGCATTAGTCAGGAGTAAATGTAGAGTGATAGGGTAGGGCAATGGGTCTTGATGGGGTCATTCTTAGGAGGGTCAGTGTGGACTTGTTGGGCCGAAGGGCCTGTTTCCACATTGTAGGGACTCTATGATTCTAATTCAAACACTCCCAGAACAGGGACAGCACAGGATTAGATACAGGGTAAACCTTCCTCTACACTGACCCCTCAAACACTCCTAGGTGTTGATATTATCTTTACTTACGACTCCGCCATCAGGATCCCTGACATAGCCGTACGCGATGGTCTTGTTGAGTGTAAATGCAAAATCTGCCCTCCGAATGTGTCCAACTACTTTCCCGTTCCTCCAAATCACTTCCAGGCCAAACATGGGGACCTTCCTATGGAATAACAATTGGGTTTTTACACAAACCAGTACGAGACTGTACAGTAAGAGCCACCTCTCACACTCATGTTCAGGTCATGACTTACTGAAAGCAATTTGGCGGGAGTGTGCACTGCATCTTTCTGTAAATTATCCGACAACAATCTGAATCATGGGGGCGGGCTGAGGCCTGTGTTTTATCTGGCCCTGTACTTACTGTAGTCTGAGGAACATAACCTTGAAATCAATCTAGACTTTTCTCAGACATTAGGAAACGCAGTGTTTGGCAGCTTTCTATTCCTGATTTTTCTGCTCTTGCTGTGGGTTCTTCCATTCTACAGTTCAGCTCTGATTATTCAGCACTTTAAATCATATAGTAATCTATCTTACGAACAGGGTAGAGTTTTAAAGTGTGTGCAGGGTCAGAGAAACATGATGTTCAAATGCCTAGATCTTTGAATGTGGAATAAGTATTGGGACCGGTGTCAGCAAAACTTGGGGTAGCTTGGTCTCCATAAGCAGGGATATTGGATATAAACGCAGGGAAGTTATATCAATCTCTGCTCAGGCAGCAAATAAAGTGTTTCATTTGGTTCAGGGGTACAGAGGAGATTTACCAAATGGATCCAATGATGAGGAATTTCAGTGACAAGATGAGGATGGAGAAGCTAGAATTGTTCTCCTTAGAGAACAGGAGGTTATCAGGAAATTTCAGACATGACTTACAGGATTACGTTCTGTTCACAGAAGTTGAAAGGATTAGAATTTAAGGTTTTGTGCACAAAATGGAGGGAGGATGTGAAAGAATGTTTTTACACAGCATGTAGTTATAATTCGGAACTCACTGCCTGCAACAGGGGCTTGTAAATGGAGACGATTAATAATTTCAGAATAAAACTAGAGGGAAATAAACTCAAGATGACATGGGTAGATCACCAAGAATGCAACCAATTGGATCACTCTGTAAGATTCTAAGGGGAGATTCACTCAAAAATGGGCTCAAATCCACAGTGCAAGATTACATTTGGAAGTTGTTGCAATTTTAAATACACTAGCTCCCACAATCCCTGTTTCTGAGACAGTAAAGGTTCAGTCACTTACTCATCAATGGTGAAACACACCAAGCGTTTAAACAGGCCCTCAGCTTTCTGCTTCTCCAGCACCTCCCGGCCAAGAAAAGGGATGTTTGATTTTAGTTTGCAAGTGAAAGCCAGCCCTGCTTCAAGTGGGGTGTCATCAGATCGAAGGTCAGCATGCCAGTGTCTGTAACCTGTAATTAAAACCCACACAAACTACATGGAAGATCAATGTTTCACATCCCTCAAAACATTAGCTTGTTTTTAATTCACGATCAAAACAGATTCAACTTAAGCCAAGTGCGAGACAAACTCCGACATTGCGGCGCTCCCTCAACACTAACCCTCTGATAGTGCAGCATTCCCACAGCATTGACCCTGTGACAGTGCGGTACTCTCTCAGCACTGACTCTCCGACAGTGCGGCACTCCCTCAGCACTGACCCTCTGACAGTGCCCACTCCCTCAGCACTGACCCTCCGACAGTGCCCACTCCCTCAGCACTGACCCTCCGACAGTGCAGGCTCCCTCAGCACTGACCCCCCAACAGTGCAGCACTCCCTCAGCACTGACCCTCCGACAGTGCAGCACTCCCTCAGCACTGACCCTCCAACAGTGCAGCACTCCCTCAGCACTGACCCTCCAACAGTGCAGCACTCCCTCAGCACTGACCCCCCAACAGTGCAGCGCTCCCTCAGCACTGACCCCCCGACAGTGCAGTGCTCCCTCAGCACTGACCCTCCCACAGTGTGGCACTCCCTCAGCACTGACCCTCCGACAGTGCGGCACTCCCTCAGCACTGACCCTCCGACAGTGCGGCACTCCCTCAGCACTGACCCTCCGACAGTGCCCACTCCCTCAGTCAGAATGGTCAATCAGGTGAACCTTTCATTATCTATGACTGGCTCTTTCACTGTTGTCAAAAATGTTTCAGTGTTTGTTTTTGACAGACATGCAGCCAGTGTTCACTGCAGGAAATCCTCCTCCCTCAGAGTCTATCCCACCAGCAGAAACAATTGAAACATTATAAGATAAAAACAACAACTGAATCAGAAACAGGCCTCAGTGTGAACAGCAAGCCCTGTTCAGGTCAAAGTGCAGGAAGAGGTTCTTGTTAGAGAGAACTCTCACACCGACTGTTTGACCGTGACGTTAATGAGAGTGTGGGTTCACTTTGCATTGCAGTATTGTGCACTCTGACAGTACTTACCTTTCTCAATACTCAGTGAATCAATGGCTCTGTAACCAGCATTGGCGATTCCAAATTTTTCCCCAAACTGCATCACAGCACGATGAACAGCGACACAGGATTCCCTTGGCACATGCAACTCCCAGCCCAGCTCACCAACAAATGACAGCCTCATAGCCCGAACCTTGAAAACAACAAAGTTAGATCAATGAGAATATACAGCAAGGTAAAGTCAGGGAACAGAGTTACAGGATCTTTGATTAATACAACACAGGAGAAGGACTTGCAGCCCATTGTGTGTCTGCTGGCTCTTTCAGGGAGCTCATTGCACGTTATTTTTGATCATACATCACAGCTCATCCAGTGTGCTCCAGGTCAAAACCCTCTACATAGAAAAACCTGGTTATCTCTACCTGTTTCCTTTGACAAAAACCTCCTGCCTGTTCCTCTTCATTTGCTTTATCAGTATCATTCATAATAACAAGAAATCCTCTTCCTAATCTCTGCCCCTAAGATTGGTCTCACTTCTTGAGTATCTTGACATGATTGAGACTTGGGATGAAACAGCTGAAGATGCGGGGGTTGTGTTCACAGGAGCAGAGAGGGTCTGGGGGTAAGCCTGGGTGAACAGCTAAAGGATGTGAGGGCGAAAGGAGAGAAACGATGTTCAACATTTTCTCAGCCACACATTTCGAGTTCAGACAGAAGCAGATTGGGAAAGCCAGAGGAACACTTCTCAAACAGTGCAATCATGTTCAACAGGGACAGAGAAGCTGTTCAAGTAAAATTTGACATGGGCTGAGAATTCAGGGATGGCAGCTAGCTCCAAGCTGACAAGGTCAATGAAGAGACATCAGATTCAAAATCCTAATTATTTCTCCATCCACAATTGCTGCCAGACCTACTGAGTTTCTCCAATAATTTCTGCTTTGGTTAACAGACGTATGAGCTGACTGGCTTATATTTTATTACATTTTGATAATTCAACCCCCTAAGGGGTGTGACACCATTGTCCTGAATGACAGGACACACAGAAGCAGTTACTAGCTCAGACTGTAGCCCTCATCAGCTCTCACAGCCAATGGTGCTGAGTGGTGGTTCTGTGCAGCAATGAACAGCTCCAAATCCTTCTCAAACACTGTACTGTTGGGGACTGCCCTCCCTCAGCCTCTTTTCCTGCATCCGGACAGGTCAGCAGTACACTCCTCTCCAGTCTGGCTCACTGCCCTCACAATCCTGACAGAGTGTGGCAACAACTGGATTCAGCCTGGGATGAATTAACTGAGAACAGATAGAAGTATTTCTGACTCAGACAACTGACTTACAATGTGTTCCACAGAATCTGAACATATCTTGTGACTTCAGCTGCTAAGTTGTTCCATTTGCAATAATTTTCCTAAGTTAAATCAGTGACCAGCCCTACAACCTGGTAAACCTTCCACAATAACTGCTACTCTATTGGAAATACAATGAAATCATTCCTGCCTCTCAAACTGACTCTCACAAACATGCATGCAGTTTCAAGGCAACAGATTGTGTCAACACGAGTATTGACGCTGTGATCTCTAAAGTCAGTCTGCTGAACACAAGGTCTCTTCAATCCTACTCAAATAACTATGGGATAGTGAGACAGTGATACAGAGCAACCGACAGTGAGATAGCCAGTGCCCAGAGGCAGAGACCATCTCCTGTGATTTCAGAATGAACAGAATGGTGAACACACTGACTTTCATAAATTGACTCAACAAATCAGGCTGTGACTTTGTTGATTCTCTGAGAATCACATTCAATTTTGCTGCATTTACTCAATTCAGGGATATTCAGTGGGTGAGAGAACAGATGTTGTTTAACTTTTTACTAGAGAACAAGGCTTGCTCCAAGAGAGGAATACACAGACCTGCAATCTGAGGTTAAAAAGACTTTAATTGGGTAAGCAGGTAAGAAACTATTTGATTATCTTTAAGGTTTTTTCTCTCAATACTAACAGAGTCATTTAATTTAGGCACAGCTAAGTACAAACACAGAATCAAATTTATAGCTTACCTAGTTAAACTACTCAATGGTAAGTGCACATATTCTTTGAACAAATACCCTAATTAAATAAATAAAGTTCAGTTGAAGCTGTCAGAGTTGGCTGTGTACTTGGACTGTAGAATGTAGGAGCTAGTGGTCAAAATATTCAAAACAAATACACCTCCACTTTGAAATTCTCCAGCTCAGAGTCACTGAGCCTGAATGTAACTTACAGAAACTCTGACTCACAAAGAAATTGGAGGAATTTCTGGACAGTTTCATCCAGAACATTGTCACATCTCAGGGGAAAGCATGGGTTCAGGAAAGACAGGATATAATGGATAGGAAACTAGGTAGAAGTCCCAAGGCAATAAACTCGCCCAACAGGAACACAATGAGGACAGAGGTCAGCTGTATGGATGAACAAGATACTGACAAGTGGCAAGTAACATGTGTGTCACACAAATGCCAGGCGATAACTACCTCTAATGAGAGAGAATCTAACCATTTCCCTTTGACATTCAATTATGTTACCCATCATTAAATCCTCCACTATCAACATCCTGAAAGTCATCACTGACCAGAAACTCAACTAGCTTCACCATGTAAACACAACAGCTCCAACAGCAGATCAGCGGCTGGGAACTCTGCAGCAAGTAACTCACCTTCTGCCTCCTCAAAGCCTGTCCACCATCTACAAAGGCACACATCAGGAATGTGATAGAATACTCCCAACTTGCCTGGACTGGGGCAACTCTAACAACACTCATAAGGACATACGTACACACAAGGAAGAATCGGCCACACAGCTCTTTGACCCTTCTTTGCTGTTCAATAAAATCGTGGCTGATTGGATTTTAACCTCAACTCTAGAGTCCTGCATATGCCCAATAAGTCCTTCATTACCAAGGGGATGAAAGACTATACACTTCTGCCTAAAAAATATTTTAAAATTCTGCATCCATTACCTTTGGAGGAAGGGATTCCAAAGATTCTTAACACAGACAGAAAAAATGTTTCCTCATCTGTTTTAAATGGGTGTGCCTCTTATTTTTAAACTATCACCGTTCATTCAAAACTCCCACAAGAGGAAACATCCTTTTGATATCCACCCAATCAAATCACTTCAGAACCTTCTATGTTTTAACGAAGTCACCACAAACATTTCTAAACTCCAGATACAGACCCAGCCTGTCTAGCCTTTCCTCATAAAACAATCTGAGAATCATTTCAGAAGCTCAACACCATCCAGGACAAAGCAGCCCAGTTCGTTGGCACTGCATCAGCAAAGAACAAGCCAACACAGGAACAGGCCCTTCGGCCCTCCAAGCCTGCACCAACACTTTGTGCCCTTCCATACCAAAACCGTCTTCACTTACCGGATCCACCTTTATTTCTTTCCCATTCATTATTCATCCAGGTGTTTCTTGAATGGTGCTATTGTGTCTGTTTCCACCACCACCTCCTCTGGTAATGTGTTCCAGGCACACACCACCCTTTGGGTGAAAAATGTGCCTGGCATCTCTCTTTTAAACTCCCCTGCACACCTTGAACCTGTGTCCCTGAGTAACTGACCCCTCTATCCTGGGAAAAAGCCTCATACTTCCCAATCTATCCAGGCCATTCACAATCTTATAACCTTCTATCAGGTCATCCCTCAACCTCCTGTGCTCCAGTGAAAACAAACCCAGTCTATCTAACCTTCCTTCATAGCTAAAATCCCCCATATCAGGCAACATCCTGGTAAACCTTTTCTGTACCCTCTCCACATCCTTCTGGGAGTGTGACAATCAGAACTGTACGCAATATTCCAAGTGTGGCCTCACTAAAGTTCTATAAAACTGCAGCATAACCTGCCTACCCTTAAACTCAATGCCCCTTCCAATGAAGGCAGACATGCCATTGGCCTTTTTCACTACCTTATCTACAAGCACTGCCACCTTCAATGATCTGTGGACCTGCATGTCAATAATCTGAAGGGTTCTGCCTCTGAGATTTCTTCCTTTTCCACACCTTTGACATCCCCACCCACCAGCTTCGACATCCCCACCCACCACCTCTGTTCAGTAGCAGCAGTGTGGACCAGTTATATGATGCACTGCAGAAATTCACCAAGCCTCCTTCGTCAGCACCTTCCAAACCAACAATCTCCAACAGCGAGAAGGACAAGGGAAGCAATTAAGATAGACATATTTCAGGGAAAGATAGACATTCATGAGAGAGAAGGGAATTCATGCAAAGATATAATTGGATAGATTTAAGTGAAGGAAGATAAGAAGGATATTTGAGTGCAGTCTTATCACCAGTTTCAGTTTGTTCTTCTTTCTGGGGACAAACGCGAACCCCAGTTAATGCTCTCGACCTGCTTACAAATGACATACCACAAACTCCATGAACACACCCTTAGAACTGACTCTGGTGACAGTGGTACCGGTCCTGTCTTTGAGATAGGAGGCCTGGGTTCAAGTCCTACCTACTCTAGGGGTATGTAATAACATCACTGAATAGACTGATTAAAAATGGGTTCAACTGACTCCATCCCCATTTTACAGAATGCTCTTAATGCTCAAGATGACCCCTCACATCAATGTTTGACCAACATTTTTTAAACTTATATGTGGGACATGGACATCACTGACTGGGCCTATATTTATTGCCCGCCCCTAGTTGTCCTTCAGAAGGTGTGGGTGAATTGCCTTCTCAAACTGTTGCAGTCCACATGCTGTAGGTATGTAAACCCACAATACCCTTAGGGAGGGAATCCCAGGATTTCAACACAGTGACACTGAAGGAACAGTGTCAGGATGATAATGGCTTTAAAGTCAGGATGATAATGGCTTGGAGGGGAACTTCCAGGTGATGGTATTGTCTTGTATCTCTACACCTGTCCTTCTAGATGTATTTGGTCATGGGTTTGGAAGGTGCTGTCTGAGGAGCCTTGGTGAATTTTTGCAGTGCATTTTATAGATGGTACACAATGCTGCTAAGTGTCAGTGGTGGAGGGAGTAGATGTTTGTGGATGTGGTGCCAATCAGACAGGCTGCTTTTGTGTCAAGCTTCTTGAGTGTTGTTGGGGCTACACCCATCCAGGCAAGTGGGGAGTATTCCATCACACTCCTGACCTGTGCCTTGTAGGTGGTGGACAGACTTTGGGGAGTCAGCAGGTGAGTTACTCGCTGCAGGATTCCCAGCTGCTAACTTGTTCTTGTAACCACAGTGTTTATGTGGCTGGTCCAATTCAGTTTCTGGTAACTCCCAGGATGTTGATAGCAGGAGATTCAATGATGGTAACACCATTGAATGTCAAGGGGTGGTGGTTAGGATATTTCTCATTGGAGATGGTCGTAGCCTGGCATTTGTGTAACGTGAATGTTACTTGTCACTTGTCAATCTAAGCCTGAAGATTGTCCAGATCTTGTTACATTTCAGTATCCGTGAATCACAAATAATGGTGAACATTGTGCCATCATTGGCGAACATCCACAACATTTCTGACCTTATGATGGAAAGAAGGTAATTGAATAAACAATTGAAGATAGTTGGGTCCAGGACACTACCCTGAGGAACTCCTGCAGAGATGTCCTAGAGCTGAGATGATTGATCTCCAACAACCACCTCCCTAAGGGCCAAGAGAGATTGCACCAATCCTAGTTTTGCTAGGGCTCCTTAACGCTACACTTGTTCACACACAGTCTTGTTGGGAAGGGCCTCTGGAATTCAGCTCTTTTGTCCATCTCTGACCCAAGGCTGTAATGAGGCCAGGCACTGAGTGGCCCTGGGGGAACCCAAGCTGGGTGCCACTGAGGAGATGCTGTTAGATAGCACTGTTGATGACCCCTTCCATCACACAGGAGCAGTAATTGGCTATGTTGGATTTGTGCTGCTTTTTAATATATAGTTTATACCTGACCAATTTTCCACATTGTCGGGTTAGATGCCAGTGATGTAGCTGCACTGGAACAGCTTGGCTAGGGGAGCGGCAAGTTAGAACATAGAACATAGAAAAGTACAGCACAGTACAGACCCTTTGGCCCATGATGTTGTGTTGAAGTTTAATCCTAATGTATAATAAAATAACATACACACTCCTCAACTCACTGCTATCCATGTGCATGTCCAGCAGTCGCTTAAATGTCCCCAAAGACTCTGCTTCCACCACCACCACTGGCAATGCATTCCATGTATTCACAACTCACTGCATAAAGAACCTACATCTGACGTCCCCTTTACACCTTCCTCCTAATATCTTCAAACTATGACCCCTCATACCAATCAATCCTGCCCTGGGGAAAAGTCCATGGCTATTGACTCTAAGTATTCCTCTCATTATTTTGTACACCTCGATCAGGTCTCCTTTCTTCCTCCTTCTCTCCAGAGAGAAAAGTCCGAGCTTATTCAACCTTTCTTCATAAGGCAAGCCCTCCAGTCCAGGCAGAATCCTGGTAAACCTTCTTTGCACCCTCTCCAAAGCCTCTGTATCTTTCCTATAGTCGGGCGACCAGAACTGGACACAATATTCCAAGTGTGGTCTCACCAGGGACTTGTAGAGCTGCAGCAAAACCTCGCGGCTCTTAAACTCGATCCCCCTGTTAATGAAAGCCAAAATACCATATGCTTTCTTAACAACCTTATCCACTTGGGTGGCAACTTTGAGGAATCTATGTACTTGCACACCCAGATCCCTCTGTTCCTCCACACTGCCAAGAATCCTGTCTTTAAGCCTATGTTCAGCATTCGAGATCGACCTTCCAAAATGCATCATTTCGCATTTATCCAGGTTGAACTCCATCTGCCATTTCTCAGCCCAGCTCTGCATCCTGTCTATATCACGCTGCAGCCTGCAGTAGCCCTCTATACTATCGATGACACCTCCAACCTTTGTGTCATCTGCAAATTTACTAACCCACCCCTCAACCTCCTCATCCAAGTCATTTATAAAAATTACAAAGAGCAGAGGCCCAAGAACAGAGCCCTGCGGGACCCCACTCAACACTGACCTCCAGGCAGAATACTTTCCATCTACAACCACTCTCTGCCTTCTGTCAGCCAGCCAATTCTGAATCCAGATAGCCAAATCTCCCTGTATCCCATACTTCCTGACGTTATGAATGATGAGCTCTGGAGCTTAATCTTCAGTACAATTCCTGGAATGTTGTCAGGGCCGATGCCCTTTCAAACATTTCTTGATATCACATGAGGTGAATGGAATTGGCTGAACACTGGTATCTGTGAGGCTGGGGACCACTGGAGGAGGCCGAGATGGATCATCCACTCAGCACTTTGAGCTAAAGAATGCTGTGAATGCTTCAGCCTCATCTTTTCTACCAATGTGCAAGGCTCCCTCATCATTGAGGATGGAAATACTTGTGGAGCATTCTTCTCCAATGAGTTAGACTATAAAATATAGGAGCAGAAATCAGGCCATTCAGCCCATTGATGCTGCTCCAACATTCAATCATGGCTGATAAGTTTCTCAACCCCATTTTCCCACTTTCCCCCCCATAACCCTTGATCCCCTTGATACTCAAGAACCTGTCTATCTCAGTTTTAAATATACCCAGTGACCTGGTCTCCACAGCCTTCTGTGGCAATGAATTCCACAGATTCCCCACTCTCTGGCTGAAGAAGTTTCTCCTTATCTCGGTTCTAAAAGGTCTTCCCTTTACTCTAAAGCTATGTCCTCAGGTCCTAGTCTCTCCTACCAATGGGAGCATCTTCCCAACATTGTTACACCATTCATGAGCAGATGGGACAGGACTGTTAAGCTTCGATCTGATCCATTACTGTTGGATCGCTTAGTTCAATCACTTGCTGCTTATGCTGCTTGCTGTGTTGGTGGTTCTGTTTATAACTTCACCAGGTTTCAAGGAACAATCAGTTACCAAAAGTCATTAAACCAGTTAAATCTTCTACCACTTCAAACACAAAAATCTTCAAGTTGGCAATTGGGAAGGAAAATGCTCTGTTAGTATTCATTTCAATACAGCTAGAATACAAGAGCAGAAATGTAATGCTGAGGCCGTGTAAGGTGATGGTCTGACATCATTTGTAACAGTATGAACAATTTTGGGCAGAAAAGGAAGGAAGTGGTCCAGAGAAGGTTAACAAGAATAATCCTGGGGATGAAGGGTTTGTCATCTGAAGAGCGGTTGAGGACTCTGGGTCTGTACTCATAATGATGGAGTTTTGAAGGTTAAGGAGGGATCTGATTTAAAACTTACAGAATACTGAGAGATCTGTATATTGTAGATGTTTCCATTAAAAGGAGACACTAGGACATGATGGCTCAGCCTCAGAGTGAAAGAATGGTCCTTTAAAACTGAGAATGAGGAGGAATCTCTTCACCAGATGGTGGTGAAGTTCTGGAGCTCATTGCTGCAGAGGCCTGTGGATGCCTAGTTATTGAATGTGTTTAAGATGGAGATAGAGAGGTTGTTGATTGGTGAGGGGATCAAAGGTTATGGTGACAATGGGGTTGAGAAAGTAATCAGCCATGATCGAATGGTGGAGCAGTCTTGATGGGCTGAGTGGCCTAATTCTGCTCTGATGTCTTACAGCCTTATGGGTTTCACTGAACAATTCAGTGAGATTGTTCCACAAGTTCATGGTTTTTAACAGCAATAAGTAAGAGACTGAGCCGGATTGGACAGACAGGTGAATGCTGACCAATGGTGGGCAGGAGAGGAGAAGTGACTCACTGTGTGTCCAGCTGCCTTCACAACCTGGTGTGTCGAGAAGGGGAAAGCCTCATTGCTAAGATCAGTATCGAGAACTTCCTGTAGCACCGAGCGACTGTGGATTGAGAGAGGAATGGTCAGTGTCACATTAACCAGAAACACAGCAATCTCAATGCCCATCTATCCAGGCTTCCCCTCCCACAATCCTGGCTGATTGCCCCATTCTTCAGCTCCTGCAACCCCCTCCCAATACTCCTCTAGAGAATACAAGCCCAAACACCAATCCCAATCCTGAACTGTGTAGTCCCTAACGACTGCGCCCCCACCCACTGAGATCACACTTTACCGATCACCTCAAACTCCAATCCTCGATCCCTTTAACCATCAATCCCAGATTTCAAATGGCCAGCTGAACAGCATTCTGAACATCCACCATCTTTTGTGTAGAAGTGTTTCCTAATTTCACTCCTGCAAGGTCTGACTCCAGTTCTTACACCATCTCCCTTCACACTGCATTGCCCAAACTAACGGAAACAGTTCCTTTTCACTTTCCATCTCCCATAAAGGATGTGATAAACAGATACTTGGATAATAATTATATGGCTGGATTGGCAAATGGAAAACTGTGTTTGACAAATGGAGTTTTGAGAATGTGATGAACAAAATTAATAGAGAGGGAATCAATGGATGTCATATTTTTTGATAAGAGCATCCACAGGAAGTTGGTTAACAAAAGGAAAGAACAAGGTACAGGAGGGATGCACTGACCAGCAGACAGCAGAAATTAATGTCGCATTCTTGTATAATCAGGCTGTGACTAGAGGGGTACCACAAGGACCAGATAATATACTGGGGAACGTAGGAAGAGGGGGACGTCTTTCAACCCATTGAGCTTGCCCATCTTTCAATATGGTCATGGCTGATCAAATACTTCAATGCTCTTACTGTCGATCTCTGTTGATCTGTCCACTCTATCAAACTGTCCATCTCTATCAATCTCTGTCAATCTCTATCAATCTGTCGATCTCGGTCAATCGCTGTCTTAAACACACTCAGACTCAGTTTCCATAGCATTCTGTGATACAGAATTTGAAAAGGTTCACAAACCTGAGACATCCAGTAATTGTAAAATGCATTATATAAACGTCAGTCTTTTTATCATATTTGTTCCCCTGAAAATTGTGGAAGTTGTGATTAAATCCTCCTTAACTATCTAAATTCCAAAGGTTCAATCAGAATTTGTTTCATGTCTCTTCATCATTTAATCTTAGGAGTCTGGTTGGCCACTCTGGTAAATCCAAACCCCTCTCCCTCCAACACCAGTGAATGTGGGGTCGTCTAACCAAGTTTACTATCAGTGAGGAAGGACAGTCCCCTTATATTGCAGTCCTACAGAGAGACGTCACAGCTCCATGAGTCTTTAGCACCAATCCCTGGAGGATACCTGTCACTTGCTATCAATTCAAAGTCCTGTCTATGAATCCGACCCTGAGCCTGTCAGTTCGCCAATAGAGGAGGGGCCCTTGATTAACAAATAGAGTCACAGAGTCAGAGAGATATACAGCACGGAGACAGACCCTCCAGTCCAACTCGTCCATGCTGACCAGGTGAGGCAACACGGTGGCTCAGTGGTTAGCACTGCTACCTCACAGCACCAGGGACCCAGGCTCGATTCCCACCTCGGGCAACTGTCTGAGTGAAGTTTGCACATTCAATAGACAATAGACAATAGGTGCAGGAGTAGGCCATTCTGCCCTTCGAGCCTGCACCACCATTCAATATGATCATGGCTGATCATCCTTAATCAGTATCCTGTTCCTGCCTTATCTCCATAACCCTTGATTCCACTATCCTTGAGAACTCTATCCAACTCTTTCTTAAATGAATCCAGAGACTGGGCCTCCACTGCCCTCTGGGGCAGAGCATTCCACACAGCCACCACTCTCTGGGTGAAGAAGTTTCTCCTCATCTCTGTCCTAAATGGTCTACCCTGTATTTTTAAGCTGTGTCCTCTGGTTCGGCACTCACCCATCAGCGGAATCACCCATTCTCCTCACGTGTTTCCTCCGGGTGCTCCGGTTTCCTCCCATAATCCAAAGGTGTTCAGGTCAGGTGAATCGACCATACTAAATTGCCAAGTCAGGGGTAAATATAGGGTAAGGGAATAGTTACTCTTCGGAGGGTCAGTGTGGACTTGTTGGGTCGAAGGGCCCATTTCCATACTGAAAGGGAATCTAATCTAGTCCCATTGCCAGCACTTGGCCCACATCCCTCTAAACCCTTCCTATTCATTTATCCATCCAGATGCCTTTTAAATGTTGTAATTGTACCAGCCTCTACCACTTCCTCTGGCAGCTCATTCCATACACGCACCACCCTCTGCATGAAAATGTTGCCCCTTGAATCCCTTTTAAACTTTTCCGCTCTCATCCTAAATCTATGCCTTCTAGTTCTGAATTCCCCCACCCTTCGCAAACGTTCTTGGCTATTCACCCTATCCATGTCCCTCACGATTTTATAAACCTCTATATGGTCACCCCTCAGCCTCCGACACTCCAGGGAAAACAGCCCCAGCCTGTTCAGCCTCTCCCTGCAGCTCAAATCCTCCAACCCTGGCAACATCCTTGTAAATCTTTTCTAGATCCTTCCAAGTTTCACAACTTCTTTCCGATAGGAAGGAGACCAGAATTGCACATGATATTCCAACAGTGGCCTAACCAATGTCCTGTATGGCCGCAACATGAGCTCCCAATTCCTGTATTCAATACACTGACCAATAAAGGAAACCATACCAAACACCTTCTTCACTATCCTATCTACCTGTGACTCCACTTTCAAGGAGCTATGAACCTGCACTCCAAGGTCTCTTTGTTCAGCAACACTCTCTAGGACCTTACCATTAAGTGTATAAGTCCTGCTCAGATTTGCTTTCCCAAAATGTAGCACCTCGCATTTATCTAAATTAAACTCCATCTGCCACTTCTCAGCCCATTGGCCCATCTGGTCAAGATCCTGTTGTAATCTAACCCTCTTTGCTGTCCACTACACCTCCAATTTTGGTATCATCTGTAAACTTACTAAGTACAGCTTCAATGTTCATATCCAAATTATTTATATAAATGACGAAAAGTAGAGGACCCAGCACTGATCCTTGTGGCACTCCACTGGTCACAGGCCTCCAGTCTGAAAAACAACCCTCCACCACCACCCTCTGTCTTCTACCTTTGAGCCAGTTCTGTATCCAAATGGTTAGTTCTCCCTGTATTCCATGAGATCTAACCTTGCTAATCAGTATTCCATGAGGAATCTTGTCGAACGCCTTACTTAAGTCCATAGAGATCATGTCCACCCTTCTGCCCTCATCAATCCTCTTTGTTACTTCTTCAAAAAACACAATCAGGTTTGTGAGACATGATTTCCCACACACAAAGCCATGTTGACTATCCCTATTCAGTCCTTGCCTTTCCAAATACATGTACATCCTATCCCTCAGGATTCCCTCCAACAACTTGCCCACCACCAAGGTCAGGCTCACTGGTCTAAAGTTCCCTGGCTTGTCCTTACCACCCTTCTTAAATAGTGGCACCACGTTAGCCAACCTCCAGTCTTCTGGCACCTCACCTGTGACTATCGATGATACAAATATCTCAGTAAGGGGCCCAGCAATCACTTCCTTAGCTTCCCACAGAGTTCTAGACATTTATCCACCTTTATGCATTTTAAGACATCCAGCACTTCCTCCTCTGTAATATGGAGATTTTTTCAAGATGTCACCATCTATTTCCCCACATTCTATATCTTCCATGCCCTTCTCCAGAGTAAATACTGATGCAAAATACTCACTTAGTATCTCCCCCATCTCCTGCAGTTCCACACAAAGGCCGCCTTGCTGATTTTGCGGCGCCCTATTTTCACTCTAGTTACCCTTCTGTCCTTAAAGTATTTATAAAACCCTTTGGATTTTCCTTAACTCTATTTGCCAAAGCTATCTCATGTCCCCTTTTTGCCCTCCTGATTTCTCTCTTAAGTATACTCCTACTTCGTTGTGGTTCTGTTCGCTGAGCTGGGAATTTGTCTTGCAAACGTTTTGTCCCCTGTCTAGGTGACATCCTCAGTGCTTGGGAGCCTCCTGTGAAGCGCTTCTGTGCTGTTTCCTCCGGCATTTATAGTGGTTTGTATCTGCCGCTTCCGGTTGTCAGTTCCAGCTGTTCGCTGTAGTGGCCGGTATATTGGGTCGATGTTTAAACACATCGACCTGGACCCAATATACCGGCCACTACAGCGAACAGCTGGAACTGACAACCGGAAGCGGCAGAGACAGGTCACTATAAATGCCAGAGGAAACAGCACAGAAGCGCTTCACAGGAGGCTCCCAAGCACTGAGGATGTCACCTAGACAGGGGACAAAACGTTTGCAAGACAAATTCCCAGCTCGGCGAACAGAACCACAACAACGAGCACCCGAGCTACAAATCTTCTCCCAAACTTTGAATACTCCTACTTCCTTTATACTCTTCTAAGGATTCACTCAATCTATCCTGTCTATACCTGACATATGCTTCCTTCTTTTTCTTAACCAAACCCTCAATTTCTTGAGTCATCCAGCATTCCCTATACCTACCAGCCTTCCCTTTCACCCTGACAGGAATATACTGTCTTTGGATTCTTGTTATCTCATTTCTGAAGGCTTCCCATTTTTCAGCCGTCCCTTTATCTGCACCCAATCAACTTTTGAAAGTTCTTGCCTTAATACCGTCAAATTGGCCTTCCTCAAATTTAGAACTTCAACTTTTAGATCTGGTTTATCCTTTTCCATCACTATTTTAAAACGAATAGAATTATGGTCGTTGGCCCCAAAGTGCTCCCCCACTGACACCTGCCCTGCCTTAATTCCCAAGAGTAGGTCAAGTTTTGCACCTTCTCTAGTAGGTACATCCGCAGAAAATTGTCTTGTACACACTTAACAAATTCCTCTCCATCTAAACCCTTAACACTATGGCAGTCCCAGTTGATGTTTGGAAAGTTAAAATCCCCTCCCATAACCACCCTATTATTCTTATAGATAGCTGAGATCCCCTTACAAGTTTGTTTCTCAATTTCCCTCTGACTATTGGGGGGTCTATAATATAATCCCAATAAGGTGATCATCCCTTTCTTATTTCTCAGTTCCACCCAAATAACTTCCCTGGATGTGTTTCCGGAAATATACTCTCTCAGCACATCTGTAATGCTATCCTTTATCAAAAATGCCACTCCCCCTCCTCTCTTGCCTCCCTTTCTATCCTTCCTGTAGCATTTGTATCCTGGAACATTAAGCTGCCAGTCCTGCCCATTCCTGAGCCTTGTTTCTGTAATTGCTATGATATCCCAGTCCCATGTTCCGAACCATGCCCTGAGTTCATCTGCCTTCCCTGTTAGGCCCCTTGCATTGAAATAAATGCAGTTTAATTTATTAGTTGTACCTTGTCCCTGCCTGCCCTGACTGTTTGACTCATTTCTGTTCTCAGCTGTACCCGTCTCAGATCGATCTCTTTCCTCACTATGTCCCTGGGTCAACCCTCCGCCCCGCCCCCCACCCCCCCCCCCCCCACCTTACTAGTTTAAATCCTCCTGAGCAGCTCTAGCAAATTTCCCTGCCAATATATTAGTCCCCTTCCAATTTAGGTGCAATCTGTCCTTCTTGTGCAGCTCACTTCTACCCCAAAAGAGATTCCAATGATCCAAAAATGTGAATCCTTCTCCCATACACCAGCTCCTCAGCCATGCATTCATCTGCTCTATCCTCCTATTCCTGCCCTCACTAGCTCGTAGCGCCAGGAGTAATCCAGATATTACTACTCTCGAGGACCTCCTTTTTAAATTCCTGCCTAACTCTCTGTAATCTCCCTTCAAAATCTCATCATTTTCCCTTCCTTTATTGCTGGTTCCAATGTGGACAATGACCTCCTACTGGCCCCTCTCCCCTGTGAGAACATTCTGCACCTTCTCTGAGACATCCTTGATCCTGGCACCAGGGAAGCAACACGCCATTCTGCTTTTTCGCTACTGGCCACAGAAATGTCTGTCTGTGCCTCTGACTAGAGAGTCCCTTATTATAGTTGATCTCTTGGAACCCAACAGACCCCTCATTACATTAGAGCCAGTCTCGATACCAGAAACTTGGCTGTTCGTGCTACATTCCCCTAAGATTCTATCACCCCTACATTTTCCAAAACAGTATTCTTGTTTAAAATGGGGATAGCTGCAGGAGACTTCTGCACTACCTGCCTACCCTTCCTTCTTTTTCTGGAGTTAACCCATTTACATGACTGTATCAATGGCCTTTCTCCCTTCCTAAAACTGCCATCCATCACACCCCCTCGCTCCTGTAAATTCCTATTCCATGTGATCTGATAGTCTTCTCAACTGAAGACACTTCCTGCAGACATAATCATCAGTAACATGGAAACTCTCCGTAAACTCCTACATCTGACAGGAAGAACATATCACTCTTTGCTTCTTTATGATCTACAGACCCAGAAAATAGTACTGTCTTTTTGCTCCTAAACAGTGCTTCAGGCTAACTTGGTACTTTTGATTAAATTTTAAAAATATAAACCATGAGACAGATCCCAATAAAACATAATCAAGGAAGAACCTGCTCTACCCACTCACAGCAAATTAGATTAGATTAGATTACTTACAGTGTGGAAACAGGCCCTTCGGCCCAACAAGTCCACACCGTCCCGCCGAAGCGCAACCCACCCATACCCCTACATCTACCCTTACCTAACACTACGGGTAATTTAGCATGGCCAATTCACCTGACCTGCACATCTTTGGACTGTGGGAGGAAACCGGAGCACCCGGAGGAAACCTTTACAGACACGGGGAGAACGTGCAAACTCCACACAGTCAGTCGCCTGAGGTGGGAATTGAACCCGGGTCTCTGGCGCTGTGAGGCAGCAGAGCAAACCACTGTGCCACCGTGCCGCCCAAAGTTACACTTAAAACTATGCACTTATCTGTTTCTGTGCTGTGAGCTCTCCCATGCAGGTTCCTCCAAGGTTAGTTGTACGTTTCACTGTTTAAGTTTTCCTAGACACACTCTGATGTCCAGAGATACATGAGCTCAAACAGCAAAGGCAGTAACTACAGATTCACTGCTGTGCCAGTTGGCAGTGTCGAAATCGTTGTCTCTCTCCCTCACTGACCAAGTGGTCGCTGTCTTTTTCTGTCGTCTTCCTTTTAAAGTGCCGTTGTTTTGATCCTTTTCCCCCCCCGAAGTTCCAAAACAATGCAGCAACATATAAGACAGTATTGCTGCTCCTGGAATTTGAGGAAATCACCTCCAACACTAAAATACCTCAAAAGGAGCAGCTCCGACAGTCGCAATTTTTTTCCCATCCTCCATCTTGGGTTACCCAGATCTGACAATGTATTCCCATACAGGGTTGAAAAATGTGGTGCTGGAAAAGCACAACAGTCAGGCAGCATCCGAGGAGTGGGAAAATCAACATTTCAAGCATAAACCCTTCATCAGGAATGTGGGGCAAGGGAAGGGGCTGAGAGATAAATAGGAGGGGTTAGGGCTGGGGGAAAGGTAGCTGGGAAGGTAATAGATGTAGGGGGGGCGTGATGGTGATAGGTCAGAGGGGAGGGTGGGGCAGATAGGTGGGAAGGAAGATAGACAGGTAGGACAGTTCAAGAGGGCAGTGCCAAGTTGGAAGGTTGGATCTGGGATAAGGTGGAGGGAGGGGAGTTGAGGAAACTGATGAGATTGACATTGATCCCATGTGGTTGGAGGGTCCCAAGGCGGAAGATGAGGTGTTCTTCCTCTAGGCATCGGGGCGCTGGAATTTGGCGGTGGAGGAGGCCCAGGACTTGCGTGTCCTTGGTGGAGGGGGAGTTGAAGTGTTCAGCCGGGGGTTGGCCAGTGCATGTCCCACAGATGTTCTCTAAAACATTCCATGAGTTGGCATCCTGTCTCCCCAATGTAGAGGAAACCAGATCGAGAGCAACGGACACAGTAGTGGGGTGTTTGGATGTGCAGGGAAATCTCTGCCGAATGTGGAAGGCTCCTTTGGGGCCTTGGATGGAGGTGAAGGGGGAGGTGTGGGTGCAGGTTTTACACCTCCTGTAGTGGCAAGGGAAGGTGCCGGGAGTGGAGGGTGGGCTGGTGAGGGGGTGTTGTGGAGAGAATGGTCTGCAGAATGCTGTTAGGGGTGGGGAGGGAAATATGTATCTTGTTATGGGGTCTAGCTGTAGATGGCAGAAATGGCAGAGGATGATGCCCTACATCCAGAGATTAGTGGGGTGAACCATCTTGGACACCTACCTCCCCTCCCTGGACCTCTCCGTCTCTATCTCCAGCAACCGACGCAACACGGACATCTACTTCAAAACCACTAACTCCCACAGCTACCTGGACTACACCTCCTTCCATGCCTCCTCTTGTAAAAACACTATCCCTTACTCCCAATTCCTCCACCGTTTCTGCTCCCAGGAGGAGCAATTCCACTCCAGAACATCCCAGATGGCCTCCTACTTCAAGGACCACAATTTCCCCTTCCACATGGTCAACAATGCCCTCCAGTGCATCTCCTCCATTTCCCTCCACCCTTGAACCATACCCCTCTAACCACAACAAGGATAGAATCCCCCAGTCCTCACCTTCCCTCCCACCAATCTCCGGATACAATGCATCATCGTCCACCATATCTGCCACTTACAGCCAGACCCCACCATCAGAGATATATTTCCCAGCCCACCCGTATCTGCGTTCCGCAGAGACCATTCCCTCCACAACTCCCTCGTTAGGTCCACCCCCCACCAACCCACCCTCCATTCCCGGCACCTTCCCTTGCCACTACAGGAGATGTAAAACCTGCACCCACACCTCCCCCTTCACCTCCATCCAAGGCCCCAAATGATCCTTCAGCATCCAGCAGAGATTTTCCTGCACCTCCAAACACCTTACCTACTGTATGTGTTGTTCTCGATGTGGTCTCCTCTACACTGGGGAGACAGGATGCCGACTTTCAGAACGTTTCAGAGAACATCTGTGGGACACACACAGTAAACAACCCCACCGCCCTGTGGCTGAACACTTCAACTCCCCCTCCCACTTTGCCAAGAACGTGCAAGTCCTGGGCCTCCGCCACCGCCAAATTCCAGCCCCCCGACGCCTGGAGGAAGAACACCTCATCTTCCGCCTTGGGACCCTCCAACCACATGGGATCAATGTCAATCTCATCAGTTTCCTCAACTCCCCTCCCTCCACCTTATCCCAGATCCAACCTTCCAACTTGGCACTGCCCTCTTGAACTGTCCTACCTGTCCATCTTCCTTCCCACCTATCTGCCCCACCCTCCCTTCTGACCTATCACCATCACGCCCCCCCTACATCTATTACCTTCCCAGCTACCTTTCCCCCAGCCCCAACCCCTCCTATTTATCTCTCAGCCCCTTCCCTTGCCCCACATTCCTGATGAAGGGTTTATGCCTGAAACATTGACTCTCCTGCTCCTCAGATGCGACCTTCCTGGCTGTGCTTTTCCAGCTCCATTCATCTTGACTCTGATCTCCAGCAGCTGCAGCCCTCACTTTCTTCTGATCCCTTGCAGGGCTGTAATTTTAAAGAAACAGTTCCTTGTACTAATGAACGATTATTTCACATTGTGCTCCAATTTACTCACAAGCCAATTTGTGAAGAGACTCAAAACCAGAAACCATTCACACCTATGAAATGCTTGTAAATTCTCAGTAATTTGCCTTCAATTCTACCCAAACCTCAGACCCCAGAATCACTACTGCACTCTTATCACCCACTGTCCTAGCTGTTTCCCACCAGCCTGCTCCAATCCAGTGAGTGTTGTGAACCACAGATTGCCACACCTCTGCGGTCCCTGCACGCTGATCATTCCCAGCTCCTCTGAGCAATCAAGAAGTTGACAGTTCAGTCTCCGGTCCTGAAGCACAGAGTTGATGTGGGACCAATTGTGCTGGGCCACTGCACCTCCAACTGCCAGGTAATAGCCATCACCTGCACCAGAGCACAACACAAGGTCAGGGGTCAGGTGTCAGTCTGCACGACCCAGGCACAGTGAACAGATACAGACAGCACAGGGAGACAGACCCACACACAGACACACACAAGGTCTGTAATTACACAGGTCTTTAAATTGAGTTACACAACCCACTCAGATTAAACACTCTTCTGTTGGATGTCACTGCAATTAAATTATTATTGTTTGTGGCTTTTAAGAAGATAAAAACTAAAATGGAAAAGAAATTTAGACACAGCCTTCAGGCTGGAGATGTTCAATTGAGTTACTGCAGCACAAACACAGCAGCTGCAGAGAAAGACTTTAATTCTATTAAACGTTAGTGCCCAAATCAGAAAGTATTATATTTTAATCACTGTCCAAACCAAAACCACTTTCCCATTATTTCAACACAATTAAAATTAACCAGATATTTACAAAAACCTTTAAAAATTGGTCAATACATAGGGAGCTTAATGACAGTCTCTTATCCCTGTCCTGGGCGTGTTTGATCGGGACAGTGTAGACAGAGCATTACTCTGTATCTAACCCTGCGCTGCCCCTGTCTTGTGAATGTTTCATGGGGGATGGTACAGAGAGAGCTTTATTCTGTATCTAACTGAGTTGTCCCTACCCTGGGAACAATGTGGTGGGAGCTGGGTGCAGTGGGAGCTGGGTGCTAGATGTGGAGAGATCTGGGCACGGTGGGAGTTGGGCGCGGTGGGAGCTGGGTGCTTGGTGCAGTGGGAGCTGGATGTGGTGGGTGCTGGGTGCGGTGGGTTCTGGTTGCGGGGTGGTGCAATTAGTGCTGAGTGCATTGGGAGTTGGGCATGGTGGGAGCTGGGTGCAGTGGATGCTGGGTGTGGTGGGTTCTGGTTGCGGTGGGTGCTGGGTGCGATGGGTTCTGGTTGCGGTGGGTGCTGGGTGTGGTGGGTGCTGGGTGCGGTGGGTGCTGGGCGCTGGGAGTGGTGGGTGCTAGGTGTGGGGGTGCTGGGTGCAGTGGGTGCTGGGCACAGTGGGTGCTGGGCATGGTGGATGCCAAGCGCGGTTAGTGCTGGGTGCGGTGGGTGCTGGGTGCAGTGGGTGCTGGGCAGGGTGGGTGCTGAGAGCATTGGGTGCTGGGTGCAGTGGGTGCCGGGTGTGGTGGGCGCAGTGGGTGCTGGGTGCGGAGGGTGCTGGGTGCGGAGGGTGCTGAGCGCAGTGGGTACTGGGTGCAGTGGGTGCTGGGCGCAGTGGGTGCTGGGTGCGGTGGATGCTGGACGTGGTGGGCGCAGTGGTGCTGGGCACGGTGGGTACTGGGTGCAGTGGGTGCTGGGTGCGGTGGGTGCTGGGCGTGGTGGGTTCTGGGTGCAGTGGGTGCTGGGTGCTGCGTGTGATGGATGCTGGGTGCAGTGGGTGCTGGGTGCAGTAATTACCCTGAAAGGCAGGAGTGAGTTCCGTTCCGTGGGGAGTGCTCTCGATTCGACTCACTGTGAGGTCACTCTCTGTCCCACCGTGACTGTTCAGCATACAGGTGTAAACGGTTTTACCTGAAAATAACGGCATCATTTAATCACTATCATCCAGCCGCGGACTTGATGAATAGTAAATACACATTTATACATATTAATTCATGGCTAGTTACATTACAACTGAGTTAGACAACGGTCTGCTTTCAGACATCAGGCTCAAAGAACATTACCATTCCCTTAGAATTACCAACAGACCAGCCTGGACAGTCACAGGACAAGCCCCTCGCTCCATCAGGAACTGTCCACCATCACTGGAGCCTATGTCCTGATAACAGTTAACCCTTTCAGGTGCTAACTGTCTTATACAACTGACAACGTGGGGCATGATGGGGGAGGGAAATGGCCTGCTGTCAGCCAGGAACACTACTTTTCATCATTTATATAAATGATTTGGATGTGAGCATAAGAGGTACAGTTAGTAAGTTTGCAGATGACACCAAAATTGGTGGTGTAGCGGACAGCGAAGAGGGTTACCTCAGATTACAACAGGATCTGGACCAGATGGGCCAATGGGCTGAGAAGTAGCAGATGGAGTTTAATTCAGATAAATGTAAGGTGCTGTGTTTTGGGAAAGCAAATCTTAGCAGGACTTATACACTTAATGGTAAGGTCCTAGGGAGAGTTGCTGAACAAAGAGACCTTGGAGTGCAGGTTCATAGCTCCTTGAAAGTGGAGTTGCAGGTAGGTAGATAGGATAGTGAAGAAGGTGTTTGGTATGCGTTCCTTTATTGGTCAGAGTATTGAGTACAGGAGTTGGTAGGTCATGTTATGGCTGTACAAGACATTGGTTAGGCCACTGTTGGAATATTGCGTGCAATCCTGGTCTCCTTCCTATCGGAAAGATGTTGTGAAACTTGAAAGAGTTCAGAAAAGATTTACAAGGATGTTGCCAGGGTTGGAGAATTTGAGCTACAGGGAGAGGCTGGACAGTCTGGGGCTGTTTTCCCTGGAGCGTCAGAGGCTGAGGGATGACCTTATAGAGGTTTACAAAATTATGAGGGGCATGGATAGGATAAATAGACAAAGTCTTTTCCCTGGGATCGGGGAGTCCAGAACTAGAGGGCACAGGTTTAGGGTGAGAGGGGAAAGATATAAAGGGGACCTAAGGGGCAACTTTTTCACACAGAGGGTGGTACGTGTATGGAATGAGCTGCCAGAGGATGTGGTGGAGGCTGGTACAATTGCAACATTTAAGAGGCATTTGGATGGGTATATGAATAGGAAGGGTTTGGAGGGATATGGACCGGGTGCTGGTAGGTAGGACTAGATTGGGTTGGGATATCTGGTTGGCATGGACGGGTTGGACCGAAGGGTCTGTTTCCATGCTGTACATCACTATGACTCAGAGACTGAGGGACAAGGAACGGTAAACGGATGTTCAGAATGAAGGTGTAAATCAGTGTGGGGGAAGGGGAGAGGACACAGGGGAAGTGACTGCTCTGGGGTGTGTTGGGGAGAGGGTCAGGTGTGGGTGAGGGAGTGGGTAGGTATTTGTGCTATGGGAGGGCTCAGTCAAATGCGGGTAGGACAGTTATGGGGTAAGGGAGTCACAGGGAGGAGGTTGGGAAGATCCACCATTACCTGATGATGCACTGACATCAGCAGTAAACAGCCAATCCACTGCCTTCTTAGCATCTGGGCCCAGTAGGTAGAACTTCCCAAAATAGGACATATCAAACATGGCGACAGCATTCCGGCAACTTCCACACTCGGATTTAATCTGCACCAACACACCAGAACGAGAGGTAAATCTACCTCAAAGCAATGGAACCAGTGTTTTCTCTCACACACACATCACACACACACACACATTCTCTCTCTCACACACACACACACACAATCACACACATACATTCACACATCACACATACATTCTCACACATCACACACACACATTCACACATCCACACATCCACATTCACACACACACATGACACACACACAAACTCATATCTCACACACACACACACATACATCACACATACCACACACACATACATCACACATACCACACACACATTCACACATCACACACACATTCACACATCACACAGACACACACATCACACACACACACATGCACATCACACACACACCACTAACATTCACACATCACACACACACATTCACACACGACACACACATTCACACACATGACACACACACATCACACACACATTCACACATCACACACACACATTCACACACACATCACACACACATTCACACACACATACACACATTTGCATACATCACACATATTCACACACGCACACTCACATACATCACACACACATTCACATACATTCGCACACACACATCACACACATTCACACACTCACATACATCACACACACACATTCACATCATATTCACAGACACACACATTCACACACACACATCTCACACATACACACATCTCACACACACATTCACATACACCACACACAAACACCATTTTCTCACTCACACTCACACACACACATTCACACCACACACACACATTCACACACATCACACACGCACACACATTCACACAGATCACACACACATCTCACACATACGCACACACACATTCACATACGCATTCACACACACACATTTACATCCACATTCACACCACACACACACACAATCACACACGCACACACATTCACACAGATCACACACATCCCACACATACGCACACTCACATTCACACACCACACACACACATTCACACACATATCACACACGCACACGCATTCACACAGATCACACACACATCTCACACATACGCACACATCACACACACATTCACACACACTCTCACATTCACACACATTCACACACACACATTACACACCCACACCACACACACATACACACCCACACCACACACACATTCACACACCACACATTCACACACACACATTCACACAAACACACACACAGACACATTCACACATACACCAGACACACATATCACACACACGCATTCACACACATCATACACACCATACACACACATTCACACATACATCACACATTCAAACACACTCACATACATCGCACACACACTCACATACATCACACACACATACACACATTCACACCATATTCACACACACACATTCACACCATATTCACACACACACAGTCACATACATCACACACACATTCACATACATCACACACACATTCACACCATATTCACACATACACACATCACACACACATCACACACATTCACACAGATCACACACACACACTCACACATACGCATACATCACACACACACATACACATTCACACACATTCACATCACATTCACACACACATACATTCACATCACATTCACACACACACACACACACACTCCACACATCTCACACAGACACACAGACATACACACATTCACACAGACAGGTGCACACTCACACACACACATACAGACACACACATTCACACATATACACACACACATCACACATTGACACACATTCACATCACATTCACACACACACATTCACACACACACACACACCGACACACACAGGCGTACACTCACACACACACCTATACAGACACACACATTCACACATATACACACACATCACACATTGACACACATTCACATCACATTCACACACACACACATTCACATCACATTCACACACACACACACACCACACACATCTCTCACACACACACACACATTCACACAGACAGGCGCACACGCACACACACATACAGACACACACATTCACACATATACACACACATATCACACACATCATACAAACACATTCACACACACATCAACACATCACTCACACATACATACACACACATTCACACCATATTCACACACACACAAACACACACACACATTCACACACGTTCACACACACACACATTTACACATCACACACACTTACACACATCACACACACTTACACACATCACACATACACACACATTCACACACACACATTCACACACACACATCTCACACATACGCACACATTCACACACACATCCACACATTCACACAGATAGATGCACACTCACACACGTTCACACACACACACATACACATATACACACATATTCACACACACTTACACACATATCACACACATCATACACACACACATCACACATTCTCTCACACACACACACTCACATACATCACACACACACATTCACACATCATACACACATTCGCACATATCACACACACATTCACATCACACACACACACTCACATACATCACACACATTCACACACACATTCACACTATATTCACACACACACATTTACACACATCTCACACACACACATTCACATCCCCACACATCACACACACATTCACACATACACACACCATATTCACACACACGCACACACATCACACATTCACACACATCACACACACAGTCACACACATATCTTGCACACATCACACACACACAGACACACACATTATCACACACATGCATTCACACGCATCATACACACATTCACACACATCAGACACACACATTCAAACACATCACACATACTCACACACACATTCACACACATCACACATTCACACACATGACACACACATACACATCACAAATATTCATACATTCACACACATCACACACACGCACATTCACACACATCACACACACGCATCTCTCACACACACACACATACACATTCACACTCACACACACCCACACATTCACACAGACAGATGCACACACACATTCACACACACACGCATTGCACATTCACACACATCACACACACACACGTTCACACACACATTCACACACACATTCACACACACCCACACACTCACACACACAGATCACACACACACACTTCTCACACATACGCACACATCACACACACACACATTCACGCAGATCACACACACACGACACACACACACATTGGCATACACACACTCTCACATTCACACATCACCAACATCACCCACACACACATTAACACACACATTGACACACATTCACATCACATTCACACACACACACACACACTCACACACCACACACATCACACACACACATTCACTCACATCTCACAAACACACCCACACAGACAGACGCACACTCACACACACACATACAAACACACACATTCACACATATACACACTCATTCACACACACCACACACACATATCACACACATCACACTCACACATCACACATCATACACACACATTCACACACGCATCACACATCACACACATAAATTCACACACACACATTTACACATCATACACACATACACACACATCACACACACACATCTCACGCATACGCACACATCACACACACTCTCACATTCACACACATACACACACATTCACAAACACACATCACACATTCACACACATCCACATTCCCATCACATTCACACACACTCACACATTCACACACACACACTCACACACTCACACACACTCACACACGTACGCACATTCACACACACGCACATTCACACACACACGCACACACATTCACACAGACACATTCACATACATCACACATGCATCACACACGCACATTCACACATCACACACACATACATACACACACACATTCGCACCATATTCACACACACATACATTCATACACATCACACACACACATTCACACCAGATTCACACACACACATTCACGCACACACACCACACACACATTGACATACACACACACATTCACACATCACACACACATACGCACATTCGTACACATCAAACACACATTCACACCATATTCACACACACATTCACATTCCCACACATCCACACACCACACACACATACACACACATGCATTCACACCATATTCACACACACATCACATATTCACACATCACACACACACATTCACACCATATTCACACACAGTCACACACACATCTTCCACACATCACACACACACACACATTATCACACACATGCATTCACACGCATCATACACACACATTCATACATATCACACATACTCACACATCACACACATACACATCACAAATATTCACACATTCACACACATCACACACACACATTCACACACACCCACACATTCACACAGACAGGTGCACACACACATTCACACACACACGCATTCACACACACATTGCACATTCACACACATCACACACATACATCACACGTTCACACACACCACACACACATTCACACACACCACACACATTGTCACACACACACCACACATTCACACACACACACTCACACACAAACACATCACACACACACATTCACACACAAACACATCACACACACACATATCACGCGCGCACACACACTTCACACATCACAAATACACACATGACACACACTTCACACATCACAAACACACACATCACACACACCACACACACACACACACCACACACACCACACACACACACACCACACATACACATTCACACACACACATACACGCACACATTCACACACACTCACACAGACTGATGCACACTCACACATTCACACACACATCACACATTCACACACACACATTCACAGACTGACGCACACTCTCACACACACATCACACATTCACACACACACGCATACACACACATCACACATTCACAAGCACATCTCACACACCACACACACACATCCACACACACACTCACTCACACACACACATACACACGCATTCACACTCACACACACACAAACATTCACTTACACACACATACACACACACATTCACTTACACACACATACACACACACAAACATTACCTTACACACACACACCCACACACACATTCACTCACACACACACCCAAACACACACATTCACACACCACACACACACATTCACACACACACCCAAACACACACATTCACACATACCACACACACACATTCACACACACACACCACACTCATTCACACACACACATGCACATTCACACACACACACTCACACACACACATTTCACACATCACAAATACCCACATGATACACACTTCACACATCACAAACACACACACCACACACATCACAAACACACACATCCACGTTCACACACATCACACACACACATCACATACACACATTCACACACACACTCACATACATCACACACACATTCACACACACACGCACACACATTCACACACCATACACACACACATACATACACATTCACACACACAGACACACACATACATACACATTCTCACACACAGATACATTCACATACACACACGCACACACACATTCACACAGACTGACGCACACTTTCACACACACACTCACACACACATATACATTCACACACACATTCACACACATCACACACAGATCTCACACACATTGACACACACGCATTCAGACACATCACACACACATGCATTCACACACATCACACACACACACACATACATTCACACACATCACACACACACATTCATTCACACACATCACACACACACACATATTCACACACACATCTCTCTCACACACACACATTCACACACAGATCTCACACACATTGACACACGCATTCAGACACATCACACACGCACTCAGACACATCACACACGCACTCACACACACACATTCATTCACACACACACACACACACATATTCACACACACATATTCCCACACACACACATTCACACACACACAAATTCACCCAGAGTGATGCATATAATTACACACACAAATTCACACACATCACACATATACACACACAAACATTCACTCACACATCACACACACACATCACACACACGCACACACACATACACGCACACATTCACACACACCCACACACATTCACACAGACTGACGCACACTCACACATTCTCGCACACACATCACACATTCACACACACACAGATACATTCACTCACACACCACACACACACAGACACATTCACACACACACGCGCACGCACACATTCACACACACCCACACACACACATTCACACAGACTGACGCACACTCTCACACATACATTACACATTCACACACACACGCATACACACACACATCACACATTCACAAGCACATCTCACACACCACACACACATTCACACACACACTCACACACACACATTCACACACACACAAACATTCACTTACACAACATACACACACTCACACACACAGACACATTCACACACACACAAACATTCACTTACACACACATACACATTCACACACACACACCCACGCACACACATTCACACACACACACAAACGCACACACATCCACACACACACACAAATTCACCCAGAGTGATGCATACACTTACACACACACATAAACATTCACTCACATACACACGCGCACATTCACACACACACACGCACATATTCACACACACCCACACACATTCACACAGACTCACGCACACTCACACATTCTCACACACACATCACACACACACAGATACATTCACCCTCACACCACACACACAGACACATTCACACACACACATTCACACACACCCACACAAAATCACACAGACTGACACACACTCTCACACATACATTACACATTCACACACACCCACACACACACAATCACACAGACTGACGCACACTCTCACACATACATTACACATTCACACACACACGCATACACACACATCACACATTCACAAGCACATCTCACACACCACACACTCACACAGACACATTCACACACACACTCACACGCATTCACACTCACACACACACATTCACCCACACAGACACATTCACATTCACACACACACAAACATTCACTTACACACACACACACACATTCACTTACACACAGATACACACACACATTCACACACACACACATTCACACACATACAAACACACACACATACACACACACACATTCACACACATACACACACATACACACACATCCACACACACATATTCACTCAGACTGACACACACTCACACACGCATTCACACACATCACCCATACTCACACACACACATTCACACACCACACACACACATACACATTCATGCACACAGACACATTCACACACACACATCACACATACGCAAACATTCATTCACACACACACATTCACTCATACACACACGCACACACACCCACACACGCACACACATTCACACAGACTGATGCACACTCTCACACACACACATATTCACTCTCACACACACACATTCATACACACACGCACACACATACATTCACACAGACTGACGCACACTCACACACATCACACACACGCACACACATACATTCACACAGACTGACGCACACTCACACACATCACACACACACACACACAAACATTCACTCACACACACACATTCACATACACACATTCACACACACATTCACACAGACTGACGCACACTCTCACACACACACATTCACACACACACACACACACACATTCACACACACCCACACATTCACACAGACTGACGCACACTCTCACACACACACATTCACTCTCATACACACATTCACACACACACGCACACACACACTTTCACACAGACTGACACACACACACAAACATTCACTCACACACACATTCACACGTACACACATTCACAGAGACTGACGCACACTACACACACTGACACACACACACAGACAGACACACACATACACACACAGACACATTCACAGACGCACGCACATTCACACACACGCACGCACACACACATTCACACGCACACACACACCCACACATTCACACACACTCATTCATACACATCACACACACACGCATTCACACACATCACACACACACACACACACAGTACAACAAGTGGGTTCTAAGTGAATGACACTCTGTGTGGAGGAGAATCAGAACCCCATTCGTACCTGATGATGGTGCGGGGGGAAGTCAAAGGTGTAATCGTCATGCAGCAGTTGACTATATCTGTAATCCTCATGTCGCTTGTTTCCATAAAATCCATAATAATCATAATTCAGAAGCTAATGCAAGGGAAGTCACAACAGAACAGAAAGATTAACAATGAGCCACAGAAAAAAAACTGAGAGGGTCTCGGAGCACAGACTAGGTTGAAGTAGGGTAAACTTAAATGTTTGGAGAATGGGAATCTCTCATGTTATAAGTTAGATTAGCAGCAGTCTCTGACTGAGAACCGTAAAGCTGCCAGCAAGTTGAGGAAACAAGTGAATACTGATGACCTGGCAGTGACAGATACCGATGATCTAACTGGCTATGACTGGGTGACAGTCACTTGACAGGAAACTGATTCCACAGTTGCCTGGATTCGGATGGCCTTCATCCCAGGATTTTAAAAGAAGTTGCTAATGAGCCAGATGCTTTGTTCTTAAGGTTATGAAATTCATTGGGTTCTGGAATGTTCCACCAGACTGGAAAGTAGAAAATACAGGCTCATTCATAACGTCAGGAAGTACGGGATACTGGGAGATTTGGCTATCTGAACTCAGAATTGGTTGGCTGACAGAAGGCAGAGAGTGGTTATAGATGGAAACTATTCTGCCTGGAGGTCAGTGTTGAGTGAGGTCCCATAGGGCTCTGTTCTTGGGCCTGTGCTCTTTGTAGTTTTTATAAATGACTTGGATGAGGAGGTTGAGGGGTGGGTTAGTAAATTTGCAGATGACACAAAGGTTGGAGGTGTCATCGATAGTATAGAGGGCTACTGCAGGCTGCAGCGTGATATAGACAGGATGCAGAGCTGGGCTGAGAAATGGCAGATGGAGTTCAACCTGGATAAATGCAAAGTCATGCATTTTGGAAGGTCGATCTCGAATGCTGAACATAGGATTAAAGACAGGATTCTTGGCAGTGTAGAGGAGCAGAGGGATCTGGGTGTGCAAGTACATAGATCCCTCAAAGTTGCCACCCAAGTGGATAGGGTTGTTAAGAAAGCATATGGTATTTTGGCTTTCATTAACAGGGGTATTGAGTTTAAGAGCCGCAAGGTTTTGCTGCAGCTCTACAAGATCCCGGTGAGACCACACTTGGAATATTGTGTCCAGTTCTGGTCGCCCGACTATAGGAAAGATACAGAGGCTTTGGAGAGGGTGCAAAGAAGGTTTACCAGGATGCTGCCTGGACTGGAGGGCTTGCTTTATGAAGAAAGGCTGAATTAGCTCGGACTTTTCTCTCTGGAGAGATGGAGGAAGAGAGGAGATCTAATCGAGGTATACAAGATAATGAGAGGAATAGATAGAGTCAATAGCCAGAGACTTTTCCCCAGGGCAGGATTGTCAGGTATGAGGGGTCATAGTTTCAAGATATTAGGAGGAAGGTGTAAAGGGGACGTCAGAGGTAGGTTCTTTACGTAGAGAGTTACATAGAACATTACAGTGCAGTACAGGCCCTTCGGCCCTTGATGTTGTGCCGCCCTGTCATACTAAGCTGAAGCCCATCTCACCTACACTATTCCATGTACGTCCATTTGCCTGTCCAATGATGACTTAAATGCACTTAAACTTGGTGAATCTACTACCGTTGCAGGCGAAGCATTCCATACCCTTAGATTAGATTAGATTAGATTACTTACAGTGTGGAAACAGGCCCTTCAGCCCAACAAGTCCACACCGCCCCGCTGAAGCGCAACCCACCCATACCCCTACATTTACCCCTTACCTAACACTACGGACAATTTAGCATGGCCAATTCACCTGACCTGCACATCTTTGGACTGTGGGAGGAAACCGGAGCACCCGGAGGAAACCCACGCAGACACAGGGAGAATGTGCAAACTCCACTTACTACTCTCTGAGTAAAGAAACTACCTCTGACATCTGTCTTATACCTATATTCCCTCACTTTAAAGTTGTGTCCCCTCGTGTTTGCCGTTCCCATACTTGGAAAAAGGCTCTCCCTGCCAACTCTATCTAACCCTCTGATTATCTTGTATATCTCTATTAAGTCAACTCTCAACCTTCTTCTCTGTTGTGGTTCTGTTCGCCGAGCTGGGAATTTGTCTTGCAAACGTTTCGTCCCCTGTCGAGGTGACATCTTCAGTGCTTGGGAGCCTCCTGTGAAGCGCTTCTGTGCTGTTTCTTCCGGCATTTATAGTGGCCTGTCTCTGCCGCTTCCGGTTGTCAGTTCCAGCTGTCCACTGCAGTGGTCGGTATATTGGGTCCAGGTCGATGTGTTTTCTCTCTAATGCAAACAGCCTCAAGGCCCTCAGCCTTTCCTCGTAAGACCTTCCCTCCATACCAGGCAACATCCCAGTAAATCTCCTCTGTCCCCTTTCCAAAGCTTCCACGTCCTTCTTATAATGCGGTGACCACACTAGAGTTTTGTACAGCTGCAGCATAACACCCTGGTTCTGGAACTCAATCCCTCTATTAATAAAGGCCAAAACACTGTATGCCTTCTTAACAACCCTGTCAATCTGGGTGGCAACTTTCAGGGATCTGTGTACATGGACACTGAGATCTCTCTGCTCATCTGCACTCCCAAGAATCCTACCATTAGCCCAGTATTTTGCATTCCGATTACTCTGACCAAAGTGAATCACCTCACACTTGTCCACATTAAACTCCATTTGCCACCTCTCAGCCCCAGCTCTGCAGCTTATCTATGCCTTTCTGTAACCTACTACATCCTTCATCACTATCCACAATTCCACCAACCTTAGTGTCATCCGCAAATTTACTAACCCCTTCTACGCCCTCATCCAGGTCATTTATAAAAATGATGAACAGCAGTGGACCCAACACCGACCCTTGCAGTACGCCGCTAGTAACTGGACACCAAGATGAACATGTTCCATCAACTACAACCCGCTGTTTTCTTTCAGCAAGTCAATTACTGATCCAAACTGCTATGTCTCCCACAATCCCATTCCTCTGCATTTTGTATAATAGCCTACTGTGGGGAACCTTATCGAACGCCTTGCTGAAATCCATATACACCACATCAACCGGTTTACTCTCATCTACCAGTTTGGTCACTTTGTCAAAAAACTCAATAAGATTCGTCAGGCACGACCTACCCTTTGGCTCAAAACCATGCTGAATGTCCCTGATCAGATTCTTCTTTTCTAGATGGTTATAAATCCTATCTCTTATAACCTTTTCCAAAACTTTACCAACAACTGAAGTGAGACTCACTGGTCTGTAATTACCAGGGTTGTCTCTACTACCCTTCTTGAACAAGGGAACCACATTTGCTATCCTCCAGTCCTCAGGCACTATTCCTGTCGACAATGATGATTTGAAGATCAATGCCAAAGGCTCGGCAATCTCTTCCCTTGCTTCCCAGAGGATCCTAGGATAGATCCCATCCGACCCAGGGGACTTGTCTATTTTCACACTCTGCAGTATTTCTGATACCTCTTCCTTGTGAACCTCAATCTCTTCTAGTCTAGATGCAAGTATCTCTCTATCTTCCTCACCAACATTTTCATTTTCTATAGTGAACACTGTCAAAATATATTTATTTAGTGCTTCCCCTATCTGCTCTGACTCCACACACAACTTCCCATCATTATCCTTGATTGGCCCTAATTTAACTCTTGTCATTCTTTTATTCCTGACATACCTATGGATAGCCTTAGGGTTAACCCTGATCCTATCTGCCAATAACTTCTCATGTCTCCTCCTGGCTCTTCTGAGCTCTCTTTTTAGGTCTTTCCTGAACTCCTTGTAACTCTCAAGCGCTTTGTCCTAACATAAGCCTTCTTCTTCTTGACCAGGGATTCCACTTCCTTAGTAAATCATGGCTCACACGTTCTATATCTTCCTCCCTGCCTGACAGGTACATACTTATCTCGGACAAACAGGAGCTTTTCCTTGAATAAGCTCCACATTGTTAATACGCTCATCCCCTGCAGTTTCCTTCCCCATTCTACGCTTCCTAAATCTTTCCTAATTGCATCGTAATTTCCCTTCCCCCAGCTGTAACACTTGCTCGGTGGAGTACACCTATCCCTTTCCATCACTAAAGTAAACCTGGCAGAATTGTGATCGCTGCTTCCAAAGTGCTCGCCTAGTTCCAACTCTAACACTAGGCCGGGCTCATTACCCAGTACTAAATCTAAAGTGGCTTCGCCCCTTGTTGGCCTGTCTACATACTGTGTCAGGAAGCCCTCCTGCACACACTGGGCAAAAACTGACCCATCTGTAGTACTCGTACTGTAGTGTTCCCAGTCAATATTTGGATAGTTGAAGTCCCCCATGACAACTACCCTGTCTCTCTCACTCCTTTCGAGAATCATCTTTGCTATCCTTTCCTCTACATCTCTGGGACTATTCAGAGGCCTATAGAAAACTCCCAGCATGGTGACTTCTCCTTTCCTGTTTCTAACCTCAGCCCATACTACCTCAGTTAACGAGTCCCCAAACATTCTTTCTACAACTGTAATATTATCCTTTACCAACAATGCCACACCTCCCCCTCTTTTACCGTCTTCTCTGTTCTTACTGAAACATCTAAATCCCAGAACCTGCAACAGCCATTCCTGTCCCTGCTCTATCCGTGTCTCTGTAATGGTCACAACATTGAAGTCCCAGGTACCAACCCACGCTGCCAGTTCACCCACTTTATTTCGGATGCTCCTCACGTTGAAGTACACACACTTCAAACCAGGTTCTCGCTTGCCAGTGTCAGATACTTGATTTGGAAACTCCCTACTCTCATCCTCTTCTGTACCTGTCCTATAATTTTGGTTCCCACCCCCCTGCTGTATTAGTTTAAATCCACCTTAATAGATTTAGCGAATCTCCCCCCCAGGATATTGGTACCCCTCTGGTTAGATGAAGACCATCCTGCTTGTAGAGGTCCCACCTACCCCAGAAAGAGCTCCAATTATCCAAAAACCCAAAACCCTCCCTCCTGCACTATCCCTGTAGCCACGTGTTCAACTCCTTTCTCTCCCTATTGCTCACCTCACTAGTACGTGGCACGGGCAGCAAACCAGAGAAAACAACTCTGTTTGTCCTAGCTCTAAGCTTCCATCCTAGCTCCCTGAATGTCTGCCTCAATCCCCATCTCTCTTCTGACCTATGTCATTGGTGCCAATGTGGGCCACAACGTGGGGCTGCTCTACCTCCCCCCGAAGGATCCCAAAAACACGATCAGAGACATCACGGACCCTGGCACCTGGGAGGCAACACACCAACCGTGAGTCTCTCTCGTCCCCACAGAACCTCCTATCTGTCCCCCTAACTATCGAGTCCCCAATGACTACTGCTCTGCTCCTCTTCCCCCTGTGAATGCATGGAATGCGTTGCCAGCTGTGGTGGTGGAAGCAGAGTCCTTGGGGACATTTAAGCGACTGTAGGGCATGCACATGGACAGCAGTGAGTTGAGGGGTGCGTAGGTTAAGTTATTATACTTTACGTTAGGATTAAACCTCAGCACAACATCATGGGCCAAAGGGCCTGTTCTGTGCTGTACTTTTCTATGTTTCTAAACCCTTGTGTGGGACCATATCAAAAATCATTTGAACATCCAAATACATCATCTTTGTTAAACATAAAATCCCCAAACAACTCCGATAACTTTGTGAAGCATGGTTTTCCTTTCATCGCCCCATGCTGCCTCTGCCTGATGTTCCCATTCTTTTCAAAGTGTCCAATGGCCAACCTTAGTCATGTGATTATACACAACTTAATTATTGCTGACACAGACACATATTGTTGAAGCTTTTTGTCTTAGACTCACCAGGACCACTCACAAGAATACCAATTCAACAAAATGGAGGACCGATATTTTGTGGATTGGTTGGGTACTGATTGGGAAGTATGCATTAAATGGCAGGGTGGTCAGGATCAGTGATGTACAGAGGGATCTTGGGGTACAATGTACAGTTCCTGGAAGTGGCAACAGAAGTGGGTATAGTTGTAAAGATGCTTGCTTTTATCGATAAGGCACTGGGTATAAAAGTTAGCAAGTCATGCTGCAGCCATATACAACTTTAGTTGAGGCCACGTTAGGAGGACTGTGTGCAGTTCTGGTCACCACACTATAGGAAGGATGTGGAGGCTTTGGAGAGGTTGTGTAACAGAATGTTGCTTAGATTGGAGTGTGTTAGCTATGAGGAGAGGTTAAACAAACTGTCTGATTACACTAGAGCATTGGAGACTGAGGGGCAACCTGATATAAGTATATAAAATAACGAGAGACATAGATAGGTGGATATTCTCCCAGGGTGGAAATGTCAAATATGAAGGAGCATTGGTCTAAGGTGAGAGGGAGGAAGTTTAAAGGAGGGTTTTTGTTTAAACACAGAGAGTAGTAGGCACCAGGTGGTAGCGCAGGTGGTAGAAACAGATTCAATAGCAACATTTAAGAGGCATTTAGACACAGGCATGAACAGGTAGAGAATACAGGGATACAGACTAGGTGCAAGTAGATGGGATGAGTTTAGGATAACATCATGGTCAGCTCAGACGTGGTGGGCTGAAGGGCCTGCTCCTGTGCTGTACTCTACTTGGTAGAAGCATTGTCACTGAGAATGCATCAATTAATGATGATCACTGTATTTGGCAGTACTTAAATTATCACGTTTTTTACAATAAATTCAAACATTTTCTCTATTAATGACATCAATCAAACAGTTTTTTTTAGTTCTCTATCTCCCTCCTTTCTTAAATAATGGAATTAAATTGGCTGCTTTCCAGTTTGCAGGAACCTTTCCAGAGAATATTCTGAAAGATAATCATCAATGCATCCATTATCTCGATACAACCAGAGAGACAGTAAATGACAGACAGACGAGAAATTCATTCTCTGTTCTCTCAGTACCTTTCCTAAAGCACAAATGCATCTGACAGATGGTCCTAACTCTGGTGTTTGAAAGGTCCTTTCAAAAGGTACCATAACTTCACCATTTTTACGCTTAAATAAAACATTTACTGTTATTGCTTTACCTCTATGGGGTGTCACTGTCACTGGCTGGGCCAGCACATACTGCACATCCCCAGCTGCTTCAGAAAAGGTGTCGGAAACCTGCCTTCTTGATTCGCTGCTGTCCATGTGCTGTGGGTTGACCCACAAGTCCCTTAGCGAGATGAATCCCAGGATTTTGACCCAACGATAGTGAAGGAATGGCAACATATTTCCAAGTCAGGGTGGTGAGTGACTTGGAGGAGAATGTGCAGATGATGGTGTTCCCATGTACTTGCTGCCCATGTTCTCCTAGATGGAAGTGGTCATGGGTTTGGAATGTGCTGTCTTAGGATCTTTGGTAAATTTCTGCAGTACAACCTGAACATAGTACACACTGCTGCTACTGAGTGTGTGTGGTGGAGGGAGTGGATGTGGTGCCAGTCAAGCAGGCGGCTTTGTCCTGGATGGAGTTGAGTCTCTTGAGTGTTGTTGGAGCTGCACCCATCCGGGCAAGTGGGGAGTCAGGCGGGGAGTTACTCACCATAATATTTACTTGTCACTTTTCAGCCGAAGTCTGGACATTGTATGGATCTTCTTGCATTTGGGAACTGACTGCTTCAGTGTCTCAGGAGTCACAACTGATGCCAAACACTGGCACAATTATCAGTGAACATCACCACTTCTGACCAGACCGTTCCTCAGAGTCCTCACAAATTACAAATTGGTTGCAGTACATTTCCAGCTGCTACCGTCCAACATACAACAGAGAAATGCTTACTTTTGAATTAACAGTGAGCTTAATGATGAAGAGCCACTTACTGGAGCAGGTCCTTTCGGATTGAACCATCCAGGTCGTTCCCATCCATGTCGCTCCTGGAATACACATCCCTGCTGAAGGAGCTCCTGAGGATAGACAAATGTCAAACCTCAATCTCCATCACCAGCACAACAATGCAGTGAATACACAGACTTCCGAATGATTCATCGTGTCCAAATGCACCTGCAACCATGACCCCATCCCTAACTCCCCTAACCACATCCTCCCCCAACCACTCCCTCCACAACTGCATCCTCCCCCAACTGCTCCCTCCCAAACCGCACTGTCCCCAACCGCGCCCTCCACAACCGTGCCCTTCCCGAACACACCCTTCCCGAACACACCCTTCCCGAACACACCCTTCCCGAACACACCCTTCCCAAACACACCCTTCCCAAACACACCCTTCCCAAACACACCCTTCCCAAACACACCCTTCCCAAACACACCCTTCCCAAACACACCCTCCACAACCACATCCCCCCCAACCAGACCCTCCCCAACCACCTCCTCCACCAACCAAACCCTCCGCAACCGCACCGGCCCCTGACAGCACCCTCCTCAACCGCACCCTCCTCGACCGCACTCTCCCCAACTGCACCCTCCCCGATCGCATCCTTCCGACAGCACCCCCGACCGCACCCCCCCCAACCACATGCCCCCCAACCACACCCTCCCCAACCGCACCCTACCCAACCACATCCTCCCGACCGCATCCCCCCGACCGCATCCACCCGACCGCACTCTCTCCCACCGTACCCTCCCCCGACCGCACCCTCCCCCGACCGCACCCTCCCCCGACCGCACCCTCCCTCGACCGCACCCTCCCCCGACCGCACCCTCCCCCGACCGCACCCTCCCCCGACCGCACCCTCCCCCGACCACAGCCTCCCCCGACCACAGCCTCCCCCGACCACACCCTCCCGACCACATCCCCCAACCACCTCCTCCACCAACTGAACCCTCCTCAACCACATCCCCCCAACCACATCTAACCAACCACATCCTCCCCCAACCATATACTCCCCAAACACACCCTCCCCCAACCACATCCTCCCCAACCACATCCTCCTCAAACGCACCCTCCCCAAACACACCCTCCACAACCACATCTCCCCCAATCGCAGCACCTCAACCGCACCCTTCCCAACCGCACCCTTCCCCAACCGCACCCTCCCCAACCGCACCCTTCCCAACCGCACCCTTCCCAACCGCACCCTTCCCAACCGCACCCTTCCCAACCGCACCCTCCCCAACCGCACCCTTCCCCAACCGCACCCTTCCCCAACCGCACCCTCCCCCGACCTCACCCTCCCCCAACCGCACCCTCCCCCGACCTCACCCTCCCCCGACCGCACCCTCCCCCGACCTCACCCTCCCCCAACCGCACCCTCCCCCGACCACATGCCCCCGACCACACCCTGAACCACACCATCACCGACCACACCCTCCTCGACCGCATCCCCCCGACCGCATCCTCCTCCAACCGCATCCTCACCGACCGCACCCTCCCCCGAGCACATCCCTCAACCACACCATCCCCGACCGCACCCTCCCCAACCGCATCGCCCCGACTACACCCTCCCCGACCACACCCTCCCCCTACCACACCGTCCCCCAACCACACTCTCCACCAACCACATCTCCCCAACCACACCCTCCACCAACCACAGCCTCCACCAACCACATCCTCCCCCAACCGCACCCTCCCCAACCACACCCTCCCCAACCGCATCCCCCCAGACCACATCCTCCCCAAACACATCCTCCCTCAACCACATCCTCCCCGAACGCATCCTCCCCGAATGCACCCTCCCCGAACGCACCCTCCCCGAACGCACCCTCCCCCAACCACATCCTCAACCACACCTTCCCCAACCACTTCCCCTAACCACACCCTCCCCAACCACACAATCCTCAAATACACCCTCCCCAACCATATCCTCTCCAATCACACCCTCCCCAACTATATCCTCTCCAACCACACCCTCCCCAACCATATCCTCTCCAACCACAACACCCCCAACCACACCCTCCCCAACCACATCCTCCCCAATCACACCCTACTCAACCACATCACCCCCAACCGCATCCCTCCAACCACACCCTCTCTAACCACACCCTCACCCAACCAATCCCAACCACATCCTCCCACACCCCTCCTCGGAGGCTTGAAGCCCATGTTTAAAAACCATGTTTAACAACTATCCTGCCTCGAATCAATTCTATATTCACGGCGACAGACTATGGCATAGAAACATTCTTATTTCAACACAGCCCATCTTCTGTCACACATTCACTTCAAGCACAGAATAAAGCAACATTTAAAGTGGAGCCAAGTTCCAGGAAGTTTGAATACACAACCTGCGTGTAGACTATTTCTCAATTTATTTTTGCTTCTGGGCATTTAACCCTTTACAGATCGGTTACAGTAATTCCTTAAGAGAACCTTATTCCATTTCGATGTTGTCTCCTGATATTAATGAAGTAAAAATCACAAGTGAATTACTGACTTGGAATCCCATCACCCTCCCCGGGACCCCAGCACACTCCCTGGAATCCCAGCACACTCCCCAGGATCCCAGCACCCTCCCGGGGATCCCGGCACCCTCCCTGGGGCCCCGGCACCCTCCCTGGGACCCCGGCACCCTGCCTGGAATCCCAGCATCCTCCCTGAGATTCCAGCACTCTCACCGGAATCTCAGCACCCTCCCAGGGATCCCAGCACCCTCCTGGGGATCCCAGCACCCTCCCCGGGTTCCCAGTACCCTCCCCAGGATCCCAGCACACTCCCTGGAATCCCAGCACCCTCCCCGGGATCCTAGCACCCTCCCGGATTCCCAGCACCCTCCCCGGGATCCCAGCACACCCCCTGGAATCCCAGCACCCTCCCCGGGATCCCAGCACCCTCCCTGGAATCCGAGCACCCTCCCTGGATTCCCAGCATCCTCCCGAGGATCCCAGCACCCTCCCTGGATTCCCAGCATCCTCCCTGGGAGCCCAGCACCCCCCCCCAGGATCCAAGCACCCTCCCCGGATTCCCAGCACCCTCCCTAGGATCCCAGCACGCTCCCCAGGATCCCAGCACCCTCCCCGGGATCCCAGTTGCAGAGATGGGCTCAATCTCTCTCCGAGCCAAATGGCTGAAGTTCACACAAAACAGACGGTGAATCTAAACCATTGCCAAACATCTGTCATAAATATCAGACAGTGATTGGCAAAGGAAAGGCAAAACTCTCTGGACAGAGAGAGAGAGAGAGAGAGAGAGACAGGGAGTGACAGCACAGTGTGGAAACAGGGCCTTCAGCCCAACAAGTCCACACTGACCCTCTGAAGAGTAACCCACCCCGACCCAGATCCCCAACCCTATAGTTATCCCTGACTAATGCTCCTAACACTACGGGCAATTTAGCATGGCCAATTCACCTAACCGGCACATCTTTGGACTGTGGGAGGTAGATTAGATTAGATTAGATTAGATTACTTACAGTGTGGAAACAGGCCCTTCGGCCCAACAAGTCCACACTGCCCCGCCGAAGCGCAACCCACCCATACCCCTTACCTAACACTACGGGCAATTTAGCATGGCCAATTCACCTGACCTGCACATCTTTGGAGTGTGGGAGGAAACCGGAGCACCCGGAGGAAACCCACGCAGACACGGGGAGAATGTGCAAACTCCACACAGTCAGTCGGCCGAATGGAACCTGGGGCTCGGGTGTGGTGAGGCAGCAGTACTAAACACTGTGTCACCATGTTCAGAAGAAGGGGTAAGAAGTGGGGGGAGGGGGGGGGGAGAGAGAGAGAGAGAGGGAGAGAGAGAGAGAGGAGAGAGAGAGAGAGAAAAATGGAGAGAGAAAGAGGGAGAGAGAGAGGTAGAGGGAAAGAGACAGAGGGAGAGACAGGGAGAGAGAAAGTGGAATGAGGGAAAGGCAGGAGAGAGGCAGGAGTTGGAAGGGGGAGAGGTGGGGCGGGGGGGGGGAGGTGTGGAGAGATCACAGAAGACGGCAAGAGATGGAGTGAATGATAGTCAAAGGGACCGTGCTGTATTTTATCTGTATCGGCATTTACAGCGTGAGTGAAAAGTATTGATGAGAGGGTTAGTTCCAGTGATTCCCCGACCCCACCTCCTCCCCTCAGGTGATTAACACTGACCTGATGCAGGGGATCAAGTCTCATGTTCCTTCCAGCGAGGGGCTCATCATGGGGAAAGACCACCGAATAATTCTTGGCGTAAGATTCATGGCTGCGCTCTCGGATCCAGCGATTGTTATTCGTCAGTGAACGATGGAAACGACTGATCAGAAAATACAGCATCAGATATTATACACCCTTCCCCTTTGCACCAAGGGAGACACCGCCCCGCACATTCACATCCCCCACTCGCCCACCACAGCCATACACCCAAAAACGAGTTCCGACAACACTGGTTGTCTCACTGGGGTACAGTCCCACACACACTGACTCTCACTGGGGTATGGCTCCCACACACTCTGACTCTCACTGGGGTACAGTCCAACACATACACTGACTCTCACTGGGGTACAGTCCCACACACACTGACTCTCACTGGGGTACGGCTCCCACACACACCGACTCTCACTGGGGTATGGCTCCAACACTCACTGTCTCTCACTGGGGTACAGTCCCACACACACTGACTCTCACTGGGGTACAGCTCCCACACACACTGACTCTCACTGGAGTACAGCTCCCACACACACTGACTCTCACTGGGGTACAGTCCCACACACTCTGACTCTCACTGGGGTACAGACAGGATGGAATTGTCTATTGGAGAGAGCACTCAATCTTTCTGACAGCTCCCTTACCGGATATCGTAACCAAACATGTCCTTCTCCGGCCGGCCGTGGATGACCCAGTGAGCGAGCTCCTTCCCACAACCGCCACCCAACATCATTCCTGAGGATGAGGAACACACAGCTCAGTTTACTACCCTGCACGTGATCAAGCATGCTGGGAATATCGCATTCACTGCATTTCCAACCAATCACCTTCCTCGAAGCAATTACAGCAAGTGGACACGATGTCCTTCCATCAATCTCAAAAGTCGCCAATGAATGGGAGAGTATTCCATTTCCTCAGCAAGACAGTAGTGGTTTTGGGCTGTCAGGGCTGAGGGAGTGCCGCACTATCGGAGGGTCAGTGCTGAGAGAGTGCCGCACTGTTGGAGGGTCAGCGCTGAGGGAGTACTGCACTGTTGGAGGGTCAGTGCTGAGAGAGTGCCGCACTATCGGAGGGTCAGTGCTGAGGGAGTGCCGCACTGTCAGAGGGTCAGTGCTGAGGGAGTGCTGCACTGTTGGAGGGTCAGTGCTGAGGGAGTGCCGCACTGTCGGAGGGTCAGTGCTGAGGGAGTGGGCACTGTCGGAGGGTCAGTGCTGAGGGAGTGCCGCACTGTCGGGGGGTCAGTGCTGAGAGAGTGCCGCACTGTCGGGGGGTCAGTGCTGAGAGAGTGCCGCACTGTCGGAGGGTCAGTGCTGAGAGAGCCGCCTTATTGGAGGGTCAGGGCTAAGGGAGTAGGCACTGTCGGACAGTCAGTGCTGAGGGAGTGTCACACTGACGGAGGGTCAGGGCTGAGGGAGTGGGCACTGTCAGAGGGTCAGTGCTGAGGGAGAGCCGCACTGTAGGAGGGTCAGCACTGAGGGAGTGCCGCACTGTTGGAGGGTCAGTGCTGAGAGAGCTGCATTGTTGGAGGGTCAGGGCTGAGGAAGTGGGCATTGTCGGAGGGTCAGTGCTGAGGGAGTGCCGCACTGTCAGAGGGTCAGTGCTGAGAGAGCCGCCTTATTGGAGGGTCAGGGCTAAGGGAGTAGGCACTGTCGGAGGGTCAGTGCTGAGGGAGTGTCGCACTGTCAGAGGGTCAGTGCTGAGGGAGTGGGCACTGTCAGAGGGTCAGTGCTGAAGGAGTGCCGCACTGTTGGAGGGTCAGTGCTGAGGGAGTGGGCACTGTCAGAGGGTCAGTGCTGAAGGAGTGCCGCACTGTTGGAGGGTCAGTGCTGAGGGAGCGTCACACTGTCGGAGGGTCAGTGCTGAGGGAGCGCCACACTGTCGGAGGGTCAGTGCTTAGGGAGTGGGCACTGTCAGAGGGTCAGTGCTCAGGGAGTGCCACACTGTCGGAGGGTCAGTGCTCAGGGAATGCCGCACTGTCGGAGGGTCAGTGCTCAGGAAATGCCGCACTGTCAGAGGGTCAGTGCTGAGGGAGCGCCGCACTGTCGGACGGTCAGTGCTGAGGGAGTGCCACACTGTCGGAGGATCAGTGCTGAGGGAGTGCCGCACTGTCGGAGGGTCAGTACTGATGGAACGATGCACTGTTGGAGGGTCAGTGCGGAGGGAGTGGGCACTGTCGGAGGGTCAGTGCCGAGGGAGCGCCACACTGTTGGAGGGTCAGTGCTGAGGGAGCGCTGCACTGTTTGAGGGTCAGTGCTGAGGGAATGCTGCAGTGTCGGACGGTCAGTGCTGAGGGAGTGGGCACTGTTGGAGGGTCAGTGCTGAGGGAGCGCCGCACTGTCGGAGGGTCAGTGCTGAGGGAGCGACGCACTGTCGGAGGGTCAGTGCTGAGGGAGCGCCGCACTGTCGGAGGGTCAGTGCTGAGGGAGCGCCGCACTGTCGGAGGGTCAGTGCTGAGGGAGTGGGCACTGTAGGAGGGTCAGTGCTCAGGGAACGCCGCACTGTCGGAGGGTCAGTGCTGAGGGAGTGGGCACTGTCAGAGGGTCAGTGCTGAAGGAGTGCCGCACTGTTGGAGGGTCAGTGCTGAGTGAGCGCCGCACTGCCGGAGGGTCAGTGCTGAGGGAGCGCCACACTGTCGGAAGGTCAGTGCGGAGGGAGTGCCGCACCGTCGGAGGGTCAGTGCTGAGGGAGCGCCGCACTGTTGGAGGGTCAGTGCTGAAGGAGTGCCGCACTGTTGGAGGGTCAGTGCTGAAGGAGTGCCGCACTGTCGGAGGGTCAGTGCTGAGGGAGTGCCGCACTGTCGGAGGGTCAGTGCTGAGGGAGTGCCACACTGTCGGAGGGTCAGTGCTGAGGGAGTGCCACACTGTCGGAGGGTCAGTGCTGAGGGAGCGCCGCACTGTCAGAGGGTCAGTGCTGAGTGAGCGCCGCACTGTCGGAGGGTCAGTGCTGAGGGAGCGCCGCACTGTCAGAGGGTCAGTGCTGAGTGAGCGCCGCACTGTCGGAGGGTCAATGCTGAGAGAGTGCCGCACTGTCAGAGGGTCAGTGCTGAGGGAACGATGTACTGTCGGAGGGTCTGTGCTGAGGGAACGCCGCACTGTCGGAGGGTCAGTGCTGAGGGAGTGCCGCACTGTCAGAGGGTCTGTGCTGAAGGAGTGCCACACTGTCAGAGGGTCTGTGCTGAAGGAGTGCCACACTGTCAGAGGGTCAGTGCTGAAGGAGTGCCGCACTGTCGGAGGGTCAGTGCTGAGGGAGCGCCGCACTGTCGGAGGGTCAGTGCTGAGGGAGTGCCACACTGTCGGAGGGTCAGTGCTGAGGGAGTGCCACACTGTCGGAGGGTCAGTGCTGAGGGAGCGCCACACTGTCAGAGGGTCAGTGCTGAAGGAGTGCCACACTGTTGGAGGGTCAGTGGTGAAGGAGTGCCGCACTGTCAGAGGGTCAGTGCTGAAGGAGTGCCACACTGTTGGAGGGTCAGTGCTGAGGGAGTGCCGCACTGTTGGAGGGTCAGTGCTGTGGGAGCGCCACACTGTCGGAGGGTCAGTGGTGAGGGAGTGGGCACTGTCAGAGGGTCAGTGCTGAGGGAACGCCGCACTGTCGGAGGGTCAATGCTGAAGGAGTGCCGCACTGTCAGAGGATCAGTGCTGAGCGAGTGGGCACTGTTGGAGGGTCAGTGCAGAGGGAGTGCTGCACTGTCGGAGGGTCAGTGCTGAGGGAGTGGGCACTGTTGGAGGGTCAGTGCAGAGGGAGTGCCGCACTGTCGGAGGGTCAGTGCTGAAGGAGTGCCGCACTGTCGGAGGATCAGTGCTGAGCGAGTGGGCACTGTTGGAGGGTCAGTGCAGAGGGAGTGCTGCACTGTCGGAGGGTCAGTGCTGAGGGAGTGGGCACTGTTGGAGGGTCAGTGCAGAGGGAGTGCTGCACTGTTGGAGGGTCAGTGCTGAGGGAGTGGGCACTGTCAGAGGGTCAGTGCTCAGGGAACGCCGCACTGTCGGAGGGTCAGTGGTGAGGGAGTGCCGCACTGTCGCAGGGTCAGTGCTGAGGGAGTGCCGCACTGTCAGAGGGTCAGTGGTGAGGGAATGCTGCACTGTCAGAGGGTCAGTGCTGAGGGAGTGCCGCACCGTCGGAGGGTCAGTGCTGATGGAACGCCGCACTGTTGGAGGGTCAGTGATTTTGTGCTTGCAGATCCTTGTTCCTCTAATCTTTTCTGTGGAGGAAGGAGATCAAACTGATGATAGGATCACTCTGAACCTACTTGATCACCGTCCCAGTGAGTCTGAGGCAGAAGAGGCCAGTTCCAATCCTGATTCCAATTATGTGTTGATGAAGATTAAAATCCGAGTCAGTGGACAGGAATGCGAGTACCCCAGCTTCTCACCTGCGCTGTTGAATCCACATCCCAGATAGTAGCCTCGCAGTTCGGGAGCTTCTCCCATCAGGGGTTTGTGGTCAGCAGTGAAGGACTCTACAAAACAGGCATCATTAGTATTGGACACTCTTTCCCCTCTCACCCCAACAGACTGTTCATAACGCAGAATTTCCCCCTGCTCCAAACCCAGACTTAATTACAAGGATCTACCCTTTGTCAGCAATAACATGTACCAGCTGTCACTCAGCACAATCTCAGTCAGGGCTGAGTCACAAATAGTTCCTAACATTCAGTCCAGACCCACTCTCCGTATCGAAAATGGAACTTTTTCCGGAGTGAACCATCCTCCAATCTGCTGTGCACCGTGGCTGAACCAACATGAAATTCAACAACACTCATGTCCAAACGGTCATCGCACACATAGGAAGGCATTGTCCACATCAAACTGGACAAGCCGCTGGCCTTTGGCTCAGTTCAGAGTTCACAGCAGGAACCTGTTAGCTCCCACTTGTAAATCAAGTTGCTTGATCAAACAGGTTGGATCGATCTCAGCATCTAAGCCTGGTCTGCGTCAGAATATTCAGTATAGCTGGGGTAGGAACAACAGAATCTGAACAGCAAGGACTGCAGGTCAGAGAGAGAGAGAGAGAGAGAGAGAGAGCAAGAGCGAGAGTGAGAGAGCGAGCGAGAGACAGCGAGAGTGAGAGAGAGCAAGAGAGTGCGTAGGTGGGACAGCGAGGCAGAGAGTGAGAGTGAGAGAGCGCGTGAGTGAGAGAGAGAGAGCAAGAGAGCGAGTGTGTGAGAGAGAGAATGAGAGAGCGAGAGAGAGAATGAGACAGCGAGAGACTAAGCAAGAGAGGGTGAGCCAGAGAGCAAAGATGAGGGAGAGAGTGAGGGAGAAAGCGAGAGAGAGCGCGAGCGAGTGAGCGAGAGCAAGAGAGAGAGAGAAAGAGAGAGAGAGAAAGAGAGAGAGCAAGCGAGTGAGAGATTAGATTACATTACAGTGTGGAAACAAGCCTTTTGGCCCAACAAGTCCACACCAACCCGCCGAAGCGCAACCCACCCATACCCCTACATTTACCCCTTACCTAACACTACGGGCAATTTAACATGGCCAATTCACCTGACCTGCACATCTTTGGACTGTGGGAGGAAACTGGAACACCCGGAGGAAACCCACGCAGACACGGGGAGAACGTGCAAACTCCACACAGTCAGTCACCTGAGGCGGGAATTGAACCCGGATCTCAGGCACTGTGAGGCAGCAGTGCTAACCACAGCAAGAGAGAGAGAGAGAGAAAGAGAGCGAGAGTGAGAGAGTTATTGCTGAGTTGAGCTCAGGACAGGAGCAGTGGGAACCCCAAGGAGTGACAAACAGCAATCCTGGCACACTGCACTGGGTGTTAGACTCTCTGTACCTGGGCCACACACGGTCGACTTCACCCCTGTGGTCTCCAGAGCAGGGATACGGTTCACAGCTCCTTCAATCAACTGTGTGAAAACATCCCAATCCAGGTCAAAAAGGCTGAAGGCAAACTTATCTGACACCTACAAAAGAGACATCACAATCAAAATACAGGCAGATGTACCAAAGCAAGATCACTACTCCTACAACAACGTCCACTCACTCCATTTATGAGTCAACATTGGACCTAGAATTTACAGAATGGAAACAGGTCATTCAGCCCATCTGCTCCTAGCCAGGATTTATGCTCATGTGTGTGCTTCAACATACACCCTTTCATCTCACCATGTCACAATGTCCTTCTGTTCTGACCATCACATTAAGAGAATCTCTCTCACACAGCGAGTAGTTGGAGTCTGGAATGTACTGTCTGAGAGTGTAGAGGAGGCAGGTTCACTTGAAGCATTCAAAGGAGAATGAGAGTGTTAACTGAAGGGGGAGAATCTGCAGAGTAACTGAACGAGGTAATACTTTGACATAAGGGGGAAAATGTTTATTTGGTGAGCTAGTGCAAGCATCGAGTTAGAGAGATGTACGGCATGGGAACAGACCCTTCAGTCCACGCCAACCAGAAATCCTAAACTAAGCTAGTCCTATTTGTTAGCAATTGGCCCATATCCCTCCAAACCCATCCAGATGCCTTTTAAATGTTACAATTGTACCAGCCTCCACCACTTCCTCTGGCAGCTCATTCCATACATGTACCACCCTCTGCGTGAAAAAGTTGCCCCTTATGTCCTTTTATATCTTTCCCCTCTCACCTTAAACCTATGCCCTCTACTTCTGGACTTGTCTATCTACCCTATCCATGCCCCTCATGATTTTATAAACCATTATAAGGTCACCCCTCAGCCTCCGACTCTCCAGGGAAAACAGCCCCAGCCTATTCAGCGTCTCCCTGTAGCTCAAATCCTCCAACCCTGGCAACATCCTTGTAAATCATTTCAACTGAAATAAGAAATTTTTATTCCTCAAACACTTAATGCATCATTTTGTACATTTGAACAGGAGGATAGATTGCTTTAATAGATAATTAACTTCAAATATATACTCTAGACGTGACATTAGAATTAACTCTTACACTTTTTGTAAAAAAGCTGTCCGATACTTATTCTCCATGAGGACAAAGTTCTGTGACTGTGAACACACAAGAACAACATACGTGTAACCCTGAGCTGTGCGCTCTAACAGCAAGATTCCCTCTCAACATTGACTCACCCTGTTTTGCAAACTCAACAACTTTTTCCTCAGCTCATTCTCCAGAGAGTTAAGTTAAAAACTGGGCTGGCAATTTTTGGTTTTGTTGCTTTTTCCTCCCGTTATCCCATGACGACTCGTCCTTTTTCCAAACAAAAAGTAGTTCAATCTCTTTCAGCTGACAAGAAAATTTAATGTAACTTTTTTTTGATGGGGGACAGTGAATTTTCGTGAATTAGCACACATGAAAATAAACAGGAGGAAAACCCAATGAGAGGGAACATTATCCCCCTTAAAAGAAAATTGATGAGAGGACGGAAGCTGAAGTCAGTGACAAAATTTTCCCCCTCTGTCATATTCGCCCTGTGTTTTGTGACCCCATCTATCTATCTCTCTCTCTCTCTCTCTCTCACTCTCTAAGGGCTTGATGGTCACTGGGGACGGAAGGACAACACTTGGTTAGTCTGGACGGCAGGACAACAACAAACAGGAAGATGCCCAGCTGCTGCCAAGGACTGGGTTAAACCTGAGAAAATGTCTGCACAACATTTCACAGACTTCAGTCAAACATGAGCCAAAAAGTGATCTTATTTGTAAAATATCATGAATTATTAAGCAATATCCAGTGTTTGTGAATATTTTATTGATTGAATGAAATAAAAACTCTCTGATCGTGTTTTTGGGATCCTTCAGGGGGACAGAGAGCAGCCCCAAGTCGTGGCCCACATTGGCATCAACGACATAGGTCAGAAGAGAGATGGAGATTGAGGCAGAAAGTCAGGGAGCTAGGATGGAATCTGACACTGGCAAACGAGAACCTGGTTTGAAGTGTGTGTACTTCAACGTGAGGAGCATCCGAAATAAAGTGGGTGAACTGGCAGTGTGGGTTGGTACCTGGGACTTCGATGTTGTGACCATTACAGAGACATGGATAGAGCAGGGACAGGAATGGTTGTTGCAGGTTCCAGGATTCAGGTGTTTCAGTAAGAACAGAGAAGACGGTAAAAGAGGGGGAGGTGTGGCATTGTTGGTAAAGGATAATATTACAGTTGTAGAAAGAATGTTTGGGGACTCGTTAACTGAGGTAGTATGGGCTGAGGTTAGAAACAGGAAAGGAGAAGTCACCATGCTGGGAGTTTTCTATCGGCCTCCAAATAGTCCCAGAGATGTCGAGGAAAGGATAGCAAAGATGATTCTCGATAGGAGTGAGAGAGACAGGGTAGTTGTCATGGGGGACTTCAACTTTCCAAATATTGACTGGGATCACTACAGTACGAGTGCTATAGATGGGTCAGATTTGTCCAGTGTGTGCAGGAGTATGACACAGTATGTAGACAGGCCAACAAGGGGCGAAGCCACTTTAGATTTGGTACTGGGTAATGAGCCCGGCCTAGTGTTAGAGTTGGAAGTAGGTGAGCACTTTGTTGATAGCGATCACAATTCTGTCAAATTTACTTTAGTGATGGAAAGGGATAGGTGTACTCCACCGAGCAAGGGTTACAGCTGGGGGAAGGGAAATTACGATGCAATTAGGAAAGGTTTAGGAAGCGTAGAATGGGGAAGGAAACTGCAGGGGATGAGCGTATTAACAATGTGGAGCTTATTCAAGGAAAAGCTCCTGTTTGTCCGAGATAAGTATGTACCTGTCAGGCAGGGAGGAAGATATAGAACGTGTGAGCCATGATTTACTAAGGAAGTGGAATCCCTGGTCAAGAAGAAGAAGAAGGCTTATGTTACGACAAAATGTGAAAACTCAGGGCGCTTGAGGGTTACAAGGAATTCAGGAAAGATCTAAAAAGAGAGCTAAGAAGAGCCAGGAGGAGACATGAGAAGTTATTGGCGGATGGAATCAGGGTTAACCCTAAGGCTATCCATAGGTATGTCAGGAATAAAAGAATGACGAGAGTTAAATTAGGGCCAATCAATGATAATAGAGGGAAGTTGTGTGTGGAGTCAGAGGAGATAGGAGAAGCACTAAATAAATATATTTCGACAGTGTTCACTATAGAAAATGAAAATGTTGGCGAGGAAGATAGAGATATTTGCATCTAAAGGAGAAGAGATTGAGGTTCACAAGGAAGAGGTATCAGAAATACTGCAGAGTGTGAAAATAGACAAGTCCCCTGGACCAGATGGGATCTATTCTAGGATCCTTTGGGAAGCAAGGGAAGAGATTACCGAGCTTTTGGCATTGATCTTCAAATCATCATTGTCGACAGGAATAGTGCATGAGGACTGGAGGATAGCAAATGTGGTTCCCTTGTTCAAAAAGGGTAGTAGAGACAACCCTGGTAATTACAGACCAGTGAGTCTCACTTCAGTTGTTGGTAAAGTGTTGGAAAAGGTTATAAGAGATAGGATTTATAACCATCTAGAAAAGAATAATCTTATCAGGGACAGTCAGCATGGTTTTGTGAAGGGTAGGTCGTGCCTGATGAATCTTACTGAGTTTTTTGACAAAGTGACTAAACAAGAGTAAACCGGTTGATGTGGTGTATATGGATTTCAGCAAGGCATTCGATAAGGTTCCCCACAGTAGGCTATTATACAAAATGCGGAGGAATGGGATTGTGGGAGACGTAGCAGTAATTGACTTGCTGAAAGAAGACAGAGGGTTGTAGTTGATGGAACATGTTCATCTTGGTGTCCAGTTACTAGCGGCGTACCACAAGGGTCGGTGTTGGGTCCACTGCTGTTCGTCATTTTTATAAATGACCTGGATGAGGGCATAGAAGGGTGGGTTCGTAAATTTGCGGATGACACTGAGGTTGGTGGAGTTGTGGATAGTGACGAAGGATGTTGTGGGTTACAGCGAGATATAGATAAGCTGCAGAGCTGGGGCTGAGAGGTGGCATATGGAGTTTAATGCGGACAAGTGTGAGGTGATTCACTTTGGCCGGAGTAACCGGAATGCAAAGTATTGGGCCAATGGTAGGATTCTTGGGAGTGCAGATGAGCAGAGAGATCTCTGTGTCCATGTACACAGAACTTGAAAGTTGCCACCTAGAGTGACAGGGTTGTTAAGAAGGCATACAGTGTTTTGGCCTTTATTAATAGAGGGATTGAGTTCCAGAAGCAGGGGGTTACGCTGCAGCTGTACAAAACTTTAGTGACCACCTCATCTCACACCACACTGAACACCTCATCTCACACCACACTGACCACCTCACATCACACCACACTGACCACCTCATCTCACACCACACTGACCACCTCACATCACACCACACTGACCACCTCACCTCACACCACACTGACCACCTCATCGCTCACCACACTGACCATCTCACCTCTAACCGCACTGACCACCTCATCTGACACCACACTGACCACCTCATCGCTCACCACACTGACCACCTCACCTCACACCACACTGACCACCTCATCGCTCACCACACTGACCACCTCACCTCACACCACACTGACCACCTCATCGCTCACCACACTGACCAACTCATCTCACACCACACTGACCACCTCACATCACACCACACTGACCACCTCATCTCACATCGCACTGACCACCTCATCGCTCACCACACTGACCACCTCACCTCTCACCACACTGACCACCTCATCGCTCACCACACTGACCACCTCACCTCTCACCACACTGACCACCTCATCGCTCACCACACTGACCACCTCACCTCTCACCACACTGACCACCTCACCTCTCACCACACTGACCACCTCATCTCACACCGCACTGACCACCTCATCGCTCACCACACTGACCACCTCACCTCTCACCACACTGACCACCTCATCGCTCACCACACTGACCACCTCACCTCACACCACACTGACCACCTCACCTCACACCACACTGACCACCTCATCGCTCACCACACTGACCACTTCATCTCTCACCACACTGACCACCTCACCTCACACCACACTGACCACCTCACCTCACACCACACTGACCACCTCACCTCTCACCACACTGACCACCTCATCGCTCACCACACTGACCACCTCACCTCTCACCACACTGACCATCTCACCTCACACCACACTGACCACCTCACCTCACACCACACTGACCACCTCACCTCTCACGACACTGACCACCTCATCGCTCACCACACTGACCACCTCATCTCATACCACACTGACCACCTCACCTCACACCACACTGACCACCTCATCTCACACCACACTGACCACCTCACCTCTCACCAACTGACCACCTCACCTCACTCCACACTGACCACCTCATCTCACACCACACTGACCACCTCATCTTTAACTACGCTGACCACCTCACCTCACACCACACTGACCACCTCACCTCACACCACACTGACCACTTCATCTCTCACCAAACTGACCACCTCATCTCTCATCACACTGAACACCTCACCTCTCACCACACTGACAACCTCACGTCGCACCAAACTGACCACCTAATCGCTCACCACACTGACCACCTCACCTCACACCACACTGACCACCTCATCTTTAACTACGCTGACCACCTCACCTCACACCACACTGACCACTTCATCTCTCACCAAACTGACCACCTCACCTCTCACCACACTGACCACCTCACCTCTCACCAAACTGACCACCTCATCTCTCACCACACTGACCACCTCATCTCACACCACACTGACCACCTCACCTCTCACCACACTGACCACTTCATCTCACACCAAACGGACCACCTCATCTCACACCACACTGACCACCTCATCTCTCACCACACTGACCACCTCATCTCTCACCACACTGACCACCTCATCTCACACCACACTGACCACCTCATCTCACACCACACTGACCACCTCACCTCTCACCACACTGACCACTTCATCTCACACCAAACTGACCACCTCATCTCACACCACACTGACCACCTCATCTCACACCACACTGACCACCTCATCTCACACCGCACTGACCACCTCATCTCTCACCACACTGACCACCTCATCTCACACCACACTGACCACCTCACCTCACACCACACTGACCACCTCATCTCACACTGCACTGACCACCTCATCTCACACCGCACTGACCACCTCACCTATCACCACACTGACCACCTCAACTCTCACCACACTGACTACCTCAACTCTCACCACACTGACCACCTCACCTCACACCACACTGACCACCTCACCTCTCACCACACTGACAACCTCACGTCGCACCAAACTGACCACCTAATCGCTCACCACACTGACCACCTCACCTCACACCACACTGACCACCTCACCTCTAACCGAACTGACCACCTCATCTCTCACCAAACTGACCACCTCATCTCTCACCACACTGACCACCTCACCTCTCACCAAACTGACCACCTCATCTCTCACCACACTGACCACCTCATCTCACACCACACTGACCACCTCATCTCACACCACACTGACCACTTCATCTCACACCAAACTGACCACCTCATCTCACACCGCACTGACCACCTCATCTCACACCGCACTGACCACCTCATCTCTCACCACACTGACCACTTCATCTCACACCACACTGACCACCTCACCTCACACCACACTGACCACCTCGTCTCTCACCACACTGACCACTTCATCTCACACCAAACTGACCACCTCATCTCTCACCACACTGACCACCTCACCTCTCACCACACTGACCACCTCACCTCGCGCCACACTGACCACTTCATCTCACACTGCACTGACCACCTCAACTCTCACCACACTGACCACCTCACCTCTCACCACACTGACCACTTCATCTCACACCACACTGACCACCTCAACTCTCACCGCACTGACCACCTCATCGCTCACCACACTGACCACCTCACCTCACGCCACACTGACCACCTCAACTCTCACCGCACTGACCATCTCACCTCACGCCACACTGACCACTTCATCTCACACCGCACTGACCACCTCAACTCTCACCACACTGACCACCTCATCTCACACCACACTGACCACCTCATCTCTCACCACACTGACCACCTCAACTCTCACCACACTGACCACATCAACTCTCACCGCACTGACCACCTCATCGCTCACCACACTGACCACCTCACCTCGCGCCACACTGACCACCTCAACTCTCACCGCACTGACCACCTCACCTCGCGCCACACTGACCACCTCATCTCACACCGCACTGACCACCTCACCTCTCACCACACTGACCACCTCAACTCTCACCACACTGACCACCTCACCTCTCACCACACTGACCACCTCATCTCACACCACACTGACCACCTCATCTCACACCACACTGACCACCTCATCTCACGCCACACTGACCATCTCATCTCTCACCAAACTGACCACCTCACCTCTCACCACACTGACCACTTCATCTCACACCGCACTGACCGCCTCAACTCTCACCACACTGACCACCTCACCTCTCACCACACTGACCACCTCATCTCACACCACACTGACCACCTCATCTCACACCACACTGACCGCCTCAACTCTCACCACACTGACCACTTCATCTCACACCACACTGACCACCCCATCTCTCACCACACTGACCACCTCACCTCTCACCACACTGACCACCTGAACTCTCACCACACTGACCACCTCACCTCGCGCCACACTGACCACTTCATCTCACACCGCACTGACCACCTCAACTCTCACCGCACTGACCACCTCAACTCTCACCACACTGACCACCTCATCTCTCACCACACTGACCACCTCAACTCTCACCACACTGACCACCTCATCGCTCACCACACTGACCACCTCACCTCTCGCCACACTGACCACCTTAACTCTCACCGCACTGACCACCTCATCGCTCACCACACTGACCACCTCACCTCTCACCACACTGACCACCTCAACTCTCACCACACTGACCACCCCATCTCACACCACACTGACCACTTCATCTCACACCGCACTGACCGCCTCACCTCGTGCCACACTGACCACCTCACCTCTCACCACACTGACCACTTCATCTCACACCGCACTGACCGCCTCAACTGTCACCACACTGACCACCTCAACTCTCACCGCACTGACCACCTCATCGCTCACCACACTGACCACCTCATCTCTCACCAAACTGACCACCTCACGTCTCCCCACACTGACCACTTCATCTCACACCGCACTGACCACCTCATCGTCCACCACACTGACCACCTCACCTTGCGCCACACTGACCACCTCAACTGTCACCGCACTGACCACCTCACCTCGCGCCACACTGACCACTTCATCTCACACTGCACTGACCACCTCAACTCTCACCGCACTGACCACCTCACCTCGCGCCACACTGACCACTTCATCTCACACCGCACTGACCACCTCAACTCTCACCACACTGACCACCTCAACTCTCACCGCACTGACCACCTCATCGCTCACCACACTGACCACCTCACCTCGCGCCACACTGACCACCTCAACTCTCACCGCACTGACCATCTCACCTCGCGCCACACTGACCACTTCATCTCACACCGCACTGACCACCTCAACTCTCACCACACTGACCACCTCATCTCACACCACACTGACCACCTCATCTCACACCACACTGACCACCTCACCTCTCACCACACTGACCACCTCAACTCTCACCACACTGACCACATCAACTCTCACCGCACTGACCACCTCATCGCTCACCACACTGACCACCTCACCTCGCGCCACACTGACCACCTCAACTCTCACCGCACTGACCACCTCACCTCGCGCCACACTGACCACCTCATCTCACATCGCACTGACCACCTCACCTCTCACCACACTGACCACCTCATCTCTCACCACACTGACCACCTCACCTCTCACCACACTGACCACCTCAACTCTCACCACACTGACCACCTCACCTCTCACCACACTGACCACCTCATCTCATACCACACTGACCACCTCATCTCACGCCACACTGACCATCTCATCACTCACCAAACTGACCACCTCACCTCTCACCACACTGACCACTTCATCTCACACCGCACTGACCGCCTCAACTCTCACCACACTGACCACCTCACCTCTCACCACACTGACCACCTCATTTCACACCACACTGACCACTTCATCTCACACCACACTGACCACCTCATCTCACACCACACTGACCGCCTCAACTCTCACCACACTGACCACCTAATCTCACACCACACTGACCACCCCATCTCTCACCACACTGACCACCTCACCTCTCACCACACTGACCACCTGAACTCTCAACACACTGACCACCTCACCTCGCGCCACACTGACCACTTCATCTCACAACGCACTGACCACCTCAACTCTCACCGCACTGACCACCTCAACTCTCACCACACTGACCACCTCAACTCTCACCACACTGACCACCTCAACTCTCACCGCACTGACCACCTCATCGCTCACCACACTGACCACCTCACCTCTCACCACACTGACCACCTCAACTCTCACCGCACTGACCACCTCATCGCTCACCACACTGACCACCTCACCTCTCACCACACTGACCACCTCAACTCTCACCACACTGACCACCTCATCTCACACCACACTGACCACTTCATCTCACACCGCACTGACCGCCTCACCTCGTGCCACACTGACCACCTCACCTCTCACCACACTGACCACTTCATCTCACACCGCACTGTCCGCCTCAACTGTCACCACACTGACCACCTCAACTCTCACCGCACTGACCACCTCATCGCTCACCACACTGACCACCTCACCTCTCACCACACTGACCACCTCATCTCACGCCACACTGAACACCTCATCTCTCACCAAACTGACCACCTCACCTCTCACCACACTGACCACTTCATCTCACACCGCACTGACCACCTCATTGTCCACCACACTGACCACCTCACCTCGCGCCACACTGACCACCTCAACTCTCACCGCACTGACCACCTCACCTCGCACCACACTGACCACTTCATCTCACACCGCACTGACCACCTCAACTCTCACCACACTGACCACCTCATCTCACACCACACTGACCACCTCATCTCTCTCCACGCTGACCACCTCATCTCACACCACACTGACCGCCTCAACTCTCACCACACTGACCACCTCATCTCTCACCACACTGACCACCTCACCTCTCACCACACTGACCACCTGAACTCTCACCACACTGACCACCTCACCTCGCGCCACACTGACCACTTCATCTCACACCGCACTGACCACCTCAACTCTCACCGCACTGACCACCTCAACTCTCACCGCACTGACCACCTCAACTCTCACCACACTGACCACCTCAACTCTCACCGCACTGACCACCTCATCGCTCACCACACTGACCACCTCACCTCGCGCCACACTGACCACATCATCTCACACCGCACTGACCACCTCAACTCTCACCGCACTGACCACCTCAACTCTCACCACACTGACCACCTCAACTCTCACCACACTGACCACCTCAACTCTCACCGCACTGACCACCTCATCGCTCACCACACTGACCACCTCAACTCTCACCGCACTGACCACCTCATCGCTCACCACACTGACCACCTCACCTCTCACCACACTGACCACCTCAACTCTCACCACACTGACCACCTCATCTCACACCACACTGACCGCTTCATCTCACACCGCACTGACCGCCTCACCTCGTGCCACACTGACCACCTCACCTCTCACCACACTGACCACTTCATCTCACACCGCACTGACCGCCTCAACTGTCACCACACTGACCACCTCCACTCACACCGCACTGACCACCTCATCGCTCACCACACTGACCACCTCAACTCTCACCACACTGACCACCTCATCTCACACCACACTGACCACCTCATCTCTCTCCACGCTGACCACCTCAACTCTCACCACACTGACCACCTCAACTCTCACCGCACTGACCACCTCATCGCTCACCACACTGACCACCTCACCTCGCGCCACACTGACCACCTCAACTCTCACCGCACTGACCACCTCACCTCGCGCCACACTGACCACTTCATCTCACACTGCACTGACCACCTCACCTCTCACCGCACTGACCACCTCACCTCTCACCACACTGACCACCTCATCTCACACCACACTGACCACTTCATCTCACACCACACTGACCACCTCATCTCTCACCAAACTGACCACCTCACCTCTCACCACACTGACCACCTCACCTCTCACCACACTGACCACTTCACCTCACACCGCACTGACCGCCTCAACTCTCACCACACTGACCACCTCACCTCTCACTACACTGACCACCTCATCTCACACCACACTGACCGCCTCAACTCTCACCACACTGACCACCTCATCTCTCACCACACTGGTCACCTCATCTCACACCACACTGACCACCTCACCTCTCACCACACGGACCACCTCACCTCGCGCCTCACTGACCACCTCATCTCACACCACACTGACCACCTCACCTCTCACCACACTGACCGCCTCAACTCTCACCACACTGACCACCTCAACTCTCACCGCACTGACCACCTCATCGTTCACCACACTGACCACCTCACCTCGCGCCACACTGACCACCTCCACTCTCACCGCACTGACCACCTCACCTCGCACCACACTGACCACCTCAACTCTCACCGCACTGACCACCTCACCTCTCACCGCACTGACCACTTCATCTCACACCGCACTGACCGCCTCAACTCTCACCACACTGACCACCTCACCTCTCACCACACTGACCACCTCATCTCACACCACACTGACCACCTCATCTCACACCACACTGACCGCCTCACCTCTCACCACACTGACCACCTCACGTCGCACCACACTGACCACCTCATCTCACACCACACTGACCACCTCATCTCATACCACACTGACCACCTCACCTCACACCACACTGACCACTTCATCTCACACCACACTGACCACCTCATCTCACACCACACTGACCACCTCATCTCACACTGCACTGACCACCTCATCCCTCACCACACTGACCAGCTCACCTCTCACAACACTGACCACCTCATCCCTCACCACACTGACCACCTCACCTCACACCACACTGACCACCTCAATGCTCACCACACTGACCACCTCACCTCGCGCCACATTGACCACTTCATCTCACACCACACTGACCACCTCATCTCACACCACTCTGACCACCTCAATGCTCACCACACTGACAACGTCACCTCGCGCCACACTGACCACTTCATCTCACACCACACTGACCACCTCATCTCACACCACACTGACCACCTCATCTCACACCGCACTGACCACTTCATCTCACACCACACTGACCACCTCATCTCACACCACACTGACCACCTCACCTCTCACCACACTGACCACCTCATCTCACACCACACTGACCACCTCACCTCACACCACACTGACCACCTCATCTCTCACCACACTGGTCACCTCATCTCACACCACACTGACCACCTCACCTCTCACCACACTGACCACCTCACCTCGCGCCACACTGACCACCTCATCTCACGCCACACTGACCACCTCACCTCTCACCACACTGACCACCTCATCTCACACCACACTGACCACCTCATCTCACACCACACTGACCACCTCATCTCACACCGCACTGACCACTTCATCTCACACCACACTGACCACCACACCTCACACCACACTGACCACCTCATCTCACACTGCACTGACCACCTCATCTCACACCGCACTGACCACCTCACCTATCACCAAACTGACCACCTCATCTCACACCACACTGACCACCTCACCTCACACCACACTGACCACCTCATCTCACACCACACTGACCACCTCACCTCACACCACACTGACCACCTCATCTCACACCACACTGACCACTTCATCTCTCACCACACTGACCACCTCAACTCTCACCACACTGACCACCTCAACTCTCACCACACTGACCACCTCACCTCACGCCACACTGACCACCTCGTCTCTCACCACACTGACCACTTCATCTCACACCACACTGACCACCTCACCTCACGCCACACTGACCACCTCAACTCTCACCACACTGACCACCTCACCTCACGCCACACAGACCGCCTCAACTCTCACCACACTGACCACCTCACCTCACGCCACACTGACCACCTCATCTCACACCACACTGACCACCTCACCTCTCACCAAACTGACCACCTCATCTCACACCACACTGACCACCTCATCTCACACCACACTGACCACCTCACCTCTCACCAAACTGACCACCTCATCTCACACCACACTGACCACCTCATCTCACACCACACTGACCACCTCATCTCTCACCACACTGACCACCTCACCTCTCACCACACTGACCACTTCATCTCACACCACACTGACCACCTCATCTCACACCACACTGACCACCTCATCTCACACCACACTGACCACCTCACCTCATACCACACTGACCACCTGATCGCTCACCACACTGACCACCTCACCTCACACCACACTGACCACTTCATCTCACACTGCACTGACCACCTCAACTCTCACCGCACTGACCACCTCACCTCTCACCACACTGACCACTTCATCTCACACCACACTGACCGCCTCAACTCTCACCACACTGACCACCTCAACTCTCACCACACTGACCACCTCACCTCGCGCCACACTGACCACCTCAACTCTCACCGCACTGACCACCTCACCTCGCGCCACACTGACCACTTCATCTCACACCGCACTGACCACCTCAACTCTCACCGCAGTGACCACCTCAACTCTCACCACACTGACCACTTCATCTCTCACCACACTGACCACCTCACCTCGCGCCACACTGACCACTTCATCTCACACCGCACTGACCGCCTCAACTCTCACCACACTGACCACCTCAACTCTCACCGCACTGACCACCTCACCTCGCGCCACACTGACCACCTCACCTCGCGCCACACTGACCACTTCATCTCACACCGCACTGACCGCCTCAACTCTCACCACACTGACCACCTCACCTCTCACCACACTGACCACCTCAACTCTCACCGCACTGACCACCTCACCTCGCGCCACACTGACCACTTCATCTCACACTGCACTGACCACCTCAACTCTCACCGCACTGACCACCTCACCTCTCACCACACTGACCACTTCATCTCACACCACACTGACCACCTCAACTCTCACCACACTGACCACCTCACCTCACACCACACTGACCACCTCATCGCTCACCACACTGACCACCTCACCTCGCGCCACACTGACCACCTCAACCCTCACCGCACTGACCACCTCACCTCGCGCCACACTGACCATTTCATCTCACACCGCACTGACCACCTCAACTCTCACCGCACTGACCACCTCATCGCTCACCACACTGACCTCACCTCGCGCCACACTGACCACCTCAACCCTCACCGCACTGACCACCTCACCTCGCGCCACACTGACCACTTCATCTCACACCGCACTGACCACCTCAACTCTCACCACACTGACCACCTCAACTCTCACCGCACTGACCACCTCATCGCTCACCACACTGACCACCTCACCTCGCACCACACTGACCACCTCATCTCACGCCACACTGACCACCTCATCTCTCACCAAACTGACCACCTCACCTCTCACCACACTGACCACTTCATCTCACACCGCACTGACCACCTCATCGTCCACCACACTGACCACCTCACCTCGCGCCACACTGACCACCTCAACTCTCACCGCACTGACCACCTCACCTCGCGCCACACTGACCACTTCATCTCACACCGCACTGACCACCTCAACTCTCACCACACTGACCACCTCATCTCACACCACACTGACCACGTCATCTCTCTCCACGCTGACCACCTCAACTCTCACCACACTGACCACCTCAACTCTCACCGCACTGAATACCTCATCGCTCACCACACTGACCACTTCATCTCACACCGCACTGACCGCCTCACCTCGTGCCACACTGACCACCTCACCTCTCACCACACTGACCACTTCATCTCACACCGCACTGACCGCCTCAACTGTCACCACACTGACCACCTCAACTCTCACCGCACTGACCACCTCATCGCTCACCACACTGACCACCTCACCTCTCACCACACTGACCACCTCATCTCACGCCACACTAACCACCTCATCTCTCACCAAACTGACCACCTCACCTCTCACCACACTGACCACTTCATCTCACACCGCACTGACCACCTCATCGTCCACCACACTGACCACCTCACCTCGCGCCACACTGACCACCTCAACTCTCACCGCACTGACCACCTCAACTCTCACCACACTGACCACCTCATCTCACACCACACTGACCACCTCATCTCTCTCCACGCTGACCACCTCAACTCTCACCACACTGACCACCTCAACTCTCACCGCACTGACCACCTCATCGCTCACCACACTGACCACCTCACCTCGCGCCACACTGACCACCTCAACTCTCACCGCACTGACCACCTCAACTCTCACCACACTGACCACCTCACCTCTCACCACACTGACCACTTCATCTCTCACCACACTGACCACCTCATCTCACACCGCACTGACCACCTCACCTCTCACCACACTGACCACCTCATCTCTCACCACACTGACCACCTCACCTCTCACCACACTGACCACCTCAACTCTCACCACACTGACCACCTCATCTCACACCACACTGACCACTTCATCTCACACCACACTGACCACCTCATCTCTCACCAAACTGACCACCTCACCTCTCACCACACTGACCACTTCATCTCACACCGCACTGACCGCCTCAACTCTCACCACACTGACCACCTCACCTCTCACCACACTGACCAACTCATCTCACACCACACTGCCCGCCTCAACTCTCACCACACTGACCACCTCACCTCACACCACACTGACCACCTCACCTCACACCACACTGACCACCTCATCTCACACCACACTGACCACCTCACCTCGCGCCACAATGACCACCTCATCTCACACCACACTGACCACCTCACCTCTCACCACACTGACCGCCTCAAGTCTCACCACACTGACCACCTCACCTCTCACCACACTGTCCGCCTCATCTCTCACCACACTGGTCACCTCATCTCACGCCACACTGACCACCTCACCTCTCACCACACTGACCACCTCACCTCGCGCCACACTGACCACCTCATCTCACACCACACTGACCACCTCACCTCTCACCACACTGACCGCCTTAACTCTCACCACACTGACCACCTCAACTCTCACCGCACTGACCACCTCATCGTTCACCACACTGACCACCTCACCTCGCGCCACACTGACCACCTCAACTCTCACCGCACTGACCACCTCACCTCGCACCACACTGACCACCTCAACTCTCACCGCACTGACCACCTCACCTCTCACCACACTGACCACTTCATCTCACACCGCACTGACCGCCTCAACTCTCACCAGACTGACCACCTCACCTCTCACCACACTGACCACCTCATCTCACACCACACTGACCACCTCATCTCACACAACACTGACCGCCTCACCTCTCACCACACTGACCGCCTCACCTCTCAACACACTGACCGCCTCACCTCTCACCACACTGACCACCTCACCTCTCACCACACTGACCACCTCATCTCACACCACACTGACCACCTCATCTCATACCACACTGACCACCTCATCTCGTACCACACTGACCACCTCACCTCACACCACACTGACCACCTCATCTCACACCACACTGACCACCTCATCTATCACCGCACTGACCACCTCACCTCACACCACACTGACCACCTCACCTCGCACCACACTGACCACCTCACCTCACACCACACTGACCACCTCAACTCTCACCGCACTGACCACCTCACCTCGCGCCACACTGACCACTTCATCTCACACCGCACTGACCACCTCACCTCTCACCACACTGACCACCTCACCTCGCGCCACACTGACCACTTCATCTCACACTGCACTGACCACCTCAACTCTCACCGCACTGACCACCTCAACTCTCACCGCACTGACCACCTCACCTCTCACCACACTGACCACCTCATCTCTCACCAAACTGACCACCTCACCTCTCACCACACTGACCACTTCATCTCACACCGCACTGACCGCCTCAACTCTCACCACACTGACCACCTCACCTCTCACCACACTGACCACTTCATCTCACACCACACTGACCAACTCACCTATCACCGCACTGACCACCTCACCTCTCACCACACTGACCACTTCATCTCACACCACACTGACCGCCTCAACTCTCACCACACTGACCACCTCAACTCTCACCGCACTGACCACCTCATCGCTCACCACACTGACCACCTCACCTCGCGCCACACTGACCACCTCAACTCTCACCGCACTGACCACCTCACCTCGCGCCACACTGACCACTTCATCTCACACCGCACTGACCACCTCAACTCTCACCACACTGACCACTTCAACTCTCACCGCACTGACCACCTCATCGCTCACCACACTGACCACCTCACCTCGCGCCACACTGACCACCTCAACTCTCACCGCACTGACCATCTCACCTCGCGCAACACTGACCACTTCATCTCACACCGCACTGACCACCTCAACTCTCACCACACTGACCACCTCATCTCACACCACACTGACCACCTCATCTCTCACCACACTGACCACCTCACCTCGCGCCACACTGACCACCTCACCTCGCGCCACACTGACCACCTCAACTCTCACCACACTGACCACATCAACTCTCACCGCACTGACCACCTCATCGCTCACCACACTGACCACCTCACCTCGCGCCACACTGACCACCTCACCTCTCACCGCACTGACCACCTCATCTCTCACCACACTGACCACCTCACCTCTCACCACACTGACCACCTCAACTCTCACCACACTGACCACCTCACCTCTCACCACACTGACCACCTCATCTCACACCACACTGACCACCTCATCTCACACCACACTGACCACCTCATCTCACGCCACACTGACCATCTCATCTCTCACCAAACTGACCACCTCACCTCTCACCACACTGACCACTTCATCTCACACCGCACTGACCGCCTCAACTCTCACCACACTGACCACCTCATCTCACACCACACTGACCACCTCATCTCACACCACACTGACCGCCTCAACTCTCACCACACTGACCACCTCATCTCACACCACACTGACCACCCCATCTCTCACCACACTGACCACCTCACCTCTCACCACACTGACCACCTCACCTCTCACCACACTGACCACCTCACCTCGCGCCACACTGACCACTTCATCTCACACCGCACTGACCACCTCAACTCTCACCGCACTGACCACCTCAACTCTCACCACACTGACCACCTCATCTCTCACCACACTGACCACCTCATCTCTCACCACACTGACCACCTCAACTGTCACCACACTGACCACCTCATCGCTCACCACACTGACCACCTCACCTCTCACCACACTGACCACCTCACCTCTCACCACACTGACCACTTCATCTCACACCGCACTGACCGCCTCAACTCTCACCACACTGACCACCTCATCGCTCACCACACTGACCACCTCACCTCTCACCACACTGACCACCTCAACTCTCACCACACTGACCACCTCATCTCACACCACACTGACCACTTCATCTCACACCGCACTGACCGCCTCAACTCTCACCGCACTGACCACCTCACCTCACACCACACTGACCACCTCACCTCGTGCCACACTGACCACCTCAACTCTCACCACACTGACCACTTCATCTCACACCGCACTGACCGCCTCAACTGTCACCACACTGACCACCTCAACTCTCACCGCACTGACCACCTCATCGCTCACCACACTGACCACCTCACCTCTCACCACACTGACCACTTCATCTCACACCGCACTAACCACCTCATCGTCCACCACACTGACCACCTCACCTCGCGCCACACTGACCACCTCAACTCTCACCGCACTGACCACCTCACCTCGCGCCACACTGACCACTTCATCTCACACCGCACTGACCACCTCAACTCTCACCGCACTGACCACCTCAACTCTCACCGCACTGACCACCTCAACTCTCACCACACTGACCACCTCATCTCACACCACACTGACCACCTCATCTCCCTCCACGCTGACCCCACAACTCTCACCACACTGACCACCTCAACTCTCACCGCACTGACCACCTCATCGCTCACCACACTGACCACCTCACCTCGCGCCACACTGACCACCTCAACTCTCACCACACTGACCACCTCATCTCACACCACACTGACCACTTCATCTCACACCGCACTGACCACCTCAACTCTCACCGCACTGACCACCTCATCGCTCACCACACTGACCACCTCACCTCTCACCACACTGACCACCTCATCTCACGCCACACTGACCACCTCATCTCTCACCAAACTGACCACCTCACCTCTCACCACACTGACCACTTCATCTCACACCGCACTGACCACCTCATCGTCCACCACACTGACCACCTCACCTTGCGCCACACTGACCACCTCAACTGTCACCGCACTGACCACCTCACCTCGCGCCACACTGACCACTTCATCTCACACTGCACTGACCACCTCAACTCTCACCGCACTGACCACCTCACCTCGCGCCACACTGACCACTTCATCTCACACCGCACTGACCACCTCAACTCTCACCACACTGACCACCTCAACTCTCACCGCACTGACCACCTCATCGCTCACCACACTGACCACCTCACCTCGCGCCACACTGACCACCTCAACTCTCACCGCACTGACCATCTCACCTCGCGCCACACTGACCACTTCATCTCACACCGCACTGACCACCTCAACTCTCACCACACTGACCACCTCATCTCACACCACACTGACCACCTCATCTCTCACCACACTGACCACCTCAACTCTCACCACACTGACCACATCAACTCTCACCGCACTGACCACCTCATCGCTCACCACACTGACCACCTCACCTCGCGCCACACTGACCACCTCAACTCTCACCGCACTGACCACCTCACCTCGCGCCACACTGACCACCTCATCTCACATCGCACTGACCACCTCACCTCTCACCACACTGACCACCTCATCTCTCACCACACTGACCACCTCACCTCTCACCACACTGACCACCTCACCTCTCACCACACTGACCACCTCAACTCTCACCACACTGACCACCTCACCTCTCACCACACTGACCACCTCATCTCACACCACACTGACCACCTCATCTCACGCCACACTGACCATCTCATCTCTCACCAAACTGACCACCTCACCTCTCACCACACTGACCACTTCATCTCACACCGCACTGACCGCCTCAACTCTCACCACACTGACCACCTCACCTCTCACCACACTGACCACCTCATTTCACACCACACTGACCACCTCATCTCACACCACACTGACCGCCTCAACTCTCACCACACTGACCACCTCATCTCACACCACACTGACCACCCCATCTCTCACCACACTGACCACCTCACCTCTCACCACACTGACCACCTGAACTCTCACCACACTGACCACCTCACCTCGCGCCACACTGACCACTTCATCTCACAACGCACTGACCACCTCAACTCTCACCGCACTGACCACCTCATCGCTCACCACAATGACCACATCACCTCTCACCACACTGACCACCTCAACTCTCACCGCACTGACCACCTCATCGCTCACCACACTGACCACCTCACCTCTCACCACACTGACCACCTCAACTCTCACCACACTGACCACCTCATCTCACACCACACTGACCACCTCATCTCACGCCACACTGACCATCTCATCTCTCACCAAACTGACCACCTCACCTCTCACCACACTGACCACTTCATCTCACACCGCACTGACCGCCTCAACTCTCACCACACTGACCACCTCACCTCTCACCACACTGACCACCTCATTTCACACCACACTGACCACCTCATCTCACACCACACTGACCGCCTCAACTCTCACCACACTGACCACCTCATCTCACACCACACTGACCACCCCATCTCTCACCACACTGACCACCTCACCTCTCACCACACTGACCACCTGAACTCTCACCACACTGACCACCTCACCTCGCGCCACACTGACCACTTCATCTCACAACGCACTGACCACCTCAACTCTCACCGCACTGACCACCTCAACTCTCACCACACTGACCACCTCAACTCTCACCGCACTGACCACCTCATCGCTCACCACAATGACCACATCACCTCTCACCACACTGACCACCTCAACTCTCACCGCACTGACCACCTCATCGCTCACCACACTGACCACCTCACCTCTCACCACACTGACCACCTCAACTCTCACCACACTGACCACCTCATCTCACACCACACTGACCACTTCATCTCACACCGCACTGACCGCCTCACCTCGTGCCACACTGACCACCTCACCTCTCACCACACTGACCACTTCATCTCACACCGCACTGACCGCCTCAACTGTCACCACACTGACCACCTCAACTCACACCACACTGACCACTTCATCTCACACCGCACTGACTGCCTCAACTCTCACCACACTGACCACCTCACCTCTCACCACACTGACCACCTCATTTCACACCACACTGACCACCTCATCTCACACCACACTGACCGCCTCAACTCTCACCACACTGACCACCTCATCTCACACCACACTGACCACCCCATCTCTCACCACACTGACCACCTCACCTCTCACCACACTGACCACCTGAACTCTCACCACACTGACCACCTCATCTCACACCACACTGACCACCTCATCTCTCACCACACTGACCACCTCAACTCTCACCACACTGACCACCTCAACTCTCACCGCACTGACCGCCTCAACTGTCACCACACTGACCACCTCACCTCGCGCCACACTGACCACTTCATCTCACAACGCACTGACCACCTCAACTCTCACCGCACTGACCACCTCAACTCTCACCACACTGACCACCTCAACTCTCACCGCACTGACCACCTCATCGCTCACCACACTGACCACATCACCTCTCACCGCACTGACCACCTCAACTCTCACCGCACTGACCACCTCATCGCTCACCACACTGACCACCTCACCTCTCACCACACTGACCACCTCAACTCTCACCACACTGACCACCTCATCTCACACCACACTGACCACTTCATCTCACACCGCACTGACCGCCTCACCTCGTGCCACACTGACCACCTCACCTCTCACCACACTGACCACTTCATCTCACACCGCACTGACCGCCTCAACTCTCACCGCACTGACCACCTCATCGCTCACCACACTGACCACCTCACCTCTCACCACACTGACCACCTCATCGCACGCCACACTGACCACCTCATCTCTCACCAAACTGACCACCTCACCTCTCACCACACTGACCACTTCATCTCACACCGCACTGACCACCTCATCGTCCACCACACTGACCACCTCACCTCGCGCCACACTGACCACCTCAACTCTCACCGCACTGACCACCTCACCTCGCGCCACACTGACCACTTCATCTCACACCGCACTGACCACCTCAACTCTCACCACACTGACCACCTCAACTCTCACCACACTGACCACCTCATCTCTCACCACACTGACCACCTCAACTCTCACCACACTGACCACCTCAACTCTCACCGCACTGACCACCTCATCGCTCACCACACTGACCACCTCAACTCTCACCGCACTGACCACCTCATCGCTCACCACACTGACCACCTCACCTCTCACCACACTGACCACCTCAACTCTCACCACACTGACCACCTCATCTCACACCACACTGACCACTTCATCTCACACCGCACTGACCACCTCACCTCGTGCCACACTGACCACCTCACCTCTCACCACACTGACCACTTCATCTCACACCGCACTGACCATCTCATCGTCCACCACACTGACCACCTCACCTCGCGCCACACTGACCACCTCAACTCTCACCGCACTGACCACCTCACCTCGCGCCACACTGACCACTTCATCTCACACCGCACTGACCACCTCAACTCTCACCACACTGACCACCTCATCTCACACCACACTGACCACCTCATCTCTCTCCACGCTGACCACCTCAACTCTCACCACACTGACCACCTCAACTCTCACCGCACTGACCACCTCATCGCTCACCACACTGACCACCTCACCTCGCGCCACACTGACCACCTCAACTCTCACCGCACTGACCACCTCACCTCGCGCCACACTGACCACTTCATCTCACACTGCACTGACCACCTCAACTCTCACCGCACTGACCACCTCAACTCTCACCACACTGACCACCTCACCTCTCACCACACTGACCACTTCATCTCTCACCGCACTGACCACCTCATCTCACACCGCACTGACCACCTCACCTCTCACCACACTGACCACCTCATCTCTCACCACACTGACCACCTCACCACCTCAACTCTCACCACACTGACCACCTCACCTCTCACCACACTGACCACCTCATCTCACACCACACTGACCACTTCATCTCACACCACACTGACCACCTCATCTCTCACCAAACTGACCACCTCACCTCTCACCACACTGACCACCTCACCTCTCACCACACTGACCACTTCACCTCACACCGCACTGACCGCCTCAACTCTCACCACACTGACCACCTCACCTCTCACTACACTGACCACCTCATCTCACACCACACTGACCGCCTCACCTCTCACCACACTGACCACCTCACCTCGCGCCACACTGACCACCTCATCTCACACCACACTGACCACCTCACCTCTCACCACACTGACCGCCTCAACTCTCACCACACTGACCACCTCAACTCTCACCGCACTGACCACCTCATCGTTCACCACACTGACCACCTCACCTCGCGCCACACTGACCACCTCAACTCTCACCGCACTGACCACCTCACCTCGCACCACACTGACCACCTCAACTCTCACCGCACTGACCACCTCACCTCTCACCACACTGACCACTTCATCTCACACCGCACTGACCGCCTCAACTCTCACCACACTGACCACCTCACCTCTCACCACACTGACCACCTCATCTCACACCACACTGACCACCTCATCTCACACCACACTGACCGCCTCACCTCTCACCACACTGACCGCCTCACGTCGCACAACACTGACCACCTCATCTCACACCACACTGACCACCTCATCTCATACCACACTGACCACCTCACCTCACACCACACTGACCACTTCATCTCACACCGCACTGACCACCTCATCTCACACCACACTGACCACCTCATCTCACACTGCACTGACCACCTCAACTCTCACCGCACTGACCACCTCACCTCGCGCCACACTGACCACTTCATCTCACACCGCACTGACCACCTCAACTCTCACCACACTGACCACCTCACCTCGCGCCACACTGACCACCTCAACTCTCACCGCACTGACCACCTCACCTCGCGCCACACTGACCACTTCATCTCACACCGCACTGACCGCCTCAACTCTCACCACACTGACCACCTCACCTCTCACCACACTGACCACCTCACCTCTCACCACACTGACCATCTCACCTCGCGCCACACTGACCACTTCATCTCACACCGCACTGACCGCCTCAACTCTCACCACACTGACCACCTCACCTCTCACCACACTGACCACCTCACCTCTCACCACACTGACCACCTCACCTCGCGCCACACTGACCACTTCATCTCACACTGCACTGACCACCTCAACTCTCACCGCACTGACCACCTCAACTCTCACCGCACTGACCACCTCACCTCTCACCACACTGACCACCTCATCTCTCACCACACTGACCACCTCACCTCTCACCACACTGACCACCTCACCTCGCGCCACACTGACCACTTCATCTCACACTGCACTGACCACCTCAACTCTCACCGCACTGACCACCTCAACTCTCACCACACTGACCACCTCATCTCTCACCACACTGACCACCTCAACTGTCACCACACTGACCACCTCATCGCTCACCACACTGACCACCTCACCTCTCACCACACTGACCACCTCACCTCCCACCACACTGACAACTTCATCTCACACCGCACTGACCGCCTCAACTCTCACCACCTTGACCACCTCATCGCTCTCCACACTGACCACCTCACCTCTCACCACACTGACCACCTCAACTCTCACCACACTGACCACCTCATCTCACACCACACTGACCACTTCATCTCACACCGCACTGACCACCTCATCTCTCACCACACTGACCACCTCACCTCTCACCACACTGACCACCTCACCTCGCGCCACACTGACCACTTCATCTCACACTGCACTGACCACCTCAACTCTCACCGCACTGACCACCTCACCTCTCACCACACTGACCACTTCATCTCACACCACACTGACCACCTCAACTCTCACCACACTGACCACCTCACCTCACACCACACTGACCACCTCATCTCACACCACACTGACCACCTCATCTCACACCACACTGACCACCTCATCTCACACCACACTGACCGCCTCACCTCTCACCACACTGACCACCTCACGTCGCACCACACTGACCACCTCATCTCACACCACACTGACCACCTCACCTCACACCACACTGACCACCTCATCTCACACCACACTGACCACCTCATCTCTCACCGCACTGACCACCTCACCTCACACCACACTGACCACCTCACCTCACACCACACTGACCACCTCACCTCGCGCCACAATGACCACCTCACCTCTTCCCAGAAATTCGGGTTTGGCTCATATCCACCGACCGAGAGAGCGTCCCCTTGGAGACGGAGATACACAGAGCTATCGTGATCTCGAACATTTGGCATATTCTGCAAGCAAAAATTAAACAGAGTAAGTTGCTTGAGACATGTGTTCCCATGAAGTGAAAGTCCCATCACACAGTCATCTACTCCCAGAGGCAGGAGCAAGCCGGGGTTAGATACAGAGTTAAGCTCCCTTTACACTGTCCCCATCAAACACTCCCAGGACAGGAGTTAAATACAGAATAAAGCTCTCTACACATGACCTGCTGCGCTTTTCCAGCAACACATTTTCAGCTCCCTCCACATTGCCCCTGTCAAACACTCCCAGGACATGGACAGCACAGGGTTTAATACAGAGTAAAGCTCCCTCTACACTGATCGCATCAAACCCACCCAGGACAGGGACAGCACGGCGTTAAATACAGAGTAAATCTTCCTCTACAGTGTCCCCCATCAAAAACTCCCAGGGCACAGTCAGTCTTAGGTTAAATACAGAGTAAATCCCCGGCTACATTGTCCCCATCCCTCTCCTGGGAGTGTTTGATGGGGATAGTGTAGAGGGAGCTTTACTCTGTATCTAACATTGGTCTTTGACACACTGCATCAATGTGTTGTGAGCTACGAACATTCTAAGGAACTGGAACTGAAGGTGTTTCTGCTCTCAGTGAGAGAGCTGGAGGCTAACGCTGATGCTGCGTCATACGTTCACACATGTGGCACCGGCTGTAGGGTTCACCGGCTGTAGGATTCACCGGCTGTAGGATTCACCGGCTGTAGGATTCACCGGCTGTAGGATTTCACCGGTTGTAGGATTCACCGGCTGTAGGATTCACCGGCTGTAGGATTCACCGGCTGTAGGATTCACCGGCTGTAGGATTTCACCGGTTGTAGGATTCACCGGCTGTAGGATTTCACCGGTTGTAGGATTTCACAAGGAGCCGAACTGTAATATGGAAATGCAGGGCTGATGTTTACACAATGAGAAAGGGGGAACAGTAACGTCAAACTCTACCCACTGCCCAGTGAAACTGGCTGTCCAATGTGTTCCATGTTGGTTCAGGATAAAGTCTGATTAGCTGCAATGCCCCCCAAATGCACCCCCCCCCCCTCCACAGGGGCAGTTACAGGAACACTGGTGCGTGCAGAATGAGGGATCACCAAGTGGAGTTCATATCCCAAGCAAAGTCAGTGTCCTCATGGGAGGTGATTGGAGGTGGAAGGGTCAGGCTGGAGGGGATTGGAGGTGGAAGGGTCAGGCTGGAGGGGATTGGAGGTGGAAGGGTCAGGCTGGAGGGGATTGGAGGTGGAAGGGTCAGGCTGGTGGGGATTGGAGGTGGAAGGGTCAGGCTGGTGGCGATTGGAGGTGGAAGGGTCAGGCTGGAGGCGATTGGAGGTGGAAGGGTCAGGCTGGTGGGGATTGGAGGTGGAAGGGTCAGGCTGGAGGGGATTGGAGGTGGAAGGGTCAGGCTGGAGGGGATTGGAGGTGGAAGGGTCAGGCTGGAGGGGATTGGAGGTGGAAGGGTCAGGCTGGAGGGGATTGGAGGTGGAAGGGTCAGGCTGGAGGGGATTGGAGGTGGAAGGGTCAGGTTGGAGGTGATTGGAGGTGGAAGGGTCAGGCTGGAGGGGATTGGAGGTGGAAGGGTCAGGCTGGAGGGGATTGGAGGTGGAAGGGTCAGACTGGAGGGGATTGGAGGTGGAAGGGTCAGACTGGTCGTGCTCTCGATACATTTGGAGCTGGATCCTAACAAAGCAAAGCATCAAATAAACACAAACACAAGACCACACAGGATTCACTCCACATAGTGTCTCACCCTACTCCTGGCACCAACACCTACCTGGATTCCTTCAATCCGCTCTGTCACCACATACGCGTGGCGCATGCCAATGAGTGGGACATTGACTCCTGCCATTTCTCCCAGTGCTCGAGCCCACACACCTGAACAAAACAGAGTGAGTCAGCAACACAGCAATCATGGTAAACACTGCTCTCTGCTGGCCACACTGCAAATAGCACCTTTCCTCAGTTCTGATGAGGTGGTCTCAATCTTGGAACCTTAAGCAGGAATGAACCAAGATTACAGCACAGGAACTGGCCTCTCTGCCCATTCAGTACATGCTGAAATCCAAGTTACTCATCTTGCTCCACCTCACTTTACCAATTTTCCTTTATTTCATCCGAGTTGGTTCTGCATTTTAATTGACACTCCGAAGGTCACAGACACACTGAAACATCACAGGATCTGAAACACGTGATACAGGCTGACGTTCAACCTGCAGTACAGGTCACTCTGCGAAAAAGCAGGTTTCATCAGTGCAAGCAGCCTATAATGTGATTGACAAATTGTGGATGTTGATTCCTGATGAAGGGCTTTTGCCCATAACGTCAACTTTCCACCCTGACCTGCTGTGTCTTCCCAGCACCACTCGAATCTAGACACTACATTGTGGATGTTGTTTGGATATCGCAAACATTTTACTGAATGGGAAAGGCGATTTTCGACAGTGTGATTTTCAATACCGCAAAGTTGCAGAGGAACACAACTGTTACATTATATCAGAACAACCAGTACTCAGGGAATACCAGAGGATCAGTGCTGAGGGAATGGGCACTGTCACAGGGTCAGTGCTGAGGAGGTTCTGCACTGTTGGAGGGTCAGTGCTGAGGGAGTGGGCACTGACACAGGGTCAGTGCTGAGGAGGTTCTGCACTGTTGGAGGGTCAGTGCTGAGGGAGTGGACACTGTTGGAGGGTCACTGCTGAGGGAGTGGGGACTATTGGAGGGTCAGTGCTGAGGGAGTGACGCACTGTTGGAGGGTCCGTGCTGAGGGAGTGCAGCACTGTTGGAGGGTCAGTGCTGAGGGAGTGCCGCACTGTTGGAGGGTCAGTGCTGAGGGAGTGCAGCACTGTTGGAGGGTCAGTGCTGAGGGAGTGCCGCACTGTCGGAGGGTCAGTGCTGAGGGAGTGGGCACTGTCGGAGGGTCAGTGCTGAGGGAGTGGGCACTGTCGGAGGATCAGTGCTGAGGGAGTGCCGCACTGTCGGAGGGTCAGTGCTGAGGGAGTGCCGCACTGTCGGAGGGTCAGTGCTGAGGGAGTGCCGTGCTGTCAGAGGGTCAACGCTGAGGGAGTGCCGCTCTGTCGGAGGGTCAGTGCTGAGGGAGTGCCGCACTGTCGGAGGGTCAGTGCTGAGGGAGTGCCGCACTGTCGGAGGGTCAGTGCTGACGGAGTGCCGCTCTGTCGGATGGTCAGTGCTGAGGGAGTGCCGCACTGTCGGAGGGTCAGTGCTGACGGAGTGCCGCACTGTCGGAGGGTCAGTGCTGAGGGAGTGCCGCTCTGTCGGAGGGTCAGTGCTGACGGAGTGCCGCTCTGTCGGAGGGTCAGCGCTGTGTGTTTGTGGGTCTTGCTGTGCACAAACAGTCTGCTCTTTTGCAATACCTGTGAAGTATGTTGAAAACTCCTGATGGGAGGTTTTATCTGTGTGTGATGCAGTCAGTGCTGAGGAGATTTAGAACTGGTTGCTTCCAAGGATACACTTCCTTTCCATCTTCCTGTAACCCAGTAATGACTGGCAGACTCTGTTTCTGCTGCTTGCTTTAGCTCACCTGCACAGTTAATCGCACAAGGAGTCTGTATTATTCCATAGTCAGTCTGTACCCCCGTGAGTCGCCTGACTCCATAATGATCGATCTTCACCTGGATCCCTGTCACGGGACAGTTCTCAATCACCTGAACAAAACAATGGCAAAAGAGCAATCATCAACGATCAGAGCACAGATGGGAATCTACCCATTATGGGCAGCATGGTGGCTCAGTGGTTAGCACTGCTGCCTCACAGTATCAGGGACCTGGGTTCGGTTTTAGCCTCAGGTAACTGTCTGTGTGGAGTTTACACATTCTCCCCATGTCTGCGTGGGTTTCCTCCCACAGTCCAAAGATATGCAGATCAGGTGAAATGGCCATGCTATATGGCCCAGAGAGTTAGGTGCATTAGTCAGAGGGAAATGGGTCTGGGCGGTTTAATCTTTTGAGGGACTGGTTGGGCCAAAAGGCCTGTTACCACACTGTAGGGAATCTAATCTAATCTAAACTGACCACTGCCCAAACATCCCTGACAGAGCGGCTGAAATCTGAGATGGTTAAGTCACTGAATGGCCAAGATAAAACTATGTCACATTTTTCTCCAATCGCACTACCCAGTGCAGTTATCGGGAACAATCCTGAGTCTGCCAGAGCCGAAATCAATTCACAGCAAAAACAGCAGTATTTATTTTCAGATTCAGTTACTGAGTATTTACAGCAGTGAACAGTGTAGTTATCCCGGGTCCACAGCAGTGAACAGTGTAGTTATCCTGGGTCCACCGCAGTGAACAGTGCAGTTATCCCGGGACCACAGCAGTGAACAGTGTAGTTATCCCGGGTCCACAGGAGTGAACAGTGTAGTTATCCCGGGACCACAGCAGTGAACAGTGTAGTTATCCTGGGTCCACCGCAGTGAACAGTGCAGTTATCCCGGGACCACAGCAGTGAACAGTGTAGTTATCCCGGGACCACAGCAGTGAACAGTACAGTTATCCCGGGTCCACAGAAGTGAACAGTGTAGTTATCCAGGGTCCACAGCAGTGAACAGTGTAGTTATCCCAGGACCACAGCAGTGAAGAGTGTAGTTATCCTGGGACCACAGCAGTGAACAGTGTCGTTATCCTGGGTCCACAGCAGTGAACAGTGTAGTTATCCTGGGTCCACAGCAGTGAACAGTGTAGTTATCCCGGGACCACAGCAGTGAACAGTGTAGTTATCCCGGGACCACAGCAGTGAACAGTGTAGTTAAGACTAAAATTGGGCCCTTGAAGGCAGAAACAGGGGAATATATTACGGGGAACAAAGAAATGGCAGAAGAATTGAATTGGTACTTCAGATCTGTGTTCACTGGGGAAAACACAAGCAATCTCCCTGAGGCAACAGTGGCTGAAGGACCTGAACTGAAGGGAATTTATATTTGCCTGGAATTGGTGTTGGAGAGACTGTTAGGTCTGAAGGTTCATAAGTCCCTAGGGCCTGATGGTCTACATCCCACAGTACTGAAGGAGGTGGCTTTTGAAATCGTGGATGTGTTGGTGATTATTTTCCAGAGTTCGATAGATTTCGGAGCAGTTCCTGCGGATTGGAGGATGGCTAATGTTGTACCACTTTTTAAGAAAGGTGGTAGAGAGAAAGCAAGAAATTATAGACCAGTTAGTCTGACCTCAGTGGTGGGAAAGATGCTGGAGTCTATTATAAAGGATGAAATTACGACACATCTGGATAGTAGTAACAGGATAGATCAGAGTCAGCATGGATTTATGAAGGGGAAATCATGCTTGACTAATCTTCTGGAATTCTTTGAGGATGTAACTCTGAAGATGGACGAGGGAGATCCAGTAGATGTAGTGTATCTGGACTTTCAGAAAGCTTTTGATAAAGTCCCACATAGGAGGTTAGTGAGCAAAATTAGGGCGCATGGTATTGGGGGCAAAGTACTAACTTGGATTGAAAGTTGATTGGCTGATAGGAAACAAAGAGTAGTGATAAACGGTTCCATTTCAGAATGGCAGTGGGGTACTGCAGGGATCAGTGCTGGGACCGCAGCTTTTTACAATATATGTTAATGATATAGAAGATGGTATTAGTAATAACATTAGCAAATTTGCTGATGATACTAAGCTGGGTGGCAGGGTGAAATGTGAGGAGGATGTTAGGAGATTACATGGTGACCTGGACAAGTTAGGTGAGTGGTCAGATGCATGGCAGATGCAGTTTAATGTGGATAAATGTATGGTTATCCACTTTGGTGGCAAGAACAGGAAGGCAGATTACTACCTAAATGGAATCAATTTAGGTAAAGGGGCAGTACAGAGAGATCTGGGTGTTCTTGTACACCAGTCAATGAAGGTAAGCATGCAGGTACAGCAGGTAGTGAAGAAGGCTAATAGCATGCTGGCCTTCATAACAAGAGGGATTGAGTATAGAAGCAAAGAGGTTCTTCTGCATCTGTACATGACCCTGGTGAGACCACACCTCGAGTACTGCATGCAGTTCTGGTCTCCAAATTTGAGGAAAGACATTCTGGCTATTGAGGAAGTGCAGCGTAGGTTCATGAGGTCAATTCCTGGAATGGCAGGATTACCTTACACTGAAAGACTGGAGCGACTGGGCTTGTATACTCTTGAGTTTAGAAGACTGAAAGGGGATCTGATTGAGATATATAAGATTATTAAAGGATTGGACACTCTGGAGGCAGGAAACATGTTCTGCTGATGGGTGAGTGCCGAACCAGAGGACACAGCTTAAAAATACGGGGTAGACCATTTAGGACAGAGATGAGGAGAAACTTCTTCACCCAGAGAGTGGTGGCTGTGTGGAATGCTCTGCCCCAGAGGGCAGTGGAGGCCCAGTCTCTGGATTCATTTAAGAAAGAGTTGGATAGAGCTCTCAAGGATAGTGGAATCAAGGGTTATGGAGATAAGGCAGGAACAGGATACTGATTAAGGATGATCAGCCATGATCATATTGAATGGTGGTGCAGGCTCGAAGGGCAGAATGGCCTACTCCTGCATCTATTGTCTATTATCCTGGGACCACAGCAGTGAACAGTGTAGTTATCCCGGGACCACAGAGGGTCATAGGAAGTCCACCAGACCCTCCCGCCTTCCCTACTATCCCTACAGTTTATAGCTTCTCTGTACTGAACAAATTCAATCCTATTAACCTCAATCCCTCTGGTCTGGTCTGTTGTCTATGCCTTACCAAATTCCTTAATCAGTTCCCCAAATGTCCTACATTTGAGTCCTCAGTAAACTGCAACAATATGATTCCCAAATCAAACTGGTCTGAGATATTAAGGATAAAACTGGAACCAGCAATGACTCCTTGATAATCATCACTTCCAACTCCTATCCAACCTGAGAACGTCCATCTCCCCGGCAACATCCATCTCCCCGGCAAAGTCCATCTCCCTGGTAACGTCCATCTGCCCGGCAACATCTATCTGCCCGGCATCATCCATCTCCCTGGCAACGTCCATCTGCCCGGAAACATCCATCTCCCTGGCAACGTCCATCACCCTGGCAACGTCCAGTCACCCTGACAACACCTTTTTCACTGATTGCTCCTCAAGTTGCAACACCTCCTCAATTACTGAACCCCTCAAGTGTTTTCCATAGTTTTTCCCTGGGACTACTGGATTCCTGCTCTGGCGCAGAGCCATTCTGTTCCTTTTTGATCCTGTGAAGCATCTTTGGGTGATTTCTAGATTAACGGAAGTGCTTTCCCTCATAGCACTATGGACCTCCAATACCTCAAGGCTAAATGAGACTTTGTGTTCACCCTAGTGCCATATGGTCTGTTTACACCTCCCCCGACTGTTTCCAAAGCAACAATGTAGCTACAACATACTCTGAGGTTCAGGAACCTGCTTTTGCAAAGTGCAGCAAAACCCCACTTAGTCTATTACTGCAAAATAGTCCTTTCCCCAATTCAGTCCATCCACAAATAAAGTAAAAGACAAAGAGAAAGGTATGATCTTTAGACGATGAACACTTTGTCATCACGTGAAGAGGAAATACGAGATGTGCGTAGGAACCAGGCCTTATTGTTAAACTGTCGAGGATTTGCTCTAATGGACAGCAAATAACTCACCGATGCACCCCGAGCTGTGGCCGCACGTGCCAATGTGGAACAGGTTCCAGCTGGATCCATTGTGCCATCGGTGGGCACGTACAGTGTACCATACAGATCGTCCACATTCATCAATGGGTAAAGATCCTTCGTTTCTGCCGGGGACAGCACAAATGACTCAATCCCGTAGACTTTTCCCAGCTAAAGTAAAGGAAAGAAATGATGAAAGCAGAGCTGGGATACACTCCCACACACACAGACTCTCACTGGGATACACTCCCACACACACAGACTCTCACTGGGATACACTCCCACACACACTGACTCTCACTGGGATACACTCCCACACACACAGACTCTCACTGGGATACACTCCCACACACACAGACTCTCACTGGGGTACAGTCTCACACACACTGACTCTCACTGGGGTACACTCCCACACACACTGACTCTCACTGGGGTACAGTCTCACACACACTGACTCTCACTGGGGTACACTCCCACACACACTGACTCTCACTAGGGTTCGGCTCCCACACACACTGACTCTCACTGGGGTACAGTCCCACACACACTGACTCTCACTCAGGTACTGTCCCAAAAACACTGACTCTCACTGGGGTACAGTCCCACACACACTGACTCTCACTGGGGTACAGTCCCACACACACTGACTCTCAATGGGGTATGCTCCCACACAGACTGACCCCCACTGGGGTACGGTCCCACACACACTGACCCCCACTGGGGTACAGTCCCACACACACTGACCCTCACTGGGGTACAATCCCACACACTGACCCTCACTGGGGTACAGTCTCACAAACACTGACTCTCACTGGGGTACAGTCACACACACACTGAATATCACTGGGCTACAGTCCCCCACACACACTGACTCTCACTGGGGTGCAGTCCCACACACACTGACTCTCACTGGGGTACAGCGCCCACACACACTGACTCTCACTGGGGTGCAGTCCCACACACACTGACTCTCACTGGGGTACAGCTCCCACACACACACTGACTCTCACTGGGGTACACCTCCCACACACACTGACTCTCACGGTGGTATGGTCCCACACACACTGACTCTCACTGGGCACAGTCCCGCACACTGACTCTCACTGGGAAATGGCTCCCACACACACTGACACTCACTGGGGTACATTCCCACACACACTGACTCTCACGGTGGTATGGTCCCACACACACTGACTCTCATTGGGGTAAGGGTCCCATACACACGGACTCTCACTGGGGTACGGCTCCCAGATGCACTGACCCTCACTGGAGGACAACTCCCACACACACTGACCCTCACTGGGGTACAGTTCCCACACATACTGACTCTCACTTGGGTTAGGCTCACACGCTCATTGACTCTCACGGAGGTAAGGCTCCCACACACACTGACTCTCACTGGAGTACAGCTCCCACACACACTGACTTTCCCTGGGGTACACGACCAAACACACTGACTCTCACTGGGGTATGGCTCCCATACCAACTGACCCGAACTGGAGTACGGCTCCGACACATAGTGACTCTCACCGGGGTACAGCTCCCACACACACTGACTCTCACTGGGGTACAGCTCCCACACACACTGACTCTCACTGGAGTACTGTCCCACACACACTGACTCTCACTGGGGGACAGTCCCACACATACTGACCCTCGCTGGGGTACAGCCGCACACACACTAACTCTCACTGGGGTACAGCTCCCACACACACTGACTCTCACTGGGGTACACTCCCATACCAACTGACCCGAACTGGAGTACGGCTCCGACACATAGTGACTCTCACCGGGGTACAGTCCCACACACACTGACTCTCACTGGGGTACAGTCCCACACACACTGACTCTCACTGGGGGACAGTCCCACACATACTGACCCTTGCTGGGGTACAGCCGCACACACACTGACTCTCACTGGGGTACAGTCCCACACACACTGACTCTCACTGGGGTACAGTCCCACACACACTGACTCTCACTGGGGTACACTCCCACACACACTAACTCTCACTGGAGTACAGCTCCCACACACACTGACTCTCACTGGGGTACACTCCCACACACACTAACTCTCACTGGGGTACACTCCCACACACACTGACTCTCACTGGGGTACAGCTCCCACACACACTGACCCTCACTGGGGTTCAGTCCCACACACGCTAACTCCACTCTACACACACCAAGTTTGGAATCAATCAGTTCCAACAGACTCTTCAGTCCAACCCGTCCATGAGGAAACTGTTGAAATGCACATTTATCCCGGGTGGTTGCAGGGTCCCAAGGAAGAATATGAGGCATTCCTCTTCCAGGCATTGCGTAGTAATAGTTTAGCGATGGAGGCGGCCTAGGACCTACATGTCCTTGACGGAGTGAGAGGGGAAGTTGAAGTGTTCAGTTGCAGGGCGGTGGGGTTGGTGGGTGCGGGTGTCCCAGAGATGTTCTCTGAAACGATCCGCAAGAAGGCGTCCTGTCTCCCCGATGTAGAAGAGACCACATCAGGTGCAACAGATGCAGTAGATGACATTGGGAGAGGTGCAGGTGAATTTCTGACAGATGTGGAAGTATCCCTTGGGGCTTTGAACGGATGTGAGGGGAGTTGTATGGGTACAGATTTTCAACTTCCTGCAGTGGCAGGGAAAGGTGCCAGGTATGGGGCGAGGGCTGGACAGTGCAGTGTGAATTCGGGGGAATTAAACAAGACAGGTGTTTTAGGGTAACACTGAGAGACAAGTGCATTGTGAAAAAGCAGAAAACATAGTTTGCCAATAAAGGTCTTTGAATTTGGGTAGGGCAGGTTTTATCAAAATAAAGCAGGATCTGGAAAAAAGGAAAGAACGATTTCTGACTAAACCCTGCAGCAGAACAAGGGGGTGGGGAGTAATCGGGAAAGTACAGGCCAAACATGTTTCCTTTCGGATGAAATGTCAGAGCAACCAGGCCTGAGAAACCTCGGGGTTCTTCTCATTTTTAGACTGGCCAAAACAGAAAAGACAGACTCTAACAGGTACTCAGGCTGCAAACCCTTAATACCTGGACTTCAGCGGGAGGTTATGAGGAAAGACTATACACATGTGGCCTGTTTTCTCCAGAATTCAGAAGATTAAAGGGTGATTTGATCAAAGTCTTCAAGGTTTGACAAGGCTCCACTTGGTAGGCTAATTCGTAAAATTAGGTCACATGGGATTCAGGGTGAGCTTGCCAATTGGATACAAAATTGGCTTAATGGCAGGAGACAGAGAGTGGTGTTTCATAAGTTCATAAGATATTGGAGCAGAATTAGACCATTCCTTGTTGTGTTGGGAGGGCTGGGGTTCAAAGGCAGTGGTGTGTGTAGTAGAGGAGAAATGTTGGAGGGCATCGTCAACCACATGGGAAGGGAAGTTGCTATCAAGGAAGGAGGCCAACTGGGACTTTGAGGTGGAATTGGTCATCTTGGGAACAGATGCGGTGGAGACGGAGGAATCAGGAATAAGGGATGGTCTTTTTACAGGAGGCTGGATGGGAGTGGGTGGGTGTGTAGTAGATGTCCGTGGTTAGTCAGTCACTGGAGACGGAGATGGAGAGGTCCAGGAAGGGGAGGGAGGTGTCCGAGATGGTCCAGATGCATTTGGGGTCAGGGTGGATGGTGTTGGAGAAGTTGATGACTTGTTCAACCTCCACGTGGGAGCATGAGGCAGCACCGATACAGTCCTCGATGTAGTGGAGGAACAGATTGGGGGTGGTGCGGGTGTAATTGCTGAAGATGGACTGTTCCACATACCAGACAAAAGGCAGGCAGAGCTGGGGCCCTTGTGGGTGCCCATGGCTACTCTGGGACCTCTGGTCTTTGTGATTTTTATAAAGGACTTGGATGAGGACGTGGAAGGGTGAGTTAGTAAGTTTGCTAATGACATGAAGGTTGGTGGAGTTGTGGATAGTGTGGAGGCTGTTGTAGGTTGCAATGAGACATTGACAGGATGCAGAGCTGGGCTGAGAAGTGGCAGATGGAGTTCAACCTGGAAAAGTGTAAAGTGATTCAGTTTGGAAGGTCGAATTTGAATGCAGAATACAGGATTAAAGGCAGGATTCTTGGCAGTGGGGAGGAACAGAGGGATCTTGGGGTCCATGTGCATAGACCCCTCAAAGTTGCCACCCAAGTTGATAGGATTGTTAAGAAGGTGTATGGTATGGTGGCTTTCATTAGCAGGGGAATTGAGTTTAAGAGCCACGAGGTTATGCTGCAGCTCTAGAGAGCCCTGGTTAGACCACACTTGGAATATTGTGTTCAGTTCTGGTCACCTCTCTATCGGAAGGATGTGGAAGCTTTCGAGAGGGTGCAGAGGAGATTTACTAGGAAGCTGCCTGGACTGGAGGGCATGTCTTATGAAGAAAGGTTGAGGGAGCTAGGACTGTTCTCATTGGAGCGAAGAAGGATGAGAGGTGACTTAATAGAGGGGTACAAGATGATGAGGCAAAGATAGAGTGGAAAGCCAGAGACTTTTTCCCAGGGCAGGAATGGCTATCACAAGGGGGTGATTGGAGGAGGGTTGAGGGGAGATGTCAGAGGGAAGTTCTTTACACAGAGAGTGGTGGGTGTGTAGAATGCACTGCTAGCGGTGGGAGTAGAGTCAGAGACAGTAGGGACATTGAAGAGACTCTTGGACAGGCACATGGATGGTATTTAAATGACGGGTATGTAGGTTAATTTGATCTTAGAGTAGGATAAAGGGTCGGCACAACATTGAGGGCCAAACGGGCTGTACCGTTCGATGTTCGGTGCAGCATAAAAAGGTTGAGAGGTGACCTTCCAGAAGTTTATAAAATCTTAAGGAGTGAAGATAGTTAATGGTAGTTGTCTTTTCCCTGGGATGGGGAATTTCAAGACGGGGGGGCACATTTTTAAGGTGTGAGGAGAGAGATTTTTAAAAAGACATAAGAGGCAATTTGTTTACACAGAGGGTGGTTCACATGTGGAATGAACTTCCTGAGGAAGTGGTGGGTAATGTTTAAGACATTTGGATAGATACAGGAATAGGAAAAGTTTGGATGGTCATGGGCCAGGAACATGCACGTGGGATTAGTTTGGGATTATGTTCAGCACGGACTGCTGGGACAAAAGATTCTCTTTCCATGCTGTATAACTCTATATTAACAGGAAAACAGAGAGTAGGTAAAGAAAAACTGTTTCCACTGGTTTGGGATTTTAGAACTAGAACTAATTCTATCCCTGTCTTAAATACACTCAAAGACCTGGCCTCCACAGCTCTCTTGGATGTAGGTTTGCTTGCTGAGCCGCAAGGTTAATTTCTAGATGCTTCTTTAGCTTACAAGGGTCAGCGGGCCTAAGGCAAAGCCTGACCCTCCGACAGTGCCCACTACCTCAGCACTGACCCTCCGACAGTGTGGCACTCCCTCGGCACTGACCCTCCGACAGTGCGGCACTCCCTCAGCACTGACCTCCGACAGTGCGGCACTCCCTCGGCACTGACCCTCCAACAGTGCGGCACTCCCTCGGCACTGACCCTCCGACAGTGCCCACTCCCTCGACACTGACCCTCCGACAGTGCCCACTCCCTCAGCACTGACCCTCCGACAGTGCGGCACTCCCTCAGCACTGACCCTCCAACAGTGCCCACTCCCTCAGCACTGACCCTCCGACAGTACAGCACTCCCTCAGCACTGACCCTCCGACAGTACGGCACTCCCTCAGCACTGACCCTCCAACAGTGCCCACTCCCTCAGCACTGACCCTCCCACAGTACAGCACTCCCTCAGCACTGACCCTCCGACAGTACGGCACTCCCTCAGCACTGACCCTCCGACAGTGCGGCACTCCCTCAGCACTGACTCTCCGACAGTGCCCACTCCCTCAGCACTGACCCTATAACAGTGCGGCACTCCCTCAGCACTGACCCTCCGACAGTGCGGCACTCCCTCAGCACTGACCCTCCGACAGTGTGGCACTCCCTCAGCACTGACCCTCCGACAGTACGGCACTCCCTCAGCACTGACCCTCCGACAGTGCGGCACTCCGTCAGCACTGACCCTCCGACAGTGCGGCACTCCCTCAGCTCTAATACTGGATTATGTCAATGTCTGGGGAAATTGCTGAGGAATTCACAAGATCCATGTTGATCACATTTGTTACACTGACCTGCACTGTGACATTTCTGTGCAATATAGATTGTAACGTATTTACACCATGTTAATTTTGAGTGTAAGAAATCTAGTCTGCTTTTGTTGTGGATTGTTTTGCATATCAGGTGTCACATTGTAATTCAATCTTGACTGTTTGCTCTGCAATTGTAACAACCCTGAATTCTTACACTGTCCTCACACAGGTGCTTTGAGCTGACATCATTGGTGACATCAGCCTGGGGTGGTGGATTTGTTTTTCTCTGAGTTGTTCTGACCTTGTTACTTGGGTAAGAGTTTATTTAGGAATCAATTTAAACACTGCATGATGCCCGTGCTCCTGCAAATATTGAGAGTGATTAATCATTACACTCCTGTTTTGGCTCCAATACTTAGTTGTGTTTAATGACTGGATTTTCTGCTGCAATTAACAGCTCAAATATGTGAAAGATAAGCTGCAAATGGTCAGTCAGAGAGCAGTGAGTGAAGACCTACACTCTCGAGAGAGGTAGGCTTTGGAAACCTTGCCACATCCCCTCCAGAAACACACCACTGGGAACTGGTGGGACACTAAGTTGTCAAGAAGACATAAGTCAGTTACAAAGGGATACAAAGTAGATGTGGTTAGTCAGCAAACATTTGGCAAAAGGAACATTTTGTGGGAAGATGTGAAGTCCATTTCGGCTGGACAAGTAAAACCAAAAAGCCAACTATCTAAACGCTGCGGGATTGCAGAGCTCTGAGATGCAGGGGGATCTGGGTGTCTGACAGCTTCAATCATAAATGTTTAGTTTACAGGTACAGCACGTATTAGGAAAGCTACTAGAATATTCTCACCCATGGCCATACCAGTCTGAAAATGCCTGAACTCAGGCCTGCTTAGTGTGAGGATGGGAGGCTGCCTGGGAATACAAGTACAATCATGGTAGTGTCCTTACCTCTGGAACAGGCTTGGCTTCAAGTTCCACTTGACCCAGACGTTTGTGATAGAAACTCTGAACAAGTTGATTAGAGAAAATAAAAGGTTCTCATGTATTATGAGAGGAACTGAGTACAGAGTTAGAGAGGACATGGCAAGACCATGTCTGGAATACTGTGCACAATATTGGTCTCCTTATTAAAGGATGTGTTGGGACCAGTTCAGAGGAAGTTTACTGGATGAATACCCTGGATTTAGCGAGAGGAGGGAGTGTTGTGGATCTTTTGGGAGTGAAGGTTGGACAGACTGGGCTTGTAACCATTGGATTTCAGAAGTGTAAGAGGCAAAGTGATTGAATCATAACACACTCAGGGGTCTTTGACAAGGTCAAGGTGGACAGCATATTCCCTGTTGAGTTCAGAGTTACTGTTTAAAAAGACCCACAATAATGTGATTCAAACTTAACCACCTTTGGGCAATTAGAACTGGGGAATAAATGTTAACTAGTCAATGACACCCACATCCCATAAATGGATTTTAAAAAAAAGGATCCTGGGGCATTTATTCACAAATCCCTGAATGTGGCACAACAGATGACTAGAATAATTAAGAAAGCATACGGGTCACGCCTTTATCAACCATGGTGTAGATTATAAGAGCAGGAAGGTTACGCTGAAGCTGTACAGGACATTAGTTAGGCCCCAGCTGGAGCACTGTGAGCAGGTCTGGGCACCACACGACAGGAAGGATGTGACTGCAACTGGAGACGGTGCAAAGGAGGATCACCAGGATGTTGCCTGGGATGGAGCTGTCTAACTACACAGAGAGGCTGGATAGGCTCAGCTTGCTTTCTTTGGAGCTGAGAAGGTTGGGGGGGGTTGGGGGTGACCTAGCAGAGGTATGTAAAGTTATGAGGGGCATGAACAGGTTAGATCGAAAGCAGCAGTTCCCCTTAGTTGAAGCATTAATTGGGGGGGGGGGGGATAAATTTCAGGTGAAAGGCAAGAAGTTTAGAGGGAATTTTGAGAATAAAAAGAGGGTGCTGGGGAGCTGGAATGCACTGCCGAGGAGGATAATTAGTGTAAGAAACCTCAAAACTCTTAATGATGAGCACTGGAAGTGCCATAATATTCAAGGCTATGGGCCTAGTGCGGGAAAGTGGGACTCATGTAGAATTAGGATAGTTTTTGGCAGTGCGTATCTGATGGGCTGAAGGGTCTCTCCTGTACTGTATAATTCTAAAAGGAATAGCCCATTTAAAACAGATCAGGTGAAATTTTACCCGAGAGGGTCACGAGTCTTTTTCCACCAAGAACTCTCTTGGGCTGTCACAGGGTAAGTGCTGAGGGAGTGGGCACTGTCACAGGGTCAGTGCTGAGGGTGTGCCACACTGTCACAGAGTCAGGGCTGAGGGAGTGCCACACTGTCACAGGGTCAGTGTTGAGGGAGTGCCGCACTGTCACAGGGTCAGTGCTGAGGGAGTGCTGCACTGTCACAGGGTCAGTGCTGAGGGAGTGCTGCACTGTCGGAGAGTCAGTGCTGAGGGAGTGCTGCACTGTCGGAGGGTCAGTGCTGAGGGAGTGCTGCACTGTCACAGGGTCAGTGCTGAGGGAGTGCTGCACTGTCACAGGGTCAGTGCTGAGGGAGTGCTGCACTGTCACAGGGTCAGTGCTGAGGGAGTGGGCACTGTCAGAGGGTCAGCGCTGATTAAGTGCTGCACTGTCACAGGGTCATTACTGAGGGAGTGTCGCCATGTTGGAGGTTGAATGTTCTGACAGTGCAGCACTCCCTCAGCTCAGCTCAGCAACTCCCTCACCGTGGGCGGCACGGTGGCACAGTGGTTAGCACTGCTGCCTCACAGCGCCTGAGACCCGGGTTCAATTCCCGCCTCAGGCGACTGAGTGTGTGGAGTTTGCACGTTCTCCCCGTGTCTGCGTGGGTTTCCTCCGGGTGCTCCGGTTTCCTCCCACAGTCCAAAGATGTGCAGGCCAGGTGAATTGGCCATGCTAAATTGCCCATAGTGTTAGGTAAGGGGTAAATGTAGATGTAGGGGTATGGGTGGGTTACGCTTCGGCGGGGTGGTGTGGACTTGTTGGGCCGAAGGGCCTGTTTCCACACTGTAAGTAATCTAATCTAATCTAAGTAATCTAATCTAATCTACTTTGGAATCTCTGTCTTTTTCAACGCTCTGAGTTCTGGATTTGGAATTTAAATAAACTCCTGGCTGAAAGATAAATGTGCTATGTATTAGCCAAGGCTGACATCTAGAAGGACAAGCGCAGCAGATATAGGGGAACACCAGCGCGCCGAAGATCACCTTCAAGCCTCTCCCCATCCTGACTTGGAAATATATCACCGTTTCTTCGGTGTCACTCGGTCAAAACCCTGGAATTCCCTTCCTAAGGGCATTGTGGGTCAATCCATTAACTCAGGCAGGTCAAAACAGCAGCCTAGCACCACCTTCGCCAATAAATCTCAGCCTAACCACAAGCCAACATTAGGAGAATTTGTGAATATTGTGTAGAACACAGAGAGAGAGGTTCCACACAAGGTATGATCAAAGATCTGCCCAGCATAATGGACAAAATAAATATCAGCCTAAAGGTGAACTGAATGCTGCAGCAAAATACAGGAAAATGAACCTGATGTTTAAAGAAATATGGTACCCATTCAGGTTCCTGTTTAAATTTCACAAAGAAAGCAGAGAGGTTGGTGAGGAGTCTGCTGACTGGAAACAGTCCAGTGAGAGCTTTCATAATGAGATTAAAAAAGAAAGTTTAGAGAGAGGAAGAAAGGGGAAAAGCTGATAAAACCAAAGTCAAAATACTGAATCAATAACTGACCTTTAACTTTACGAATGATGGTGAGAGGGAGAAGTAGGTACCAGAAGTGGAACACAGAAACAAACTTAAATGAAGGTGATTAGTAAAAGATTGAAAGGCAACTTCAGAGGGTAGTTACTCCCACAGCGAGTGTGTGGGGTCTGTGATAGAGGTGAAGGCAGCTTCAGATGAGAGATCTGGATCATAAACTGATTTGGATCAATGTGCAGGGTGACAGGGAGATGGTGGGAATGACAATAAACCAAATTCTGTTGGAAAGCAAGTACGCACAAAATCTCCTGCACTGTAACCATCCTCTGAGGAACATAGGAGTGTGGTGGGATAGAGCACGAGAACTTCTGAAAAAGATACAACTGTATGCCTCACAGAACAAATCGCAGAGGGAGGGGTGAAGGGGAGGGGAAGAGAGTGGTGGTGGGGGGGAGGGAAGGGTGAGGGAGAGAAGGGAAGGAAGGGTAGGAGGGGTGAGAGAGAGGAGAGGACTCAAGGATGAGAGAAAGGGTGGAAAGGGTGAGGGAGAGGAGGGGAGGGAAGTGCGAGGGTGAGGGGGAGGGAAGTGCGAGGGTGAGGGGGAGGGGGGAGGTAAGTGCAAGGGTGAGGGGGAGGTAAGTGCAAGGGTGAGGGGGAGGGAAGTGCGAAGGTGAGGGGGAGGGGGGAGGGAAGTGCAAGGGTGAGGGGGAGGGAAGTGCAAGGGTGGGGGGGAGGGAAGTGCGAGGGTGAGGGAGAGGGGGGTGGGAAGGGTGAGAGTGAGGTAGAGATGGGGTGGGAAGGGCGAGGGTGAGGGAGAGGGGGAGGGAAGTGCAAGTGTGAGGGAGGGGGGAAGGAATTGTGATTGTGAGGGAGAGGGGGAGGGAAGAGCGAGGGTGAGGGAGAGATGGGGTGGGAAGGATGAGGGTGAGGGAGGGGGGAGGGAAGTGCGAGGGTGAGGGAGAGAGAGAGGGGGAGGGAAGTGCGAGAGTGAGGGACAGATGGGGAAGGAAGGGTGAGGGAGACGGGGAGGGGAGTGCAAGGGTGAGGGAGAGGGATCAGGAAGGGCGAGGGTGAGGAAGAGGTGGGTGGGAAGGGCGAGGGTGAGGGAGAGGGGGGAAGGAAGGGCGCGGGTGAGGGAGAGGGGGGTGGGAAGGGTGAGGGAGAGGGGGGTGTGAAGGGCGAGGGTGAGGGAGAGGGGTATGGGAAGTGTGAGGGTGAGGGGGAGGGAAGTGCGAGGGTGGGGGGAGGGAAGGGCGAGGGTGAGGGAGAGGGGGGAAAGAAGTGCGAGGCTGAGGGAGAGGGGGAGGGAAGGGCGAGGGAGAGGGAGGGGGGTGGGAAGGCGAGGGTGAGGGGGGAGGGAAGGGTGAGTGTGAGGGAGAGGGGGGGAAGGAAGTGCAAGGGTGAGGGAGAGGGCGGTGGGAAGAAAATGTCCGTGTTAAGTCGGTTGCTGGAAATGCAGCTGGAGAGATCCAGGAAGGGAGTCCAAGATGGTCCAGGTGAACTTGAGGTCAAGGTGGAAGGTGTTAAGATGTTGATTAATTCTTCTAATTCTGCTTGTGAGCGTTCAAATCCCTCATGTGCCAACACAAATACCAAAGATATGACTGCACCATTGAATAAATGAGCAGGTAAGAGATAAATTAGTTCAAGGCCATCAGGAGGGATGGAATGAAGCCTCACAAACAAGGGCAGCACCACGGTCTATGATTTTCCCCCTGTCCCTGCTGTACCAGACGGCTCCAACACCCCTAATCACGGTCCCTGTGGCTCCCACATCCCTCATGGCACCCACATCTATACATCCACACCACACAAATGCCAGGTTATGACCATCTTCAACAAGAGACAATCTAACCACAATGCCTTGACTATTAACATCCTTGAGGTTCTCATTCACCACATAAACACAGTGGCTACAAGACCAGGTTGGAGGCTCCCGAAACTCTATTCACCATCTCCAAGACACAAGTCAGGAGTGTGACAGAATACTCCCCACTTGCCTGGGTGGGTGCAGCTCTAACAACACTCTTGAAGCTTGACACCATCCAAGACAAAGCAGCCCTCTTGATTGGCACCACATTCACAAACATCCGCTCCCTCTGCCACTGATGCTCACTCGCAGCAGTGTGTGCTATCAACAAGACACACTGCAGAAATTCACCGAAGATCCTCACACAGCACCTTCCAAACCCATGGACACTTCCATCTGGAAGGGCAAGGGGCAGAAGATACAGGGGAACGCCACCCCCTGTAAGTTCCCCTCTGTGCCACTCACTACCCTGACTTGGAAATATCATGCCATTCCTTCAGTGTGACTGGGTTAAAACCCTGGACTTCTCTCCCTAAGGGCATTGTGGGACAACCCAGTACTTCCAGAAGGCAGCTCACCACCACCTTCTCAAGAGCAATAAACGCTGGTCCAGCTGGAGATGCCCATGCATGCCCTGTGTGTGAAAGGAAGAATATGGGGCAAACATTGATCTGAAGGGGCACCTTCCACAATAAGAACATCCTGTGAAGAGGGGCTCAAGTTAGTTGCATACATTTTGCAATAAACCTGTTCAGAGATGTTATTACACATCTCTATATCCCCATTCCTTCAGTGTCACTAGGTCAAAATCCTAGAATTCCTTCTTTAAAGGCGTTGTGGGTCAACCCACAGCACACGGACTGCAGCGATTCAAGAAAGAAGCTCACCACCACCTTCTCAAGGGGCAATTAGGGACGAGCAATAAAATATTACCTCTCACTGGCCCCTGTACTCTGCTCCTTTTGGTAACCACAAACTTTCCGACAATTTCAAATAATTTGGTTGAGGAAAATTTAAAAATCCACACCAGAGACTAACTCACACACATCTCAAGCTGACATTGAGAAGCCTGCCCGTGATGGTATGTGTTCAGTTCCTGCCTAATGCTGGTACTCACTGACATGAGGCGTTTATATTCGTCCAATCGTTGCTTGTTGGAGGCTATGAAAAGGCCACCATTTTCAATCCAGCCTGTATGTAGCCCAGTCTCCTCTTCCAGGTCTTTACTTACAACATCCCTCGTGTGCTTCAGCAGCTCAATCTCCGTGTCACTGGGTCGCAACTGCCACAGCAGACCTACAGAAATATAGAGGAGGAGGAGGAGGAGGGGGAACAGGGTGACAGTCATGTGCTCAATTCTGAACAATGCAACCCAGAAACATTAGATCCACCTTAGGAAGGCAGCAGACTGATACAGTGCAATGCTCCCAGGGTTTGGGAGTTCAATTACGTGAGAGGGTTGTAAAAATTCAATTTGTTTTCCTACAAGTGGGAAGATTTCTTTTGATGGGGGAGGGGGGTGGAGTGTCTAGATGAGAGGTTAAAGAGTGACTGAATAAAAAGTAACTAGTTCATGGACTGAGGTAAACTGTGAGCTGGGCCGTCAGGAGGCAATTTCTCAAACAAACAGGATTAGGAATCTGGAGCTCTCTTCGCCCATCCTGCACCAGCTCAAAAATGTGGCCGGGTTTGGGGGTCAACTGAAAGCATCAAAACTGGGAGTGAACAGTTTCTTTTGGGTGATGTAAGTGTAAGACAGGATAACGATACAGATCCACAAAACTAACACAAATGCTAACCAGGTGCTGAATGGCCTGGCCTCGCTGGAGCAAAGTTCTCCCTGGGACCGCCACGCCACCCTCCACCCACGGCTGTCTGTCTGTCCAATACCACCCTTACCAGCAGTGTGCCATGTGGTCCCAGAGGTCAGCCGGTCTCGTTCCAGCAGCACCACATTGGAGATGCCCATTTTTGCCAAATGGTACAAGGTGTGGCATCCCAGGCTGCCACCCCCCATGATCACCACATCGGCATGTTCTGGCAGTGGTTTAGTTGGGCTCTTTGCTGTTGATGTATCCTGTCCGAGGATCTTGCTGGAGGGCACCTTCTGTTCTGCTGTGGTGCCCCAAGGAGCTGAGACACTCAAATATCGCAGCAAGGATTTGGACAGAAATATCCGCTGATTCTTACAAAAGGTCATTATACGGAAAGTGGAGCACAGACACCTCATGGTCACCTGTGAATCCAAGAAACAAAGTTTAGATTTGTGGCTCCCAGTTCACCAACAGCTCAACTTTAAATTCGGATCCTGTGTAACAGATCATTCAAAGGTCTCGCTCTCCCTATCTCAGTCACCCCCTCCCTATCTCTGTCATCCCCTCCCCATCTCTGTCACCCCCTCCCCATCTCTGTCACCCTCTCCCTATCTCTGTCACCCTCTCCCTATCTCTGTCACCCTCTCCCTATCTCAGTCACCCCCTCCCTATCTCAGTCACCCCCTCCCCATCTCTGTCACCCCCTCCCTATCTCTGTCATCCCCTCCCTATCTCAGTCACCCCCTCCCCATCTCTGTCACCCTCTCCCCATCTCTGTCACCCCCTCCCTATCTCTGTCACCCCCTCCCCATCTCTGTCACCCCCTCCCTATCTCTGTCATCCCCTCCCTATCTCAGTCACCCCCTCCCCATCTCTGTCACCCTCTCCCCATCTCTGTCACCCCCTCCCTATCTCTGTCACCCCCTCCCCATCTCTGTCACCCCCTCCCTATCTCTGTCATCCCCTCCCTATCTCAGTCACCCCCTCCCCATCTCTGTCACCCTCTCCCTATCTCTGTCACCCCCTCCCCATCTCTGTCACCCTCTCCCTATCTCTGTCACCCTCTCCCCATCTCTGTCACCCCCTCCCTATCTCAGTCACCCCCTCCCTATCTCTGTCACCCCCTCCCCATCTCTGTCACCCCCTCCCTATCTCTGTCACCCCCTCCCTATCTCTGTCACCCTCTCCCTATCTCAGTCACCCCCTCCCTATCTCAGTCACCCCCTCCCTATCTCTGTCACCCCCTCCCTATCTCTGTCACCCCCTCCCTATCTCAGTCACCCTCTCCCCATCTCTGTCACCCCCTCCCTATCTCTGTCACCCCCTCCCTATCTCTGTCACCCCCTCCCTATCTCTGTCTTCCACTCCCCATCTCTGTCACCCCCTCCCTATCTCTGTCACCCACTCCCCATCTCTGTCACCCACTCCCCATCTGTCACCCTCTCCAGCCCCTACACCCCCTCCCTATCTCTGTAACCCCCTCCAGCCCCTACACTCCCTCCCTATCTTTGTCACCTCCTCCAGCCTCCTACACCCACTCCCTATCTCTGTCACCCACTCCAGCCCCTACACACCCTCCCTATCTCTGTCACCCCCTCCAGCCCATACATCCCTCCCTATCTCTGTCACCCCCTCCAGCCCCTACACCCCCCCCATCTCTGTCACCCCCTTCAGCCCCTACACCCACTCCCTATCTCTGTCACCCACTCCAGCCCCTACACACCCTCCCTATCTCTGTCACCCCCTCCAGCCCATACATCCCTCCCTATCTCTGTCACCCCCTCCAGCCCCTACACCCCCCCCATCTCTGTCACCCCCTTCAGCCCCTACACACCCTCCCTATCTCTGTCACCCCCTCCAGCCCATACATCCCTCCCTATCTCTGTCACCCCCTCCAGCCCCTACACCCCCCCCATCTCTGTCACCCCCTTCAGCCTCCTACACCCCCTCCCTATCACTGTCACCCCCTCCAGCGCATACACCCCCTCCCTATCTCTGTCACCCTCTCCAGCCTCCTACACCCCCTCCCTCTCTCTGCCACCCCCTCCAGCCTCCTACACCCCCTCCAGCCTCCTATACCCCTCCCTATCTGTCACCCCCTCCAGCCTCCTACACCCCCTCCCTATCTCTGTCACCCCCTCCGGCCCCCACAACCCCTCCATATCCCGGTCACCTCCCCCAACCCCACACCTCCTCTCTATCGCGGTCCCCTCCCCCACACCCACAACCCCTCTCTATCGCGGGGCACTCCCCCACCCCCACACCCCCTCTCTATGGCAGGGCACACACCCCCTACCCCCACACTCTTTCTCTATCACGGGGCACTCCCCCAGCCCCACACTCCCCTCTCTATCATGGGGCACTCCCCCAGCCCCACACCCCCTCTCTATGGCAGCGCACTCACCCACCCCCACACCCCCTCTCTATCACGGGGCACTCCCCCACCCCCACAGCCCCTCTCTATCGCAGGGCACTCCCCCACCCCCACACCCCCTCTCTATCACGGGGCACTCCCCCACCCCCACTCCCCCTCTCTATCACGGGGCACTCCCACAGCCCCACACCCCTTCTCTATCATGGGGCACTCCCCCAGCCCCACACCCCCTCTCTATCGCAGGGCACTCCCCCAGCCCCACACCCCCCTCTCTATCACGGGGCACTCCCCCACCCCACACCCCCTCTCTATCGCAGGGCACTCCCCCAGCCCCACACCCCTCTCTGTCACGGGGCACTCCCCCACCCCCACTCTATCACGGGGCACTCCCCCAGCCCCACACCCCCTCTCTATGGCAGCGCACTCCCCCACCCCCACACCCCCTCTCTGTCACAGGGCACTCCCCCACCCCCACTCTATCATGGGGCACTCCCCCAGCCCCACGCCCCCTCTCTATTGCGGGGCACTCCCCCAGCCCCACACCCCTTCTCTATCATGGGGCACTCCCCCAGCCCCACACCCCCTCTCTATCGCAGGGCACTCCCCCAGCCCCACACCCCCCTCTCTATCACGGGGCACTCCCCCACCCCACACCCCTTCTCTATCATGGGGCACTCCCCCAGTCCCACACCCCCTCTCTATCACGGTGCCCTCCCCCACCCCCACATGCCCTCTCTATCGCAGGGCTCTCCCCTACCCCACACCCCCTCTCTATCGCAGGACACTCCCCCAGTCCCACACCCCCTCTCTATCACGGGGCATTCCCCCACCCCCACATGCCCTCTCTATCGCAGGGCTCTCCCCCACCCCCACACCATCGCGGGGCACTGTACATATTGACATGAAGCATGGAGTTACCAGCCCATGAGTGATCACGTTCTCCTCCAAATACACTGGCCTGTTTCATGCACAAACAAACCCATTCCCCCTTGCCTGCAACTCTCCCGCTCCTCATACTGCTTCTCCCAGATTCCCAATATTCCATGCCGTCCTTAAACTGAGCAGGTTGATAGCAGTCATTGCAAACTGTCAGGAGTGTGCCTGTTAATCCTGGGCTGTGAGGTATGCTCCATCAAAACCTTGTGCACAAACACAGAAAGCTCGCTCACAGGGACAGCAGGTGATCAGGAAGGCGAATGGAGTCTTGACCTTTATTCTAAGGGGGTTGGAGTATAAGAGTAGGGAAGTCTTAGTGAAACTGCACAAGGTGCTGGTGAGACCACATCTGGAATACTGTGAGCAGGTTGGTCCCCTTATTTAAGGAAAGATATTTCATTGGGGGCAGTTCAGAGAAGGTTCACTAGGATGATGCCTTGTACGGAGGGATTGTCCTATGAGGAAAGGCTAAGCAGATTGGAACTCTCCTCACTGGAGTTTAGGAGAATGGGAGGAGATTCCCCTCACCCCCTTCATATTTCTAAGCTCCATCCTTTCTCAGATACAGGGCCCAAAACTACTCACAATGTTCCAAATGTGATTGACCAGAGTCTTATCCAGCCTCAGCAGTGCATCCATGCTCTTGTATTGTAGTCTTCTTGAAATGAATATGAGCATTACATTTTCCTTCTTTATTGAACCTGCATGTTAATTTTAAGAGAATCCTAAAACAGGACTCCTAAGTCCCTTTGTATTTCAGATTTACTGGACAATATATTTCTCTATAATAACCTCACATTCCCACATTTATTCCATTGGACATTTCTTTACTCACTCTCCTAACCTGTCCAAGTCCTTCTGCCACTTCCTCAACACTACCTGTCCCTTCACATATCTTTGTGTCATCTGCAAACTTAGTTCCTTTATTCAGGAAAAGCTGAAAGGATAGTAGTGAGTTTTGAGAAGATTTGTAGCTCAGGTTGAGGTTCTGGATGTAGGTTTGCTCGCTGAGCTGGAAGGTTAGTTTTCAGACGTTTCGTCACCATACTGGGTAACCAGACAGATACCTGGCAACTATAGCAAGCACTGAATGACATCACAAGGTTCTAAAAAGAGACAGTGCAAGATAGCAGACAATGACACATCCCTCCCAAGCTGTCACGTCTTCCATGCTTGCTTTGAGGAGAATTTCGGCAGAGAGATAACATCTATTCCAACGAGTCCTGATGAACCTACCACAACAGTCACTGCATTAGAGGTCAGATCAGTTTTCCTTCATGTGAATCCAAGGAAAGTGATGGGACCAGCCGGAATACCAAGCCGTGCACTCAGAGCATGAGCATATCAACTGGCAGAGGTCTTCTCAGACATCTCCAACCTCTCCCTGCAGCAGGCCACTGTCCCTGCCTGTTTCAGGAGGGCCAACCTCATCCCTGTGCCTAAGAAGGCTCACGCAGCATGTCTCAATGACTACTGCCCAATGGCCCTAACCTCAGTGGGCATGAAGTGCTTTGAAAGGCTGGTCATGGCATTAATCAACTCCAGCCTCCCCACTACTCTTGACCCACTCCAATTTGCCTATCGGACCAACAGATCCATGTCAGATGTCATATCACTTGCCCTTCACTCCTCCCTAGAACATCTTGACACCAAGAAAAGCTATGTAAGAATCCTACTCATTGACTACAGCTCAGCCTTCAACATTATTATCCCCTCGAGACTGATTATTAAATTTAGTGATCTCAGACTAAGCCCCACTCTCTGCAACTGGATCCTCAGTTTCCTGATCCACAGCCCCAATCAGTGAAGATTGGGGACAATATTTCATCCTCACTATAACACTCAACAATGGAGCCCCCACAGGGGTGTGTACTCAGCCCTGTATACTCATGACTGTGTCGTCAAATACCATTTACAATGCCATTTACAAGTTCGCTGATGACACTATTATAATCAGTCAAATCTCAGATGGCAAAAAAACGGACTACAGATGGGAGGTGGAAGACCTGGAAAAATGGTGCACTGAGAACAACCTAGCTCTCCATGGTGGCAAAACCAAGGAACTCATTATTGACTTTTGGCGGGATGTTACTCATGCCCCCAAACATTAACAGCACAGAGGTGGAGCGAGTGGAGCGTGTCAAGCCCCTGGGAATAGTTATCAACAACAAGCTTTCTTGGACTCTTTATGTGGACGTACTGGTTACAAAGGCCCAACAACCTCAGGCAGCTGAGGAAATATGGCATGACAGTCGAATACCCTTGCCAACTTTTATAGGTGCGCCATCGAGAGCATTCTGTCTGGATGTATCACTATCTGGCATGACAACTGTACCTTCAAGATCGGAGATGGTTACAGAGAGTGGTGAACTCGGCCCGGACAATCACAAAGGCCAACCTCCCATCTATAGAATCCATCTACCAGGCCCGCTGTCAAGGAAAGGCCGCCAGCATTCTCAAAGATCCATCCCACCCTGGCAATGTTTTTCTACAACCTCTACCATCGGGGAGAAGGTACAGAAGCCTGAACACATGCACCAGTTGGTTTTGAAACAGTTTCTGCCCTGCTGTTGTTAGATTACTAAATGGACTCACAAACTCCTAACATTCGCCTGTACCTGTGTTTTGGTTTTTGCTGCTGTTTACCTATTATTTACTATCTCTGCTACTTAACTCTGATCTGCCTGTATTGGTCACAAGACAAAGCTTTTCACTGTGCCTCTGGTCACGCGACAATAAATTCAATTCAATAAATATCTTCAGTGAGCCTCCGAATGAAGCACCGGTGGTATAGTCCGCTTTCTATTTTCTATTTGGGTTTCCTTGGGTTAGTGGTGTCATTTCCTGTTCCTTTTTTCAGGGGGTGGTAGATGGAGTCTAACTCAATGTGTTTGTTGATAGAGTTCCGGTTGGAATGTCATGCTTCTAGGAATTCTCGTGCATGTCTCTGTTTGGCTTGTCCTAGGATGGATGTGTTGTCCCAGTCAAAGTGGTGTCCTTCCTCATAATAGTGAGAGAGGATCATGTCGTTTTGTGGTTAGTTGGTGTTCATGTATCCTGGTGGCTAGTTTTCTGCCTGTTGGTCCAATGTAGTGTTTGTTACAGTTCTTGCATGGTGTTTTGTAAATGACATTAGTTTTGCTTGTTGTCTGTATAGGGTCTTTCAAGTTCATTAGCTGCAGTTTTAGTGTGTTGGTGGGTTTGTGGGCTACCATGATGCCAAGGGGTCTGAGTAATCTGGCAGTCATTTCCCAGATGTCTTTGATGTAGGCGAGAGTGGCTAGTGTTTCTGAATGTGTTTTGTCTGCTTGTTTGGGTTTGTTGCTGAGAAATCGGCAGACTGTGTTCATTGTAGCCACCAGGATACATGAACATCAACTAGCCACAAAATGACATGACCCACTCTCACTAGTAGCCTCACATATGGATTATGAAGGAGACCACGTCCATCCTAGGACAAGCCAAACAGAAACACGCATGAGAATTGCTAGAAGCATGGCATTCCAACCAGAACTCTATCAACAAACACATTGACTTGGATCCTATTTACCACCCACTGAGAAAAAAAGGAAAGCAGAGGAATGATATCACCATGAGAAATGACATCACTAACCCAAGGAAACCGAAACACAGAAACAGAAAGTGGGCTATACCACCAGTGCTTCATCCAGAGGCTCACTGAAGATGTTATCTAGTATAGTGATGAAACGTCTGAAAATGAACCTTGTAGCTCAGTGAGCAAACCTACATCCTGAAGGGTATTCTAGTGATGATAGGCCAGTCAGTTTCACAGGGTGGATAAGGTTTTTAAAACCACAATCAGGGAAGTATCAACCTGGCATAGTTTCAGTTAATTAATGAGATTTAATGAGGCGTGGGTTAGTAAAAGGCAGATAGTGCTGATTAATCTAATTGCTGTTTCTGATGTAGTAACAGGAAATGTTGATCAAGGAGATGTGGGTAGATGTTATCAATACGAATTTTAAGAAACTGGTTGGTAAAGTTATTGCTGACATCACCCTTGCTTCACTTGAACATCTCTTCAAATCTGTTCCATTTTGTTCTTCTCGTTGGATTCTGAGAGAGCCACTCAGCCCCTGACCTCCAACCCCCCCTTCCTAACACCGCTGTAGGTACCCCTACCAAAAGAGTACTTCAAAAAGGGAACTCACCACCGGCTGGGGTAGTTGGAGAGGGGCAATAAATGTTGCCCTTGCCAGTATTGTCCACATCCTCAAATGGTGAAACCGTGGAACTCACAACCACAGAGTGGTGATGGTGAATGGTGTAGATGTATCTAACTGGTGGCAAAATATCAGATCAGAGTGAAGCAAATAACACATGATGCTGATAGAGAAGGGACAGGATAATTAACAGGTGGGGCTGAATAACTTCCATTTGTTCTCTATGTCTTATATAAATGAACAGTAGAGCCAGTTTGACAGGCTGAACAGCCTCCTCTCATTCCTGTGAAAATAAATGCACAGAGTGTAGCAATTTAGAGTTGGCGAGCTATTGGATCTAGGGACCCTGTGGGGATTTTGATAAAGGCACAGCCACTTCAGCTCAGGAGACAAAAACAATCCTGCAGATGCTGGGATCGAAAGCAGCAGGCTGGAAAGGTACAGGAAGCATCCAGATGCTGTCCAGCTTGTAGTGTTCTTCCAGCCTCATCTACTGGACAAGAAACAAATGTAACAATATTGGAACGTTACTGTTACAAAGACAACTACAACGATACAATGTATTCAGCTGAGTCAGGGAGTGGAGCCGAGCAGTTCTTAATGCTCCTAGATACTTCAGCTACCAATTTGTGGGAAGTTAAAAATCACACAACACCAGGTTATGGTCCAACAGGTTTATTTGGAAGCACTAGCTTTCGGAGCGTCGCTCCTTCATCAGGTGGTTGTGGAGGTCACGATTATAAGACGCAGAATTTATAGCAAAAGTTTAGTGTGATGTAACTGAAATTAAAAATATCTTGTTTGTTAAGTCTCTCATCTGTTAGAATGACCATGATAGTTTCACTTCTTTCATATATAAATCGTAATTTGTGGGAATGATTTCAGGAGCAAAATGTGAGGAGCTGCAAATATAGCATCTAGCTCTAGCGGAGGAATTCCCGAAAGATGTGTCAGTAAACTTTCTCGAGTAATATATTTCCAGTCCAATCTGAAAGGTGTCAGGATATTATGTCTAAAGAGGGTGACTGCTTTGCTAAACTCTTTCACTCCATTCCCCTGGTTGCTTACCCTTTTACTCTGATTCTCATGTTTCAAATATTTAATTTAACAACTTCAGACCATATGAGCTCGGTCCTCCATTTTGGTCTTTTGCTGCCATATGTCAGTCTTGTCTTGTTGAATTTATCTGCCATGAACACAATGGAGCCATCCTGTGTTTAATTATAGCTATTACCATCGGTTTGCCCGCTTTATTCCCCAAATTCTTTCCTTTCTGCCGTCCGTCAGGAGCAGCACCGCGCTCCCTCAGAGCGGCCTCAGCACAGAATCCACTCAGATCCTCCAGGAATCACTTTGATAGATTCCAGGGAGAGCTATCCCCGTGGGAAATCTCCAGAGGACGCTTCAAGCCACCGAGAGAAACAGACTCCGATTTCACCCCGGGCCAGCGTTAGCACCGGGATTGGGATTTGGAAAATAAACATCAAATTCCCCGGGAAGTCGCCGCCGATTCCCGGGAGAAGGCGGACCAGCGCGAGCCGTTACCGGTCTGTGAGCGGGAGACGGGGACAGACCCCCCCCACCCCCAGGGACGGACACTTCCCCCCCACCCCCGGGGACGGACACTTCCCCCCCACCCCCGGGGACGGACCCCCCTCACCCCCGGGGACGGACACTTCCCCCCCACCCCCGGGGACGGACCCCCCTCACCCCCGGGGACGGACACTTTCCCCCACCCCCGGGGACGGACACTTTCCCCCACCCCCGGGGACGGACACTTCCCCCCACCCCCGGGGACGGACACTTCCCCCCACCCCCGGGGACGGACACTTCCCCCCACCCCCGGGGACAGACTCCCCCACCCCCGGGGACGGACACTTTCCCCCACCCCCGGGGACGGACACTTCCCCCCACCCCCGGGGACAGACTCCCCCCGAAGCCACTCACCGTCCGCCTCTGTCTCGGCCACAAAATGCAAACCCGTCCCCAGAGCCGAGGCCGCGTCACTGGGGGGGGCGGGGGGTGAGGGCGAGTGTGGAGCCGCCGGCGGATTGAGCCGGATCCCGGGCAGCAGATACTAAAACCTCAACCCCGAGGTGAGTGAGCACATCCTGGCCGCAGGGACATAGCTCGGTCTGCTGACAGCATGAAGTGACTGGGGTGGAGCAAGTTAACAACCGCCCAACACCGGGTTATAGTCCAACAGGTTTACCAGGCTGCAGGAGCTTTTGGAGCTCAGAAGACGCAGAATTTATAGCCAATGTTTACAGTGTGATGTAACTGAAATGATATATTGGAAAAGACCTGGATTGTTTATTAAGTCTCTCATCTTTTATGACGAACATGATCGTTTCAGTTTTTTCATATGAAAATCAAAGATTTTTTTTCAAGTTACATTCTCAAGCGAACTTTAACAATAGGTACCATGTCAGCTCAGATAATGTATTGAAGGTCTCTCTGTCTGTGTCCCAATGTTCAGACTGATTCTATTTCTATAAAAGGGATTTACAGAATCTTATATAGATTCATGCAGTTTTTGAGCAAATTAAAGTGTAATTCTGCAATTAAAAATTCACCCTGCATACGTGTGTGTATGGAACGAGGTATAAGTCTGTGAGAGGGTACGTATGTGACTGAATGTGTGTATGTGTGAGCATATGAGAGACAGAGCTTGTGTATAAGAGAGGGTCTGCGTGAGTGTATGGGTCTGTAGGAGTGTGTGTGTGTGTGTGTGTGTAGTGCAGTGGGGTCACCTGCAGTGTGACATGAATCCAAGATCCCGGTTGAGGTCATTCTCATAGGTACCGAACTTTGCTATCAGCTTCTGCTCAGCCACTCTGCATTTTTGCTTGTCCCAAAGCCCGCCTTGGAGGATGGTCTGAGGCCAAATGTCCCGGACCGCTGAAATGTTCCTCAACTGAGAGGGGATATTCCTGCTCGGTGAATCTTGTGCGGTGTCCAATCATCCGTTGTCGTAGCGTCTGATCGGTCTCGCCAATGTACCATGCCTCAGGGCATCCTTGCCTGCAGCATATGAGATAGACAACATTGACTGAGTCACATGAGCCCCTGCCGTGTACATGATGGGTGGTGTCCCCATGTGTAATGGTGTTACCCATGTCAATACTCTGACACGTCTTGTAGTGGCTGCTGTGGCAGGGTTGTACAGTGTTGTCCTGATGGCTGGGAAGTTTGCTACGAATCATGATCTGATTAAGGTTTGGTGGTTGTTTAAAGCTGAGAGGTGGAGGCTGATAATGTGTTGCAGGCTGTGAAGAACATGGCGTAGTCGTTCGGCTCCCGGGAAATACTGGACAACGAAGGGTACACTGTCTGTCTGTTGCAGCCTGTGTGTCTGTCTCCTGAGAAAGTCATTACGGTTTCTCGCACCGTGGCACATCGAAACTGGCAGTCGATGAGTTGAGCATTGTACCCTGTTCTTATGAGGTTAAAAATCACACAACACCAGGTTATAGTCCAACAGGTTTAATTGGAAGCACTAGCTTTCAGAGCGATGCTCCTTCATCTGGTGATAGTGGAGGGCTCGATCCTAACACACAGAATTTATAGCAAATATTTACAGTATGATGTAACTGAAATTATACATTGAAAAATTGATTGTCTGTTAAGTCTTTCATCTGTTAGAACACAGTGATAGTTTCACTTCTTTCATGTCTAAATCACAAACCTTTTTTTAAAAAGTTACATTCTCAGGTTAGCTGTTAACAATGGTGATAGCTAGACAATATGTTGAAGGTGTTAGCCCCCTGTGTTCTCTGTCTATGCCATGATGTTTAGATTGATTGTAATCTTAAAAAAGTGAGATAATGGAATTTTACATGAATGCATGCAGTTTTTGAGCAAAGTACAATGTAACCCAGAAAGTACAAATTCACCCCACAAAAAATATATGTGCATGTGGGTCTTTGTCTGTCTGTGTGTGTCTGTCTGGGTTGGGGGTTGTGAGTGTGAGAAAGTGTATGTGTGTGTGTAGTGAGTGCAGAGTGTCTTAAGTCTGTGAGGGGGTGCATTTGTGAGTGTGGGAGTGTATGTGTCTGTAAGGGTGTGTGTGGGTGTCTGTGTATATGTGTGTCCGTATGTATGTGTGTATAGGAGTGCCTGTGTATGTGTGAGAGTGTGTGTGGAGGAGTGTCTGTGTGTGTGTATAATGCAATGGTGGTCACCTGTAATGTGACATGAACCCAAGGTACAATGCCCAACTCATCGACCGCCAGTTCCGACGTGCCACAGCAAGGACCCGTAATGATCTCAGGAGACAGACACGTGCTGCAACCGACAGGATACCCTTCGTTGTTCAGTATTTCCCAAGGGCTGAAAAATTACGCCAGGTTCTTCGTGACCTGCAACACATTATCAATGAGGATGAGCACCTCACCAAGACCTTCCCCACACCTCCACTACTTGCCTTTAAACGACTGCCAAAGCTCAAACAGATCGTTGTTTGTAGCAAGCTGCCCGGCTCTTAGGACAACTCCACACAACTCTGTCATGGTAGGCGCTACAAGACGTGTCAAAGTGTGGACATAGATACCACCATTACATGTGGGGACACCTCCCACCTTGTACATGGCAGGTACTCATGTGACTCAGCCAACGTTGTTTATCTTATACGTTGCAGATAAGGATGCCCTGAGGCATGGTACATTGGGGAAACCGAGCAAAGGCTACGACAACGGATGAATGGGCACCACACAATAATCAACAGACAGGAGGGTTCCCTCCCAGTTGGGGAACACTTCAGTGGTCCAGGACATTCAGCCTCGGACCTTCGAGTGACCATCCTCCAAGGTGGACTTCGGGACAGGCAGCAGAGAAAAGTGGCCGAGCAGAGGCTGATAGCTAAGTTCGGTACCCCCATAGGGAGGGCCTCAACCGGGACCTTGGGTTCATGTCACATTACAGGTGATCACCATTGCACTATACACACACACAGATATTCCTACACGCATACACACACATACACACACTCTCACATACACATGGACACACGTACACACAGATGCACACACAGACACCCACACACACCCTTACAGACACATACACTCCCACACTCTCACATGCACCCCCTCACAGACTTAAGACACTCTGCACTCACGACACACACACACATACACTTTCTCACACTCCTAACCCCCCCACCCCAGACAGACACACACACACACACACAGACAGACAAAGACCCACATGCACATATATACTTTGTGGGGTGAATTTGTACTTTCGGGGTTACATTGTACTTTGCTCAAAAACTGCATGCATTGATGTAGAACTGAGCTCAAAAACTGCATGAATTTATGTAAAACTCCGTTATCTCACTTTTTAGATTAGAATCAATCTAAACATCATGGCATAGACAGAGAACACAGGGGGCCAACACCTTCAACATATTGTCTAGCTATCACCATTATTAACAGCTAACCTGAGAATGTAACTTTTTTAAAAAAAGGTTTTGTGATTTACACATGAAAGAAGTGAAACTATCACTGTATTCTAACAGATGAAAGGCTTCACAGACAATCAATTTTTCAATGTATAATTTCAGTTACATCACACTGTAAATTTTTGCTATAAATTCTGTGTTACGATCGAGCCCTCCACTATCACCTGATGAAGGAGCGTTGCTCTGAAAGCTAGTGTGATTCCACTTCAACCTGTTGGACTATAACCTGGTGTTGTGTGATTTTTAACTTTGTACACCCCTAGTCCAACACCGGCATCTCCAAATCATGTTCGTATGAGGGCATTCTTGAGCACTTTCAAGTATTCATCACATTCCTCCTCATCTATACGATACTTTACACTATACACCAGGTATATTGATGACATTTTCTTCCTCTGGACCCATGGTGAGGAGTCACTGAACCAACTACACAGTGACATCAACAAGTTTCATCCTACCATCAGACTTACCGTGGACTACTCTTTAGTATCTGTCTCTCTCTTGGACATATGCATCACTATGCAAGGATGGCCAACTCAGCACCTCACTATACCGCAAACCTATGGATAACCTTACGATACTACAGTTCTCTAGCTTCCAGCCGAAACACATTAAAACAGCCATCCCCTATGGACAAGCTCTCCGCATACACAGGATCTGTTTGGATGAGGAGGAATGTGATGAATACTTGAAAGTGCCCTGCACCTCCACCTCTCGCCTTTAAACAACCACCAAACCTTAATCAGACCATTGTTTGCAACAGACAGGAGTGTTCCCTCCCACTCAGAAAATACTTCAGCAGTCCGGGACATTCGACCTTGGACCTTCAGGTGATCACCCTCCAAAGCTAACTTGGGGACAGACAACAACACAAAGTGGCCAAGCAGAAGCTGATAGCAAAGTTCGGTACCCATGGGAATGGCCTCAACCAGGACCTTGGATTCAGGTCACGCTACAGGTGACCCCAAAGCACTATACATATACACATACACACTCCTACAGACCCATACACTCACACAAGCTCTCTCTCATACACTCACACGTACGCACCCCCCACACTCACTCGTAAACCCTCTCACAGGCCAATACCCCTTTACACTCTCACAGACACCCACACCCACATGCGCGCGCGCACACACACACACACACACACGTATGTAGGGTGAATTTGTACTTGCAGAATTACATTCCATTTTGCTCAAAAACTGCATGAATCCATATAAGAGTCTGGAAATCCATTTTTTAGAAATAGTATCAGTCTGAACGTTGGGACACAGGCAGACAGACTTTAGCCTCACACCTTCAATACATTATCTGAGCTGAAATGGTAAAAACAATGACTGCAGATGCTGGAAACCAGATTCTAGATTAGTGGTGCTGGAAGAGCACAGCAGTTCAGGCAACATCCAAGGAGCAGCGAAATCGACGTTTCGCGCGAAAGCCCTTCATCAGGAATAAAGCTGAAATGATACCTATTGTTAAAGTTCACTTGAGAATGTAACTTGAAAAAAGGTTCTGGGTTTCACATATGAAAGAACTGAAACCAACATGTTCATTATAAAAGATGAGAGACTTAAACAATTGAGGTCTTTTCCAATATATCATTTCAGTTACATCACACTGTAAACATTTGCCATAAATTCTGCGTCTTATGATCTTATTCTCCACAACGACCTGATGAAGGAGCAGCACTCCAAAAGCTAGTGCTTCCAAATAAACCTATTGGACTATAACCTGATGTTGTGTGGCATTTAACTTTGAAGTGACTGGGATTATGTTTGGGGAAGTGACTGGGTTGGACCAGGGAGAGGAGTGTTATAGAAACTCATTGATATGAAAGACTCAGGATTAGAGACTGCAGGAAGCTCCATGTCAGGGTTAAGGTGTGACACTGACACTGACCCTCCCTCTGGGCAATAAGGCCCATGGTCCAGATGCCCCTCCCTTTGAGGTTGTTTAAATACTTCTTTCACATCCAAATACTTTTCAAAATAAAATTGATTCAGCTTTTTGCAGCAGGATAGATACCCAATCCCCCAGCAGATTTATACGCAAAGCTGACAGGGGGCCAGTCCTTCAAGAAGCTGGACATGAGCCATGTTTACTTGCAGTCATGGATTGATGAGGAGTCACAGAAGAATGCTGCCACTAATTTATGAGATTGCCATTTTGGGGTATCATCAACCTGTGCAATTTTTCAGCAAACATGGAGAACGCTTTACAAGGTCTACCCTAGGTTGCCATTTATCGAGATGGCATAATAATAAGGAAGACTAACTTGGCTATCATCCTTAGATGGTCGTCACAGGTAGGTATATGCCTAGGGAGGGAAAAATGTAATCCAGGCACCCCAAGTGATCTACTTGGAACACGAGTGACAAGCATGGGTTACACCCATTGAAAGATACAGTGAGGGGGAGGGGTTAAAGTTGCCCTGGTTCCCATGTCTGTAACAGAGCTTAGGTCTTTCCTGAAGCTGGTGAATTATTATGGAAAGTTCACACAATCTGGCCTCCAACCAGTCACCTTTGCATCAAGGGTCAGCCTTGGAAATGGTCATGTAACCAAACCACAGCCTTGAGGGAAATGAAGAAAGAGCTATCATCCTCTGAGGTGTTGGCACAATGCGATCCCAAGCAAGATCTAGTATTGACATGTGACGCCTCACTGTACAGCATTAGGGAGGTATTAGCTCAATGGAGAGGAAAGGCCAGGACTTTGGCTAATGCAGAGCGTAAATACACCCAGATGCAGATGGAAGGATTGGTGGTTATATCTGGAATCAGGAGGTTCCACCAATACCTTTACAGATTAGATTAGATTACTTACAGTGTGGAAATAGGCCCTTCGGCCCAACAAGTCCACACTGACCCTCCGAACAGCATCCCACCCAGACCCATTCCCTCTACATTTACCTCTTCACCTAACACTCCAGGCAATTTAGCATGGCCAATTCACCTAACCTGCACATCTTTGGACTGTGGGAGGAAACCGGAGCACCCAGAGGAAACCCACGCAAACATGGGGAGAATGTGCAAACTCCACACAGATAGTCACCCAAGGCTGGAATTGAACCTGGGACCCTGGTGCTGAAAGGCAGCCGTGCTAACCACTGAGCCACTGTGCCGCCCACAATAATAACAGACCACAAACCCCTGTTAGGTGTACTTAAAGAGGACAAGGCATTTCCGCCCATAGCTCCAGGCCAAATTCAGCAGTGGGTTCTAATACTAACTGTTCATAATTACAAGTTGGAACATTGTCCAGGAGACCAAGGACCAAATGCAGATTCACCGAGCCACCTCCTGCTGGCAGATACACCACCAGTGGCACCAATACTGGAAAACTACAGAATGGTTTCTGATTTTCTGGATGCACTTCCAGGCACAGCCGACCTTAGCCACAGATAGATCCCGTCCCAGCAAAACTGATCCAGCTGGTGAAAACCAAAGGACTGTCACATGCAGGACTGAAACCTTTATGCACTCAGAGAGACCAGATCACCGCAGATGATGACATATCATTATGGGGAGTAAGAGTGATTGACAAGTGCAAAGATCACTGCCAGATACTGGGTGAACTCCATCAGGATCATCCAGGGGTCTCCAAAATGAAAATATTGGTGAAAAGTTATGTCTAATGGCCAGGATTGGATGCAGATTCTGGATTAGTGGTGCTGGAAGAGCACAGAAGTTCAGGCAGCATCCAAGTAGCTTCGAAATCGACGTTTCGGGCAAAAGCCCTTCATCAGGAATAAAGGCAGTGAGCCTGAAGCGTGGGTGCAGACATAGTGGTGTTGGTGGGGCAGTGCCCAGAGTGCCCACAAGGACAAACATTGCTGCCAGGAGCTCCCCCACAACAATGGAATGTCCGGGTAAAACCGGGATTCAGTTACATGTTAAGTATTCAGGTCCTTTCATGGGCTTCATGTTCTTAGTTATTATAGACGCCACTCAGTGGTTGAATGTGCATTGAGTTGATTCATCCAACACACATTCTCCACAAGTGTCAGTCACAGATAACATGCCATCGTTTACCCACAGGGATTTGAGTAGTTCGTAAAGTCAAACGGAATTCAACAAATAAGGACAGCTTCCAAATAAGCACGATTGCTGTGCATACACCCAACATCCAATGGCCTGGCTGAAAGAACAGTCTTAACTTTGACATTTAGAGAATGATACCCGTGGCTTTACAGAAACAGCCCACAGCTGCACGAGATATTGAGCCGTTGTGGTTCTATTGGACAACTCTTCATGCAAATACAGGGATAGCTCCAGCAGAGTTACTAACCAAATTAAATCTGATCTTCCACATCCTGAGGAAACTGTATCAAGAACACCAATGCCAGATTCCTTTAAGCAACAGAGACAGTGTGAAACAGAAGGACAAAGATTGGTGTTGGGACCATGGAAATGGGGAAAGGGACATGGTCAATGTGAGGTCAGGTCCAGTGATGTATTAAGGGTAAATGTGATAGTCTTGATCAAGCACATGGGCCATATGAAAGCACAAAATGCACAAAATGTGTCTTGCTCCTCAGAACAGTCAGAAAGGCTGTTGGAACCCATGGGTTTTCCCACTCAGTCAAGCATTGAAGAGAATTCTGAATCTGAGATGAACACAGCAGATCTCGCCGCATTCATCCTTGCTGCCGGAAGAAGAGTGAATTTCTCCCAAAATGCTCCAGGTGCAAGAAGTGAGCTCCTGTGTGTTACTCACTGCCTGTATTCGACACAGAGTTGGAGGAACCTGACCCAGTGCTAAAACACCCAGGAGGCAGGACAAGAAAATGGACCGACCTATGTCCTCGGACTCAGAGGAAGAGGGATGTAGTGATTGTCATGAGGGCAGCCAGATGGACATCATAGAATATAAGGGAGCAAATTACTATGGATGTTGGTATCTGTACTGAAAACAAAACATGCTGGAAATCAGTGGGTCAGACAACATCCGTGCAGAGAGAGCAAACTGAAGTTGAGAGTCTAGATGACTGTTCATCAGAACTCGGATGAAAAGTCTTCCAGATTCAGAACATGAGCTTGCTGTCTCTCCAAGGATGCTGCCTGACCCACTGATTTCCAGCATGTTTCTTTTTCCTCAGAATAGGAGTTCTCCGATTGGGGCTAAACCCGGTCCAATCAGGGAGCCCTGGCTGACAGATATAAACAGGCATGTCACCTTATGTCTTCCACTGTGTCTCACACCTGTACAGTAAGAAAAAAAGAAAAGAAAAAAAAACAGGAGTGTCAGAGGTTCTGTTCACTGAGATCTGGTTCTGAGGGAGTTGGATCAGTGTCAGGGACTCTCCATTTCTGTTAGAAGACTGACTCCATACTGGCTGGGCTACAGTGTGTTACTGCTGCTATTGGTTTATGCTCTTTTTGGTGGGGGGGCAAACCTAATTCCTTGGGGCGGCACGGTGGCACAGTGGTTAGCACTGTTGCCTCACAGCGCTAGGGACCCGGGTTCAATTCCCGCCTCAGGCGACTGACTGTGTGGAGTTTGCACATTCTCCCTGTGTCTGCGCGGGTTTCCTCCGGGTGCTCCGGTTTCCTCCCACAGTCACAAAGATGTGCAGGTGAATTGGCTATGCTAAATTGCCTGTAGTGTTAGGTAAGGAGTAAATGTAGGGGTATGGGTGGGTTGTGCTTCGGCGGGTTGGTGTGGACTTGTTGGGCCGAAGGGCCTATTTCCACACTGTAATCTAATCTAATGTAAACTGGCTAAACAATATATCCAGTTTATTAACTGGTATTCCTTCTTATTGAGGACTGATTTCTAAACTGGCTAATTTAAACAGTCAATGTGTTTCAGGTGTAACTCGGTTCTCATTCAGGAGCCTGTTGTTTCACTGGCTGGTTATAGCCTGTGTGTTACTCTTCACATGTTTTTCCTTTGAGAAAACGGTTAACCTGATTTTGTGGCAGGGCTTAGCCCTTGCACTCTGCTTTTTTAAAATGCGTTTTCACTTTTTTGGTGTTTGGACTGAACCCTTGTGTGAAAATCCATCTTTCCAGATGAACTGGTCCTGTGGGTAGGTGTGGCCCTGTGTGGATGACTAGGTCTCTGGAAAGACTGAACACCTGTGTGTGTGCTGGGAGGTGAGCAATTGCTGCATTCTGGAGTGGACCAAACCCCTGTGAGTTAACTGCACCTTTTAAATGTACTGTGTTCCTGTGAGTGAGCCTGGTTCTCTATGGATGGGCCAGGCCTCTATAGAGACTGAACACCTGTGTGTGCTGTGGGGTGTGCATTCACTGCTTTGGGGCATGGACTCTGACTTGGTATTGGAAACTGCATTGTGGGGATTTTGTGAATTCTGTTAATGTATGTGGGTTTTGTAAATAATTGTGTTTGAGCATGGGTCAGAGTGGACTAGTCAGTACGTAGGGCAGCTGGGAGCTGGAGGGTCAATGATCAGCCTGGGGTAAAGCGGGCTTGGTGGGGTGGGGGGGGGGTTCTGTTTGTATGCAGGGTGGCTGGGGGCTAGGCAGACTATAACATGCCTGTAGGAAGGCAGGTCAGGGGAGGGGCAGCCAGTACAGGGGGCTGGCTGGGGGCTGAAGGATTGATGACCGGCCTGGGGGAAAGAGGGCAGAGAGGAGCCTGTCAGTACGCAGGGTGGGGAGGGCAGGGCCAGGCAACTGAGAGTGTCCTCACAGGAAAACTGGTATAGGGCAAGGCCGGTCAGTACGCGGGCTGGCCGGAGACTGGAAGGCCAACAGCCAGCTTGTAGGAAAGCTGCCCTGGGTAGTACGTAGGGTGAATGGGAGCTGGGTGGTCAACCACCACCATGTATCCTGGTGGCAAGTTTCCTGCTTTACATGAACACCAACTGGCTACCAAACGACAGAACCCACTATCACTAGTTTCCATTCATACAGACAAAGAAGGACACCACTTTGACTGGGACAACACACACATCCTAGGACGGGTGAAACAAAGACACACATGAGAATTCTGTGAGGCATGGCATTATAACCAGAACTCCATCTATAAACACATCGGTTTGGATCTTACTGACCTTCCCTTGAAAAAAACTAGAAATGACATCACCCACCATAAGAAACCAAGACCTATCAAGAGAGAGGTGGGACAACCCACAGTGCTTCACTGGAGACTCTCACTGATGATGTTACCTAGTCATGGTGACGAAACGTCTGAAAACAAACCTTCCAGCTCAGTGAGCTGACTTACATACTAATCTAAGTTTGTCTAACCTCTCCTTTAGCGTGGCCTAATCAAAGTTTTCTATAGCTGCAACATGACTTGTCAACTTTTATACTCAATGCCCTGATAAAGGTAAGCATGCCATATTGCTGCCTTTCCCATCTCATCCACTTGTTTTGCCACTTTCAGGAAGCTGTGGCCTTGTACCTCAAGATCTCTTTGTATATCAATGCTCCAAAGGGTCCTGCCATTTCCTGGATATTTTGCTTTTGAATCTGACCTCCCAGAATACATCACCTCATATTTGACCAGATTAAATTCTAACCACCATTTCTCTACCCAACTTTCCAACTGATTTATAATCCTTCTGTGTCCTTTAACAACCTTCTCACAATCCACTGCTTTAATAATTTCATGTCATCTTACTAAGCAGAGCACCCCCATTTCCATCCAAATTTTTGTTTGTGTTCTGAGGGGTTATGACTAAAAACAAACAAAAAAAATTAAGCCATTAATTTTAGCAAAATCTAAGATAAGCAACTTATTCAAAGCTGAGCAAGTCTGAGGTCTTTGAGGGAGTCCATGGGATAATAATGGGACTTTGTTTACAGTGTTTCTCAATGAGGAGCATTAGCTTATTTTCAGTTTAGGAAGGTCAGATATTTTATTTGGTGGAGGGGAGTGGGGGGACTTATTGCTTAGCACACTTCTTTTGCCAGTTTCCCAGGAGGTTAGAAACATGGAACCATTTTTCTTAGAGAAGGGAGATAGTGTAGAAGTGTTTAGAAAATAGTTTACCTCACTGTAAGTGTTTTAGAGTGAAAGTTTCTGACCAGAATTATTTGAAGCTGAGAAAATCTATACTCAATTATGCATCTTTTCAATGAAAAGGCTATCAAATGCTCAAGCCTGAGAATTGAAAGAAATTGATTTGTTAAAGTTATAGATGTGATGGAGAAAGGATTATCTTTGGCTTTTGGAAATAATTAAGTGATGGTGTTAAAATAGATGGATGAGATTGCAAAGAAGGTCTGAAGAGTGTGGTTCAAAATTATTAAAATTTGTTTGTATCAATAAATTGATCTATTCTAATTTCTTTTTGATAATAAACTGTTTTATTGTTTAAAACAGTTCTACAGCTTCATGTGTTTGTTTCTCAGTAAAAGACTAACTTTATAGAATAGAATCCCTACCCTGTGGAAAGAGGACATTCAGCCATTGAGTCCACACTAACCCTCCAAAGAGCAATCCATCCAGACCACCTAACCATATCTCTGTAACCTTACACTTCTCATAGCTAATCTACCTGGTCTGCACATCCCTGAACACAACGGGCAACTTGGCCAGGTCAATCCACCTGACCTGCACAGCTTTGGACTGTGGGAGGAAACCAGATCTATCTGCTGAAAGAAAAACAATTATCTGATAAGTCATGTTTCAGTCTGGGATCTTACTTTTCCATTAATAACATCAGCTGTGTTCACAAAGCTAGCCACAAATACTTTACCTGATCCAGATATTGGCGCTGAAAAACACCTTTGACCACAAATCCATCAAGGTAGTGGTCTGCACCGAAAGTCGTAGAATCATAGAATCCCTACAGTGTGGAAACAAACCATTTGGCCCAACAAGTCCACACTGACCCTCCAAGGAGTATCCCACACAGACCCCATCCCCTACCCAAACACTCTACATTTACCCTAACTAGTGCACCTAACCTACACATCCCTTGACACTATGAGGCAATTTAGCTTGGCCAATTCACCTGGCCTGCACATCTTTGGACTGTGGGAGGAAACCGGAGCACCCGGAGGAAACCCACGCAGACACGGGGAGAGTGTGCAAACTCCACATAGACAGTCACCCGAGGGTGGAATCGAAGCTGGGTCCTTGATGCTGTGAGGCAGCAGTGCTAGCCACTGTGCAGCTTTGGAATCCTTGAAGCACTCAAGGGAAAAAAAAAGAGATGGTAGGTCCAGGTGCACAATTTTCTGAGTGTTAAAGTTTTTTGACAGAATGTTTCATTGTCAGAACGTACAACCGTGCATCAATATACAGCTTGGCTGATGGTGAGAAAACCTCTTCTCATCTGATACTGCACACCCAGAATCTCACCTAATCTAGATGTTGTCCTTGAGGGGCAGTCATGAAAGAGCCTGCTGTCTACCTCCCTGTGGAGTATGCCTTTGCAAAGAAGGTCTGAAGAGAGATGTAGTGTTTTTGTTTTTGTCAAGGCACAGCACATTGTGTTCTATGGGCTGGTCCCAGAGACAAGCAACAACTGCTCCTGGAGGGACAGTAACTCAGTGAAAGACATTCTTTGATTTGCCAGAAACTTGCTGGGCTTCCTAAAACTTCCCTTTCCTCATCAGTACTTGGTCTTTCAAGTAATAACACTCAGGTATTGGCTCAGATCCCATTTCTGCACAGTCTGTTTGGGATAACACTTTTCACTCTATTTGTTTTGCATTTCTAGTAAATAAGGTGGGTGAAATATATCAGCCTCGCTTTTTGTTTGTTTGTTTAAGGTGTCAAAACCTGTTTTTGATAAGCAGATTTTTCAGTCATCTCCCCGTTTCATAGTTTCCTCCTCTTCCTATGTCGTTCTATGGGCCTGAGATGTAGTCACAGCACAATCAGCAAACAATCCAGAACATTCCTCCTGTAACATCAGTTTCTTTATGTCCACTGCTTGTTCCACCTTTTGAATCTGCCAGGTCATTTCCCCAAGACAAAATCAATCCATTCCGTAGGCATTCGCTTTACTACTCTGATTACACGTTCATTTAAAATGTTATTCTTTAATCAGATTTCTCCTTCACTAGGGGATTGGCAGAGAAAGGTGAGTATAGGACAGCTACCTGAAACCGGAGACTTTCTGTAACCTCTACGAGAGAGAGAGAGATTAGATTAGATTAGATTAGATTAGATTACTTACAGTGTGGAAACAGGCCCTTCGGCCCAACAAGTCCACACCGCCCCGCCGAAGCGCAACCCACCCATACCCCTACATCTACCACTTACCTAACACTACGGGCAATTTAGCATGGCCAATTCACCTGATCTGCACATCTTTGGACTGTGGGAGGAAACCGGAGCACCCGGAGGAAACCCATGCAGACACGGGGAGAATGTGCAAACTCCACACAGTCAGTCGCCTGAGGCAGGAATTGAACCCGGGTCTCTGGCGCTGTGAGGCAGCAGTGCTAACCACTGTGCCACCGTGTCGCCCTATTGGCTCACGGTGAGAGATTTTTATTGGTGCATCCTATTGGGAGACTAGTGATTCTCTTTCGCACTAGCCCCACACAATGCATGGTCACCTGGTCAGGAGCCAAGCAGAAGATTGTCATCAAGCAGTTTCCTTTCGTTCAGAACCCACTGGATCATTGGTGTCTATTTCTGCTCTCTGTGTTGCAGAAAAAAATCTAACACTATATACAACTCACCATGTGCTCCAGTAAACATGATGTTTAAAAATGCTACCACCCCGACAGTCTCTTTGGTTGAAAGCAGTATTTTTTTCCAGCCCACAGTCTAAAAATCAAAACAATAAAAATATGGTGTTTACATGGAAAGAAGAAACAACGTTTCAAAACGGACTTTCATCAATGTGACACACCGACCACAAATAGGACATTTGTATCCATTCATCCTCAGCCTGCCCCTAAGTTAAATCTTATAGAATCTTTTAACATCTCATCATTTGGTTCCATGATGAATTCCTCTGCCTCAGTGTCTAAAATTAAATTAACATAAACTAGCTCCCAGGCCAATGCTTGTGGATTACAGAGCCTTCCACGACTCTAACTCAGATAAAGACTTCAGCATTCCTCCTTCAATAAAGTCATCCTCAAGATTAAGAATGAGAAATATTTTCCCACATCATATCAATGACACTATCTTCATTCAATTGCCCAGCATTGACCTATCTCCAGCACCTTTAGCCACATTAAATTTTCCTGTGCTCCACAAACAGAATGTAAACCTAAAGTATAGCTGGGATCTGCTTAAGGATGCTGCTGTTATTTCACATTGATCATAACCAAACAAATCTTGGTTGTCCATTGCTGCTTATCACAGGATTATTAATTATTGGATAGCCATTCCATAATCCTGGATTAGGGCTTTAAATTCAGTCTTTTTATCTCATTTCAAACAAAAGTGTGATTTATTTCTTATAATTAGACTTTTCTTCTGAATTGGTGAACCATTAGCCATTGGTCTGGTCACTGCATACATTAGAAAAATGCCTGGAACTTGTTCTTGTAACTGTTCCATTTCTTGAACCTCATTTGGCCTGGTGATGATTAGATTAGATTCCGTACAGTGTGGAAACAGGCCCTTCGGCCCAACAAGTCCGTACTGACCCTCCGAAGAGGGTGAAGCCCTAACCTTCACACCATAACCAGATATGGAGCCTCAGCTTTGAAAACTGGATTCAGTGAAGAAAAGCCCTCCTATAAGAAGTAAAGAACCAGGAGCAGGGTGGATCGCACAGCCTTTGAGACTGTATTTACAAATGAGAGGGACCGTATTGTTGAAGAGGAGAGTATGAAACAGACTGGTAAGCTCGAAGAGATACTTGTTAGGCATTTTGAAAAACTTGAGGGTAGACAAGTCCCCCGGGCCTGACGGGATATATCCTAGGATTATGTGGGAAGCAAGAGAGGAAATTGCAGAGCCGTTGGCAATGATCTTTTCGTCTTCACTGTCAATGGGGGTGGTGCCAGGGGACTGGAGAGTGGCGAATGTTGTGCCCCTGTTCAAAAAAGGGAATAGGGATAACCCCGGGAATTACAGGCCAATTAGTCTTACTTTAGTGGTAGGCAAAGTAATGGAAAGGGTACTGAGGGATAAATTTATGAGTATCTGGAAAGACACTGCTTGATTAGGGACAGCCAGCACGGATTCGTGAGGGGTAGATCTTGCCTTACAAGTCTTATTGAATTCTTTGAGGAGGTGACCAAGCATGTGGATGAGGTTAGAGCAGTGGATGTAGTGTACATGGATTTTAGTAAGGCATTTGATAAGGTTCTCCATGGTAGGCTTATGTGGAAAATCAGGAGGCATGGGATAGTGGGAAATTTGGCCAGTTGGATATAGAACTGGCTAACCGGTCGAAGTCAGAGAGTGGTGATAGATGGTAAATATTCAGCCTGGAGCCCAGTTACAAGTGGAGTTCCACAGGGATCAGTTCTGGGTTCTCTGCTGTTTGTAATGTTTATTAATGACTTGGAAGAGGGAGTCAAAGGGTGGGTCAGTAAATTTGCAGACGATACGAAGATTGGAGGAGTTGTGGTTAGTGAGGAGGGCTGTTGTCGGCTGCAAAGGGACTTAGATATGATGCAGAGCTGGGCTGAGGAGTGGCAGATGGAGTTCAACCCTGTCAAGTGTGAAGTTGTCCATTTTGGAAGGACAAATAAGAATGCGGAATACAGGGTTAACGGTAGGGTTCTTAGTAAGGTGGAGGAGCAGAGGGATCTTGGGGTCTATGTTCATAGCTCTTTGAAAGTTGTCACTCAGGTGGATAGAGCTTGTAAGAAGGCCTATGGTGTATTAGCGTTCATTAGCAGAGGGATTGAATTCAAGAGTCGTGAGGTAATATTGCAGCTGTATAGGACCTTGGTAAGGCCACATTTGGAGTACTGTGTGCAGTTCTGGTCGCCTCATTTTAGGAAAGATATGGAAGCTTTAGAGAGGGTGCAAAGGAGATTTACCAGGATGTTGCCTGGAATGGAGAATAGGTCGTACGAGGATAGGTTGAGAGTGCTAGGCCTTTTCTCATTGGAACGGCGAAGGATGAGGGGTGACTTGATAGAAGTTTATCAGATGATCAGGGGAATAGGTAGAGTAGACAGTCAGGATACTTTTTCCCCATTAACAACAGAGTGTTACAAGGGGATATAAATTTAAGGTGAAGGGTGGAAGGTATAGGGGGGATGTCAGGGGTAGGTTCTTTACCCAGAGAGTGGTGGGGGCATGGAACGTGCTGCCTGTGGGAGTGGCAGAGTCAGAATCATTGGTTACCTTTAAGCGGCAATTGGATAGGTACATGGATAGGTGCTTAAGCTAGTTCAAATGTTCGGCACAACATCGTGGGCCGAAGGGCCTGTTCTGTGCTGTATTGTTCTATGTTCTGCCATTCAATATAATCAAGACCCGATCTTCACCTCAATTCCACATCCTTACACTCCCTTTGCCCATACACCCCAAATCCTGGAGACACTAAAAGTTCAGCCTAATCATAGTCTTAAATAAATGATGGAGCATCGAACGATGAGGGACAGAGAATTCCGAAGAATCACAACCTTGGGAATACAGACATTTCTTCTCCAGCCTGTCTGAAATGATCATCACCTTACGCTGAAACTGTGACCCGTGTTCCAGGTCCCCCACTTCGTAGAAACAGCCTCGCAACATTCTACTCGTCAAACCCCTTCAGATTCTTAAATGAAAACAAAGCGCTGGAAAACCTCCGCATCTGTGGACAGAGAAACAGAGTTAATGGTCAATTTAATTGCTCTTCTTCAGAGCTTCTTTACACCATCCTCGAACCGAAGGGTAAGGAAGCAGTGTGGGGATAAAGAAGTTCCAAAGAAGAGTAATTAAATTCAACACTAACTCTGTTGCTCTCTCCCCAGACACTGCCTGACCTGAGATGCTCTTTTTATTTCCAATTTCCAGCATCTACAGTGTTTTCCTTTTATTCCTTTCAGTACTTTTTCCCAGCTCATTGTTTCCTGGAACTCCAGTGAATATTGACCCAATTTGTTTCAGCTCTCATCATAGCACAACCCCCTTATCCCTGGGACCAATAGCGTGAACCTTTGTTGGAATAGATCCAATATCAGCATATCCTTCTTTAAATATAGAGATCAAATTACACACAGTATTCCAGACATTTAAAAAACAAACTGCATCAATTTCAAACAAGATGAAACCTTCTCGCCCCCCAGATTGTAATCTGCCAGCCACCTCACTGTCACAGCTTACATTCTCACCTACATTTGTATTATTGGTAAACATAGATACATTAGGGTCATAGAGATGTACAGCACAGAAAGAGACCCTTTGGTCCAACCCGTCCATGCTGACCAGATATCCCAACCCAATCTAGTCCCATTTGCCAGCACTTGGCCCATATCCCTCCAAACCCTTCCTATTCATATACCCATCCAACTGCCTTTAAAATGCTGCAATTGTACCTGCCTCCCACCACTTCCTCTGGCAGCTCATTCCATACACACACCACCCTCTGTGTGAAAAGTTGCCCCTTAGGTCTCTTTTGTATCTTTCCCCTCTCACCCTAAACTTCTGCCCTCTAGTTCTGGACTCCCCACCCTAGGGAAATGACCTTGTCTATTTACCCTATCCATGCCCCTCATGATTTTATAAACATCTCTCAGGTCACCCCTCAGCCTGACGCTCCAGGGAAAACAGCCCCAGCCTGTTCAGCCTCTCCCTGTAGCTCAGATCCTCCAACCCTAGCAACATTCTTGTAAATCTTTTCGGAACCCTTTCAAGTTTCACAACATCTTTCCAATAGGAACGAGACCAGAATTGCATGCAATATTCCAACAGTGGTCTAACCAATGTCCTGTACAGCCATAACATGACCTCCCAACTCCTGTACTCAATACTCTGACCAATAAAGGAAAGCATACCAAACACCTTCTTCACTATCCTATCTACCTGCAACTCCACTTTCAAGGAGCTATGAACCTGCACTCCAAGGTCTCTTTGTTCAGCAACACTCCCTAGGACCTTACCATGAAATGTATAAGTCCTGCTAAGATTTACTTTCCCAAAATGCAGCAGCTCGTATTTATAGGAATTAAACTCCATCTGCCACTTCTCAGCCCATTGGCCCATCTGATCAAGATCCTGTTGTAATCTGAGGTAACCCTCTTCGCTGTCCACTACACCTCCAATTTTGGTGTCATCTCCAAACCGACTAACTCTCCCTCCTATGTTCACATAGGAATCGTTTATGTAATTGAGGAAGAACAGTGGACCCAGCACCGATCCTTGTGGCACACATTACTTCTCACCTGTTTTTTCCCAAGTTCTTTAGTATTGATTATAAATAGCTGAGGCCCCATCCCCGATGTTTGTAACACTCCACAAATCACATCCTGCCAACTTGAAAATGCCCCATTTCTCTCGACTTTGTCCATGAACCAGCCCTCTACCCACATAAATATATCACAACAACTTCATGACTCTTTATTTTGTGCATTAACATTTGTGTGAGGTACAGATCAGAAAATGATGTCTTGCAGTCCTGCCATGTACTGATCTTCAATAGGATAATGCACTGGGCATTACAAGTAATATCAGCAGCTCCAGAAATAAGAAGCAGCACTTGCAAGAGTTAATACATCAAAGTGAGCACAGAAACTGGTCCTACAACCGAATCCACATTGCTGTGTCTGTAGCTTGTATTTAGAAGTTCCATGCACTGACAGGATCATGTTCAATCACACCATTCAGAAAATAAAAAGAAACAGTCGCTTTTATTTCCTGTTTTTGTGAAAGGTACAGTCTTGGAATTGTAATCACTGATCAGCTTCTCGGCCTCAGTATACTTCTGTCACAGAGAAAGAGTAGTGAGTTGTGCTGAAATCTTTCCCTGCACCCCAACTCCAAGCAGCAACACAGATTCTCCCAGTCTCTTCAAACCAACTGCTTTCTGTGTGTTAGCCAGTGCAAATAATTGTACCAATTTACATTTTCAATCCATTTTTCAACAAATTGAGTGATAATTTTAAACTATAATTCCATTTAACCCACAATAAATCCAAATATATACACTGGCAAAAGCCTAAAAACATTCCTTAAAATATTCACATACATTGTGGTGTTGCTACTTGGTAAAATAATTACAAATGACTTTTAGAAAGGATCCTATGTACCCCGTCCCCTCACACATTCACTCACACACACACTTCATGTACAAACACATTCTTCCCCAAACATTCAAACACTACAATCAACTAGAGTTACTCCCATTCTGATTGGTTGTTTTGAATAAAGAATTTATATACAACAGAAGGAATCTTTTGATAACCAATCTGAAAATCCTAAAAGAGTCATCAGTAAAAAGCAGGAAGTTTGCTGAAAATCCTTCGCCACCAGCGCAAGAGCAAGGATCAGATCCTGGATGTTGGAATGTGCAAAATAAATGGTTTCTGTCGAGAAGGTGAGGTCTCAGCGACCAATCATGGCATCCCTTCCTCATCTACGTATGTTGAAGGAAACCAGCCAATCTGTCAGAAAGACAAGAACCAATTAGACCTCTGGGCTCAGTGGGTGATTTCAACACGTGACCAGGGTATCAGCTGATCCAGACTACAGTACAGTTACATGGACGGGGGAGGGAGAAGAGGACAGTGGGGAGGACAGTGGGGAGGACAGTGGGGGGGGGAGTTGGTGGGGGAGAGGACAGGGTGAGGTGGAGAGAGGATGGGGTGGGGCAGGGGAAGAGAGCAAGCACAAGCAAGTGAGAGGGAATGATATAGTTACACAAAACTCATTTGAATCTAGGAATCTTAAACGGACATCAAACTGGGTTGTAACAAATTGTGACAATGATATCAATGAAAGGCAGCAGAGGACACAGAAACCAGTAAATGGGAAAATACAGTTCAACTAAAGTACTCTGAAGTATTACACTTGGGAAGAATAGATTGAGGGAATCCACCCTTTAGTTGGATGATAATGCCAGATTCGAGTGCTGAGGAAAAGTAGACTTATGTACTGAAGCATTTTGCCTTACGCTCATCAGGACATTCACAAGAATACCAATGTAAAAGGGAACAACGATTTATCCTGTATGAGAAGAGAGTGGTGATTGGTTGGCAAATGATGAACGTTACCGGTGATCTTTCAGGAATTAGTAAAATCGGGGAGGGCCCCAGAGGATGAAAAATTGCTAACATAACGCCCCTGTTTAAAAAGGGAGTAAGGCAAAAGACAGAATATTACAAACTGATTAGCCTAACCTCAGTCGTGGATAAGATCCTGGAATTCATTGTGAAGGATGAGATTTCTGAATACTTGAAAGTGTATGATAAATAGGGCAAAGTCAGCATGATTTCATCAAGGGGAGATCATGCCTGACAAATTTGTTGGAATTCTTTGAGGAAGTAATGAATAAGTTAGACCAAGGAGAGCCTATGAATGTTATCTACCTGGACTTCAAGAAGGCTTTTGACAAAGTCCTGCACAGGAGGCTACTGAGTAAAATAAGGGCCCATGGTGTTAGAGGCAAGTTGCTAGCATGGATAGAAGATTGACTCTCTGGCAGAAAGCAGAGAGTGAGGGTTCTTCTCAGGATGGCAGCCGGTGACCAATGGTGTTCCACAAGGCTCACTGTTGGGACCACAAACTTTTCACTTTATAAAGTAATGATCCAGATGAAGAAACTGAGGGCATTCTGGCTAAGTTTGCAGATGTTACAAAGATAGGTAGAGGGACAGGTGGCATTGAGGAGGCAGGGAGGCTGGAGAGGATTTGGACAGGTTAGGAGAGTGGGCAAAAAAGTGGCAGATGGAGTACAGCATAGGAAAGAGTGAGGTCATGCACTTTGAAAGGAAGCATAGAGGCATGGACTATTTTCTAAATGGGGAGAAAATCCTCAAGTCTGAAGTGCAAAGAGACTTGGGAGTTCTAGTCCAGGATTCTCTCAAGGTAAGCTTGCAGGTTGAGTCAATAGTTAGGAAGGCAAATGCAATAATGGCATTTATTTTGAGGGGACTTAAATATAAAAGCAGGGATGTACTTCTGAGGCTCTATAAGGCTGTGGTCAGACCACATTTGGAGAACTGGGTACAGTTTTGGTCCCCTTACTCTCAGGGAGGATGTACTGACCCTGCAGCATGTTTGGAGGATGTTCACAAGAATTATTTCAGAAATAAAAAGCTTACCATATAAGGAACGTTTGAGGACTCTGGGTCTATACTCAGAGTTTAGAAGGATGAGGGGGTACAGAATTCTGAAAGGCCTGGAGGAGATACTAGGACCCAAATGCATAGCCTTATAGTAAAGGGAAGACAGTGGAGAGAAGGAGAAAGATGTTCAGCCAGAGAGTGGTGAATCTGTGGATTTCATTGGCACAGGGGGCTGTGGAGGACAGGTCACTGGATGCATTTAAAACTGAGATAGAAAGGTTCTTGAGTATCAAGGGTTACAGGAGAAGGCGGGAGAATGAGATTGAGAATCTTATCATCCATGGTTGAATGGAAGAGCAGACACGATGGGCTGAATGGCCTAATTTCTGCTCCTATGTCTTATGGAATCTGGTTGAAACCTTGTCAGAGAGAACATACCATTTAGACAATGACTGACAAAACACTGCTAGGCTTTGTTTAAATTTAAACCAGTCAGGTTGACACTGATTAGTGAAGGTATTAAACTGAAGAATGTACCAGAGAATGGCTGTCACCTATTTTAATTTGAAACAGACACAATGTGTATATATTCTGTCCCTTTCTAGGACAGTTTCATGTTGCTACCATGATGTAATAACCATGAAGTAGTGTTTGCCACAAACAGGAGACTGCCATCAAGCCAAACTGACATTCTGACCACCACACAAATGAGTCATGTGTTATACAACTCTCAGTGCCTGAGTGATGTCAGGCATGCAAAGACTTTGTTCCAAAGCCTGGCAGTTCATATCAACATCTTTGGATGTTCATAACAAGCAAGGTATTGGCTGGAGCCAACCTGTCAGAGTTTACAAAACTGACGCATGGTGTCCAATGTTAGATGTGGTTTGGCAGTTAGAAAATGTTTGCTAAATACTTCAGCATGTGCCAAGATTTTGAGGGGATTTGATGTAAATAGGGGAAATAGTTACAGGTTAGAAGCTAAAAGTAGGACATTTTTAAAAAATAAATAAAACAGATGCCAGGCCAGGTGATGTGTTGTCTCTGATGTAGGAGCTTGTGGACCCCATTATGGTTCATAGTGACCACATCTGTAGCAAGTGTTGGTTGAGAGAGGAACTCCGGCTCAGAGTCAATGAGCTGGAGTCTGAGCTTCAAATATTGTGGCACATCGGGAAGGGGTGTGTGGCAGTGACATCCCTTAGATTAATGACCTTGAATTTGGACAGTGGTCAAGAACAGAGGACTACAGGCGAGGCAGGTAGAGGGTTGCAGGAGGTGGTGTTAAAGGAGCCTCAGCTGTTGAGTTTGTCAAACAGGTTTGAGGTTCTTGCTCCCTACTTGGACGAGAGTAGGAGCTGTAGGGAGGATGAACAAACTGTCCATAGCACTGTGGCACAGGGAGCCTCGGGGAGGTGGGGGTGGAGAGAAAAAGAACATATGTCATTATAATCAGTGATAGTATAGTCAGGAGAATAGACACTGTTCTCTGTGGCTATAATCGAGAGTCCCAAAGCCTGTGTTATCTGCCTGGTGCCTGCGTTCAGGATTCCTCATCTGGGCTGTAGAAGGACTTGGAGTGGGAGGGGAATGATCCGCATTGTGGTCCACATTGGTACGAATGATACAAACAGGAGGAAGGAGGTTCTGCTGAGGGAATAGAATAGAATGTTTTTATAGAATCTCTACAGTGTGGAAACAGGCCATACGGCCCTGCAACTCCGCACTGACCCTCCAAAGAGTAACCAGCCCAGACCCATTCCCCTACCACTACATTTACCCCCAACTAATGCATCTAGCCGACACATCCCTGAACACAATGGACAATTTACCTGACCTGCATATCTTTGGATTGTGGGAGGAAACCAGAGCACCCAGAGGAAACCCACGCAGACAGTCACCTGAGGTTGGAATCGAACCTGGGTCCCTGGCGCTGTTAGGCAGCAGTGCTACCCACTGAGTCACCGTGCTGTGCCGTGCTGGGCAGGCAGGGGCCAAATGAAAAAGCAGAACTAAAAAGGGGTAATAATCTGTGGGTTCTTCCCTGACCCAGGGGGTAATTAGCACTGTCACAGGTGCAAATCCATGGGAGACTGGCACCAGTACAGGGGAAGGAGGGAGCTGTTCTGATGGCATGGGCTCCACCTAAATCATACTGGGCCCAGGGTCCTGGTGAATCACATAACTAGGGCTGTGAACAGGTCTTTAAACTAAACACTTGGGACGGGTGTGTTCACTTGCATTGAAAATCATGGAAAATGTTAAAGGGGTGGAGGGCTAGGGCTAGGACTAGGGTCAGGGTCAGTAATCAACTTCAGGTGCAGCAAATAAGGGAATCGCCATGAGAAGAGGCGCAGTCAATGCAGGACTGAGGGTGTTGTACTGAAATGCACGCAGTATCTAAAACAAGGGAGATCAGCAAGAAGTTGGTATGTACAATGTTGTGCGTCTCAGAGACATGGTTGCAAGGGGATCAGTGCTGGAAACTAAATATCCAAGGATACACGTTCTATCGAAAGGACAAGCAGGTGGGGGCGGGATTGCCTTGTCAGTAAGAAATTAAGAGTGGCACGGTGGCAGTGGTTAGCACTGCTGCCTCACAGCGCCAGAGACCAGGTTTCAATTCCCGCCTCAGGTGACTCTGTGTGGAGTTTGCACATTCTCCCCGTGTCTGCGTGGGTTTCCTCCGGGTGCTCCGGTTTCCTCCCACAGTCCAAAAATGTGCAGGTTAGGTGAATTGGCGATGCTAAATTGCCGTAGTGTTAGGTGAAGGGGTAAATGTAGGGCAATGGGTCTGGGTGGGTTGCGCTTTGGCGGGTCGGTGTGGACTTGTTGGGCCGAAGGGCCTGTTTCCACACTGTAAGTAATCTAATCTAAATTAAAATAGATAGCAAGAGGTGATATTGACCCTGAAGGCAATGTGAATAGAGTTGACGAAATGCAAAGGGAAAAAGATCCTGATGGGCATAATGTCCAGGCTCCTAGCAATAGTCAGGGTCTGGGGAAAAAAATAAACCAGTAGATAGAAAAGGGCATGTAAGAAAGGTTCTATTACAATATGCAGGTGGACTGGGACTACCCGATTGGTAGCAAATCTCAAAAAAAGAAATTTGTGGAATGCCTAAGAGATTTTGTTTGGAGCAGTTTGTGGGAGAACCTACGAGGGATCAGGCAATTCTGGATTGAGGCAGACTTGATTAGGGGAATTGAAGATGAAGGAACCCATGGGTGACAGTGACCATAATATGAGAGAATTCACTCTCCAATTTGAGAGGTATCACAGGATAGATGTGGAGAGAATATTTCTTCATGCAGGTGAATCTAGAGGCTGAGAATTGATTAAAGTCACTCGATTAGATTAGATTTCTTACAGTGTGGAAACAGGCCCTTCGGGCCAACAAGTCCACACCGACCCTCTGAAGAGCAACCCACCCAGACCCATTCCCCTACATTTGCCCCTTCACCTAACACTACGGGCAATCTAGGAAGGCCAATTCACCTGACCCGCACATTTTTGGACTGTGGGAGGAAACCGGAGCACCCGGAGGAAACCCACGCAGACACGGGGAGCATGTGCAAACTCCACACAGACAGTTGCCTGAGGCGGGAATTGAACCCGGGTCTCTGACGCTGTGAGGCAGCAGTGCTAACCACTGAGCCACCGTGCCGCCCCATTGCGATAGAGCTGAGGAGAGAATCTTCCTCTCTGAGGATGGTCAGTCTTTAGAATGGTCTTCCTTTAAAGACAGTGGAAGCAGAATCCATAAACATTAGTCAGGCAGTGGTAGGCGGAGGGGTGTGGAAGGTACTGGGGGTAGGCAGAATGGGGAATAATCAGATCAGTCACGATCCTATAGAATGGTGGAGCTGACCTGAGAAGCTGAGCAGCCTATTCCTGCTTCTAATTCATATCTTTGTTTATTCGTTTGTTCAGATGGTGAAGATGATCTCAATTAAAATGAAACACAGGTAGTAATCTTCCATGAATCCTCAGATTCTGGAAAAGCCCAGAAAATTGGAAAACTGACAATGTAACACATTTAACTCAAAAATGGAGGGAGCCAAAAGAAAATAGGTATCTCTAGGCCAGTTCGCTTAACATCTGTGATTGGGGAAATGATGTGATAGCAGAGCATTAAGACATGCATCACAAAACCAAGTCAAGTCAGCATGGCTTCATATGGGGAACCAAGCCTGAGAAATTTATTACAGTTCCTTGAGGAGCTAATTTACAGGATAAATATAGGATAGATATAGATATAGATATAGATATAGAGACACCAGAAGCTATAATATTTCCAAAAGACATTTGAAAAGGTCCCACACTTAAGACTCCTTAATAAGATAAAAGCCTATGGGGTTGTGGTAGTATATTAGCACGGATAAAGGATTGTCTAACTAATAGAAGACAGTGTTGGGATAAAGGAGGCTTTTTCAGGATGGCAACCTGTAACAAGTACAATGCCACAGGGATCAGTGATGGGACCACAATTATTTACAACATACATTAATGTCTTGGATGAGGAAAATGAATGTACAGTATATACACTGCATCCACAAAATCACAAATCATGAATTTGCCTATTCACGCCAAAAAATAAGTAACACCAAAAATCAACATCTGTGGGCAGAATTCACGCATCCGTGATTTTTAACTTATTTTTAAACAAGCTCTGCACTTGTGAATTTCATCATAGGTGGGACTTCTGAGGAACAGAACCCTCATGGATATGGACGACTGACTGTACAATCACCAACATTGCTGATGACACAGAAATAGGACAGAAGGCAAGCTATGAGGCTGACACAAGCAGTCAACAGAGGGACACAGACAGGTTCAACGAGTGGCTGAAAACTTGGAAGGAGGAATATAATGTGGGAAAATGTGAGGTTATGCACTTTCGCAGTAAGAACAGAGGAGCTGAATATTATTTAGGTGGAGAAAGACTGCAGGGAGCTACAGAAATGAGGGATTTGGGAGTCCTCATTCATAAATCACGAAAAACTAGCATCCAAGTTCAATTGGTAATAAGGAAGGCAAATGAAATGTTGGTCCAAAGGGAATCATAGTTTAAAAGTAGGGAAATTGTGGTAAAACTGTATAATGCACAAGTCAGATCACAGCTGGAATAGAGAACAGTTTTGGGCTCCTTATCTAAGAAAAGATATATTGGCATTGGACACAGTTCAGTGAAGATTCACTAGATTGATCTCAGGTATAGAGGTACTGTCTTATGAGGAGATATAGAATAGGTTGGGCCTGTACTGATTAGAATTTAGAAAGATGAGAGGAGACATGATTGAAACGTATTAAGACTCTTACAACACTTAACAGGGGAGATGCAAAAAGGTTGTTTCTCCAGGTGGGAGATTTTAGGACCAAAGGACATCATCTCAGAGTAAGGAGAGAGAGGACATAGATGAAGGGGAATTCCTTCTCTTTTAGGGGAGTGAATGTTTGGAATTGTGAAGTATATTCAAAGCTGTGACAAACAGATTTTTTTAAACAGAAAAGGAATCAAAGGGTATTGGGAAAAGGCAGGAAAATGGAGTTGAATATTATCAGATCAGCCAAGATGTCACTGAATAGCAGAGTCAACTGGATGGACTGAATGGCCTCCTTCTGCTCCTCTCTCATCTTAAAATGAAAAATTGCTTCAAAAAGAGTAATATTAAAAGTTGTGGGGAGTGTGGTGAGTCTTTGTGGGTTACTAGAGTGTGCAGGGAATGGGATGAGAAGAGCAGAATATTAAAGGCTAAATGGAGGGAGGAGGAGATTGGGATTATTTTTGTGGGGTATTAAAATTTCAGACAGTGACTGAGAGTGTGGGATAAGACTGGGTTCATCATGGGGAGAGCAGTTTCTTATTCCTGATGCATTCCAACACTCACCTTTCCATTTGCTTCACCTTTCCACCAGCCCTGGTCACCCCCAATCTTATTGAAGATCTTCACAGTGTCTCCTTCCTGAAGTGACAGCTCACGCATGTCACGTGCTGCAAAGTTATATCGCGCTGTCGCCATGCCAATAGGTCGGGGATTAAACACTGAGTGGAGACATTCAAAAGAAACTTCAGCAAAACTTTAATAATTAAGATGTTGATCACCTTTATCAAAGGTGAAGTAATGAAAACCAGGAGCAAATAATTGGGGTAAACATTGTGGACTGATAGTCTGAAGATGCCATTGTGAACAATGTTGATCATGACAACTCTTTCTGATCGGTAAAGTACACAATGGAACAGAACATTTCAAGAGCTGGTTTTTAAGCGTTGGATGAACAAAAACCAAGCCCAAGGCAAGAGAAAGACATTTCCTGCTAGGTCACAGCTGGGATTTTCCAACAGCCATAGGTGGGAGCTGCACACAGGGATCCTGAGGATTCCCTATCACAGCAGCATCCAAAGGGATTGCCTGGAAACTGAAGATTCCGTTGGGAATTCCCCTGCATGGAACTCTCCAGAAGTTACCATTTAAATTGGAGAATTCAGAAATTAAGTAGCTACTCAGGAAAGGTTAAACCATTAAATACATTTCCTAACTTGAGTCAGTATTCAACTTCTCCATACTTTAACAACAGAGGAACAGATAAACAGAGGAGCTAGGAGGAGTAGGCTATTCAGCTCTCCAAGAGTACTCTACTATTCAATAAGATTATGGCTGATTATCCAACTCAGTTCCCTTTTCTTTCATAACCTTTGATCCCTTTAGCCCTTAGACATATTTCTAACTCCTTGAAAATATTCAATATTTGGCCTCAACTACTTTCTGTGGTAGTGAATTCCACAGGCTCCCCACCCTCTGGGTGGGCATTTCTCCACATCTCAGTCCGAAATGACCTATCCCATATCCTTGCTAAACCACATCACTATATCCTTAGACCTTGATCCCTGGTTCTAGCCTCCTGGGTCATCAGGGACATCCTTCCTGCATCTTCTCTGCGTAGGCCTGTTGAATATTAGACATGAGATTCTCCCTCATTCTTCTTGAATAATTTTAACTAATCCAATCTCTCTTCATATGTCGGTCCTGCCATCCCAGGAATCAGTCCGGTAAAACGTCACTGCACTCGCTCCATCACCAGAACATCCTTCCTCAGATAAGGAAACCAAAACTGCACACGATATTCCAGGTGTGATCTCACCAGGGGCCTGTATAATTGCAGCAAGACATCCCTGCTCCTTTACTCAAATCCTGCCACTGGGAAGGCCAACATGCCATTTGCCTTCTTTACTGCCTGCTCACTTTCAGCATCTGGGTGTGTGAAGACACCCAGGTCTCATTATACAACCCCCTTTCCCAACCCATCACTATCCAGGTAATAATCTGCCTTCCTGATTTTGCTATCAAAGTGGATAATGTCACACTTATCCACATTATGCTGCATCAGCCTGACCTCTGCTCACTTAGCCTGTCTAAATCACACTGAAGCATCTCTGCATCCTCCTCACAGCTTACCCTCCCAGCCAGCTTTGAGTCATCTGCAAATTTGGAGATCACACATTTAGTTCATTCAGGTAAATCATTAACATATATTGTAAATAGATGGGATCCAAGCACTGATCTCTGCAATATTCTACTAGCCTCTGTCTGCCAATCAGAAAAAGACCTGTTTATCCCTATCTTTGTTTCCTGTCTGCCAACCAGTTCTCTATCAGTGTTGATACACAACCCCCAATCCCATGCACTCGAGATTTACACATTAACTTCTTTGGTGGCAGCTTATCAGAAAGCCTTCTGAACGTCCAAGTAAACCACATCCACCGGCTCCCCCTCATCAACCTGACTCAATACATCCTTGAAACATTACAGCAGATTTGTCAAGCATGATTTCGTTTTTGTAAATCTGTGCTGATTGTCCGATTCTGTCACTGTTTTCCAACATTTTACCTCACATACTCCCAATTAAATCTATTAAGTTACAGATCCAGTATATCCCCACTAATGCAATACCCCAAGACCTAACACCCTGACTAACCTGTTCTGGACCCAACCTCTTCCCCTTCCCTGACATCACACACAACATCCCCACTGCTAGAGCGGACTCACCCTCCCTCCCCACTCCCTGTCGGACTTCACCCACCTACCTTGACCGACACTGAACACATCATATGCCTGGCCCCTTGCCACCTACCCACTGGCACATAACTCTTGCCCCTAAGCACTCTACCTAGCTGGCATTCTAACCTCACACTTAGCTTTGGGACGTAATGTTTGACAGCCGCGGTCTGGAATTCTGCACACGCAGCAAATTCTGGGGAAAGAGGGATGTGGTCTGCCTTCACCCTGACACATCTACACTAGCAGGAACCTGTCAGAATGGAAGGAGCATCGACCTTGCAGAAACATGAAGTTCTCTCTTTGCATAAAAAAATGGGCAGGGCAGAGTGCCAAACTGCGTGAGATTATCTCTCCTCAAAACATTTAGCCCAATGTGGTCCTCCTCTTGAGAAACATTTCACCTGCTAAATCACATCATTGTGTATTCACAATGATGACTAATTCCTAGTTGAGCCCCACTGGCTGCAAAGGGACACCCTGAAGTTATGGAGCTGCTGGCATAGGTGTCTCTGTTTACTATATTGACAGTGGGGGCTGAGAACAAGGATAGCCTTTATAACGCACATGTGAACCTTGTTTACTCTTGACCCCAACGCTGAGTTTCAGATGGTGCATGGAAAGTGACTCTTAAACCAGTCCAGCAGGTCCAAGGTCAGAGGTCTCCAGCTTTGCCCATTATGTTGCAGATGTGGCACTTTAACTGAGGAGGAGAGAAGGAGACAAAGGCAGATGTACCTGACCAGAAAGGAGCAGAGTTCTGAGATGAAACACTGAAGCCCTGAGGACTAAGAAAAGCAAAGTTGTAGGAAGAGGAGGAGGATGCTGCAGAAGATTAGAAGGAGAGGAACAGTCAGTACATGAAGAAATATTAAACAGAAAATCAGGTCAAGCAATATTAAAATACAAGGAAAAAAGTAACAATAATTTTCAGCAAAACCTGTCATTGAAATCGAGGCCCCAGATTTGAGTAAAATCACAGAATGCCAGTGTGAAGGGAAGCAGTAGCTGGACTGGCCTGGGGTGACAGGGTAGAAAGGACAGTATTCAAACTTTCTCAGCTAAGACAGGATAACAAACTGACACTATCAATATGAAGGGTAGGAGTAGGCTATTTGGCCCCTTGAGCCTGCTCTACTGTTCAACGTGATCATGGTTTATCCTGGGCTTCACCTCCACCATCCCATAAACTCCCCATAATCCTTCAGTTCCCGCTGCTTCCACCTCCTCCGGCAGGAGATCTCCTGGCACAGAACATCACACTTGTTTGCAACCACCCTGGAACATCCATCATCCAATGACACCTTGGTTGACCCCTCTTCCTGCTGCCTTTACCCTCTAGGAGAGATCACTGCAGCTTTTCAGCTCAGATCTAACAGCTGAAATACTGACACGTTCTTTTTTGGATGTCACTGTTAAGAGTAGATTCTGCTCTTACAATTTGAAGCAACTCTTAATTTCTCTTATGGCCAGTGTGTCGAATTTTCAATGTGCATTTTACATCCACACTTCAAACACCCCTGTTTTCTTCCTCAGAACTTATTGTCCAGGTTTCTGATGGATTCCATGCCCAAAACATGGATTTTCCTGCTCCTCGGATTCTGCCTGACTTGCTGTACTTTCCCAGAACGCACCCTCGACTCTCCCACATCTGCAGTCCTCACTTTCTCCTAGGTTTCTGATGGAGACAGGACAGCCGAAAGATTGGTGCTTTTGAGGAGTAATTTCCTGTTCTAGGCTTGAATCTTTATGTCAGTGACACGTCTTCACTCTCACAAAAGGTTCTTCTGGTTTTCTCGACGGTCCTCCTAATTTCTGCACATCTGTCACTTTGTGGTATCATCTGTCCATAATTACCAAACATAGCGACCTGTTCCAGTGTGAAACCAACCTCTTCAAATCTTCACACTCATTTCCTGTCATATATTTTATAAGACATCTTCTCGATCTATCAGCAATATTTATAATCTGTGTATCACAAGTCTGTCATGTTTCTCGCCTTCGAGTTTTACATTGGAAGTGCATCAGATTTTCTGTTTGGTCCATCATTTCCCTCTACACTTTAAGGATTCCCTTGATTTGTTCCATCTACAATTCACTTCTATCTTGTTTCTACCTTTCTTTCCAAAGGTGGCTCAGTGGTTAGCACTGTTGCCTCACAGCGCCAGGGACCGGGGTTCAATTCCCATCTCAGGCAACGTCTGTGTGGAGTTTGCACATTCTCCCAGTGTCTGCGTGGGTTTCCTCCGGGTGCTCCAGTTTCTTCCCACAGTCCAAAAATGTGCAGGTTAGGTGAATTTGCCATGCTAACTTGCCCTTAGTGTTAGGTGCATTAGTCAGGGGTAAATGGGTCTAGGTGTGTTGCTCTTTGGAGGGTCGGTGTGGACTTGTTGGGCCAAAAGGCCTGTTTCCACTCTATAGGGAATCTAATTAAAACAAAAACAGGGTGGCACGGTGGCTCAGTGGTTAGCACTGCTGCCTCACAGCACCAGGGACTCAGGCTTGATTCTGGCCTCAGGTGACTGTCTGTGTGGAGTTTGCACATTCTCCCCGTGTCTGCGTGGGTTTCCTCTGGGTGCTCCGGTTTCCTCCCACAGTCCAAAGAGGACTGTGAGAAATTGGCCATGCTAAATTGCCCGTAGTGTTAGGTGAAGGGGTAAATGTAGGGCAATGGGTCTGGGTGGGTTGCTCTTCGGCAGGTTGGTGTGGACTTGTTGGGCCGAAGGGCCTGTTTCTACACTGTAAGTAATCTAATCCAATCAAATGATGTCAACATTTGTTTTTTCTGCACGTTATTTGCCACCATCCCTTTTTATCTTTCAAGGAGTTTGTCTTCTACTGAATTACTCTCCTTTTGAGATTTTTTTCCAGTTTCATACTTTCTTACATGAACAAGGAACAACAGTCGCGACTTGGCCCTTTGAATCTGCTCCACCACTCAATAAGATTACCGCTGATCTCAACTCTACATTCCTGCATATCCTGATAATCTTTCATCTCCTTGGTCATCAAAGATCTGTCTACTTCTGCCCTCGAAATATTTAAAGATTCTACATCCAGTGCATTTTGAGGAATGGAATTCCAAAGACACTCAATCCTCAGAAAAAAACTTTCTTTTTTCTGTTTTAAATGGGTGCCACCTTTTTTGACACCAACTTCTAGATTCTCCAAAGCATCCTCTCAACATCCACCCAGTCAAGTCCCCTCAGAATCTTCCATGTTTCAAATACATCACCACTAGTTCTTCTAAGTTTCAGATGATAGAGGACTAGCCTGTCTAACCTTTCCTCAAATAAATCTGCTCATTCCAATGTTAATCTGGTAAAGCTTCTCGGAGTTGTTTGCACCAAATTAATATCCTTGTGTAAGTACAATGACCAGCATTGGACACAGTACTCCGGATGCAGTCTTACTGAATAACTGAAACATAACCTCCCTACTCTTGCTTTGAATTTCCCTCACAATAAAACAAAATATCTATTAGCTTTGCTGATTTCTGGCTCACATATCTATCTTCTGACACCATTTCTCTTTAGCTGCCGACATATATTCTTCATTTTCTTTTCAATGTCAATGTCATCACAAGTGTTTTTTTCCTCCCTGTCATCATTGCCACAATCTCATCTGCCATCTACCCCTCATCTCTTTGCCTTTTCCATTTTAGTATTTTTTTTTTCACAGTATGTTGTGTAACTTTTTCCGCACTTAGTAATTTGTTTTGTTTTTCTTGTTCTGAAAACTGTTTGTTTGGAATCCCGAGACACCAAACTTGTTCAGAATGAATTCCTTGCTCTGGTTTTCATCCTTCAACATCCTGACATCTAAATGGTCTCACTTTTTTTTGGTATTTTCAGTTCACATTTAATTTTTGCCAGATGATGATCTGCATTTGAATCCACAGCAGGATAATGACAAATGCTCCTTAAACTGATTCTAAAAAGTTGTTTGACCATTACAGAATCTATTTGATTGTTAGACATGTTGCCTAGACTTCTCTTTTTGGTCGCTCACTCACTTAATCTCACTTACGGCCTCCGGCCTCCTCCTTATTTGCCTTTGAGTTTATTATCAGAAATCCTCGATAAGTTACTGTCTGTCAAAGTCTTTAATATAGATTGCAACCAGCTGAGGCCCCATGTCTGTCTTTACCAAATTAGGAAGTGGTGGCAAGGATCCAATTGAAAATGTGGGGTTTGAGCAACTGAGCAGTACAGTGATGGATAAAGAGGAGGCCGTAAAAATCTGGCAACACTCCAGGAAGAGACATCACCAGGCCTGGATGTGATACATCCTAGATTGCGGAGAGGGGTTAGGGAGAAAATCACAGGGCCATTGACAGGCCTCTCTTTGAACACAGGATTTGGGAGAAAATCACAGGGCCATTGACAGGCCTCTCTATGAACACAGGATTCGGGAGAAAATCACAGGGCCATTGACAGGCCTCTCTATGAACACAGGATTAGTGCCAGGACACGGGACCATCACAAATGTGACACCGCTGTTTAAAAAAAAAGGTGCAAAGGATAACCCAGGAAGCTACAAACCTGTCAGCTTGATGTCAATGGGAAAACTTGTGGAGGCTATAATGAAGAATAAGGTAAATATACACTTAGAAAAATAAGTTAATTAGACATGGTTAGGATTGATGGGTCCTTGGCAGCATTGATTAGAAGTTGACTAAAAGATAGGAAATAGAAGGCATTACTCAGTTCGGAGATGAGTTAAAAGTTGTATTCCCCAGGGATCAGTGTTGGGACTATTGCTTTTCCTGATTTATATAAATGATTTGGAGATGGATGTTGAGGGAAAAATCTCTAAATTTGCAGATGATCCGAAACTAAGAACAGTGAATTGTGAGGATGATGCGGAGTGATTTCAGAGGGACCTATCAATGCACAGGCACCTGCCAGATAAATTTCAATGCAGAGAAACACAGGTAATGCATTTTGATAGAAGAAACAGAGAGACAATACAGGCCTCAATGGCACAACTTTACAGGGTGTACAGGAGCACCTTGGGGTTCACATGAATGATTCTCAGTACGTGGCCAGGCAGGTTGAAATAGTTATGAAGAAGGGCACGGTGGCACAGTGGTTAGCACTGCTGCCTCACAGCGCCAGAGACCCGGGTTCAATTCCCGCCTCAGGCGACTGACTGTGTGGAGTTTGCACATTCTCCCCGTGTCTGCGTGGGTTTCCTCCGGGTGCTCCAGTTTCCTCCCACACTCCAAAGATGTGCAGGTCAGGTGAATTGGCCATGCTAAATTGCCTGTAGTGTTAGGTAAGGGGTAGATGTAGGGGTATGGGTGGGTTACGCTTCGGCGGGGCGGTGTGGACTTGTTGGGCCGAAGGGCCTGTTTCCACACTAAGTAATCTAGTAATCTAATCTAATCTAATATTTCTCTCCACAGATACTCCGAGAGCTGCTGAGGTATTCCAGTAATTTCTGGTTTTAGTGAAGTTGAAACAGTTGTTAGGAAGGGTCATAGGCTCCTTGGGTTTCGTGTAAATGGAGGCATAGAGTATACAAGTGAGGAAGTGATGCTACACCTCTGTAAATCATTTGTCAGAATACATTTGGAGAATCGTGTTCATGTTATTTAAGGAAGGATGTGAAAGCCCTGAGCAGAGTTCAAAGGAAATTTACTGGAATGATACCAGGAATGAGGGATTTTGGACACAAGAAAAGATTAGAGACATTGAGCTTGTTCACCTTGGAGCAGAGAAGATTGAGAGGTGACCTTATTAAGGTGTCAGCATTATAAACAATTTTGACAGGGTGAAGGAGGATATTCCAGTATATCAGTAACTAGGGGTCACAATTCCCAGATTGTCAGCAAGAGAGCTAGGAATGAGATGAGGAGAAACTTCTTTACTCAGAGAGTTGGCCCGGTGATTCAGTGGTTAGCACTGCTGCCTCATAGCACCAGGTTCGATTCCAGCCTCGGGCGACTGTCTGTGTGGAGTTTGCACATTCTCTCCATGTCTGCGTGGGTTTCCTCTGGGTGCTCCAGTTTCCTCCCACATTCCAAAGATGTGCAGGTCAGGTGAGGGCCATGCTAAAAATTGCCCATAGTGTTAGGTGCATTAGTCAGAGGGAAATGGGAATAGGTGGGTTACTCTTTGGAGGGTCGGTGTGGACTTGTTGGGCCGAAGGGCCTGTTTCCACACTGTAGAAAAAGTTGTTGGAATGTGGAATGTGCTGCCTGGGAGAGGGGTGGAGACAGATGCCACAGGAGGTTTCAGAGAGAGCTGGATGTATATTTGAAAGGGATTAATTTCGAGAGTTACAGAGAAAGGATTGGAGAATGGGACTAACAGGGTAACTCTTTTGGGAGGTAAAAACAATGCTGAAAACCAAATACTGGATTAGTGGTGCTGGAAGAGCACAGCAGTTCAGTCGGCATCCAACGAGCAGCGAAATCGACATTTTGGGCAAAAGCCCTTCATCAGGAATAAAGGCAGTGAGCCTGAAGGTATCTCTCCACGCTTCAGGCTCACTGCCTTTATTCCTGATGAAGGGCTTTTGCCCGAAACGTCGATTTCGCTGCTCGTTGGATGCCGACTGAACTGCTGTGCTCTTCCAGCACCACTAATCCAACTCTTTTGGGAGCCAGTGATGAGTCAATGGTTCAAATGGCCTCCTTCTGTACTGTAAAACTCTATGACTCTTGCACCACCCCATTAGGTACAGCTCGCCAACTTGAAAATACATCATTCATCAGGACTTTGTTTCCAGTCTGCTAACCAGTTCCTTATAGAACATAGAACATAGAAAAATACAGCGCAGTACAGGCCCTTTGGCCCTCGATGTCACGCCGATCCAAGCCCACCTAACCTACACTAACCCACTATCCTCCATATACCTATCCAATGCCCGTTTAAATGCCCATAAAGAGGGAGAGCCCACCACTGCTACTGGCAGGGCATTCCATGAACTCACGACTCACTGCGTAAAGAATCTACCCCTAACATCTGTCTTGTACTTACCACTCCTTAATTTAAAGCTATGCCCCCTCGTAATAGCTGACTCCATACGTGGAAAAAGGTTCTCATGGTCAACCCTATCTAAACCCCTAATCATCTGGTACACCTCTATCAAGTCACCCCTAAACCTTCTTTTCTCCAATGAAAACAGCCCCAAGTGCCTCAGCCTTTCCTCATACGATCTTCCTACCGTACCAGGCAACATCCTGGTAAACCTCGTCTGCATCCGTTCCAGTGCCTCCACATCCTTCCTATAGTATGGCAACCAAAACTGCACACAATACTCCAGATGCGGCCGCAGCAGAGTCTTATACAACTGCAACATGACCTCAGAACTCCGGAACTCAATTCCTCTACCAATAAAAGCCAGTACGCAATATGCCTTCTTCACAGCACTATTTACCTGGGTGGCAACTTTCAGAGATCTGTGTACATGGACACCAAGATCCCTCTGCTCTTCCACACTACCAAGTATCTGACCATTAGCCCAGTACTCCATCTTCTTGTTACTCTTACCAAAGTGAATCACTTCACACTTACCTACATTGAACTCCATTTGCCACCTTTCTGCCCAGCTCTGCAGCTTATCTATATCCCACTGTAACCTGCCACATCCTTCTTCGCTGTCCACCACTCCACCGACTTTCGTATCATCCGCAAACTTACTTACCCAGCCTTCAAGCCCCTCCTCCAGGTCATTTATAAAAATGACAAACAGCAATGGTCCAAAAACAGATCCTTGTGGAACACCGCTAGTAACGGCACTCCAAGATGAACCTTTACCATCAACTACTACTCTCTGTCTTCTTCCAGCCAGCCAATTCCTAATCCAAACCTCCAACTCACCCTCAATGCCATACCTCCGTATTTTTTGCAGTAGCCTACCATGGGGCATAGAATGCTGATACATAGAATGTGGTAGAACCAGATCAGCTACAATCTTAGTAAATGGTAGAGCAGGTTTTGTGAGGCTGAATGACATGTTCCTGGTCTTTAATCATATGTTTGTACATGCTAATTCATAGATAATTCCCAACTCCATTAACCATTATCTTGTGGTTTGTGCAGTACATTTTGTTAGATGTTTTGTATTATATCTTTAATTGCTTCTCAATCTATTTACTGTTAAACCTTTCAGTCTATTGATGCATTCAATCTTCATCTGCTTTCATCTCATATCTATAAACTGACCTCAAGTTTTTAAGATTTTTGATTGTGTTTAAGGTTCTTGTTTGTGATTGGAGTAGCTTCCTTACAGCTTATCATGAAATTCACGATTATGATCACTATTTCCCAGTGGATCCTTTGCTGTGAAATTTCCAACTCAACCTGTTTTATCACAGACTATGAGATTGAGGGAACAATATCATTGTGACTTTGGGGAAATAAAACAGATGACAAATTGCCAAGCTAAATAGCAATCCATTCGGCTAGGATCCATCCATGCGCTGCACAATCTATTTCTCAGGATCTCTCAGCATGTAGCCAATTTAGATTCAGGTGCTGATTGTTGTTTGATTACGCCACAGCATCACAGGATTTCTCATCTTTTAATTCTGTCAGTAGGTGTCCTGTAAGATGGCCCTCCAGGCCCGAAAGGAGTGACGTGTCTGGAAATATATCCAAGTGGGTACAAGTGCATTGGAGTTATTCCTAAAACTGTTGTTTCCTTTGAGTTGATCGGAAATTAAGTTATGTCAAGTTAGTTCTTGACAGGTCATTTTCTGGCCCTTCCGTGAGATTCAGAGAATGGGCTTCTCAACAGGAATTGCTCTTTCGTTCCTCCTTCCTTCCATCTTGGTCCAAACCACATTGAGTAATGAATAGACAGCTGGGATGTCAGGATGCACAGAGTTAGATGGTTCCCTCTTAGTGTCCTGTTTATATTCACAGAGGGGCATCCAATAACCATACAGAACAGACACAGGTATTGAAACAGATTTGTGACAATGATTAAAATGGCAGTTATAGCTTAAACTGCAAGAAGATTTGCGCTTACCACCAATAGGCCTTTCTCATCACCTGGTTTCCTTACATTATACACTTACTTCAAGTTACATGCCCCTCATGTTATGAACTACCCACTCCTATTACTTATTCACCCCTTCTTACCCCCTCACATTGCATACTCCCTATTCACTGATGAACAGGCTCACTCGCACACAGATGGTTACCTGAGGTCCGAGAGTTTGAACGCTGAACTGCCTTATCTCGCTGTTTGTATGGAAAGCGTAAAGCTGTGTCCAGCTGTTTGAAGCTTTCTTTCAGAGAGTGGGTCTGGTAATACTCTACCAGCTCCTACAATGAAATAAGTCACACCCATCATTATTGTTAAACCTCACAACACACGGCCAAGTGAAATCAAGAAAACTTTGACTTTGTCCCCGGCTCACATTTCCCCAGTTTCTCAAAATCCCATCTATAATCCAGCATGGCCCAATTATGAATGATTCAAAATCATTGCTGCACTTGCTCCTGCCTCACACCATGGTGTTTAGCATCACTGGTCAGCCCTGCCTGGTTTCCTGGCCCATGAGTCCCAGCTCCTGCTCCCTCAACCCTATTTCCATAAAACTGCTGACCACCCAATGTCTCCTCCTGGTATCTGTGTTACTGTGGAGGTGTTGTCCCTCTCATCAGCCATATCCTCAGAAAAGGCAACCCTCAATCCCCCACTGGTCTAGTGAATTACCATCTCATTATCACCGTCCTCTTCCTCTCTGTCACCCTAAGCACTGTTGTCACCTCCCAAACTATTACTATCTTTTCTGGAACTTCATGGTGAATCCCTCCAATTGAGTTTCTACAATGTTATTGGAACAATACTGCCTCTATCGAAGTCACAGATAACATTCTGTGTGGCTGTGACAAACATTCTCCACACAGACCCCCCCATTTCATCAGCCCTCCCACCACCCTCCAGACCTGTATGGGGAGGTCGCCCTTCAGTTATCTGACTCTTTATTTGACATCCAATACTGGATGAGCAGAAATTTCTTCCCATTAAATAGTGGGAAGACTGACACCATTGTTTTCAGTCACCCTTCCCAAGTTAGCGACTCTATCCCTCTCCCTGACAACAGTCTGAGGTTAAGCCTGTCTGTTTAGAACGTGAGTGTAAATCTTTTAGCCTTAGATGAGCTTCCAATCTCCTGACTGAAACCTACAGAATACGGAGAGGCCAGGGGAGAGTGGAGTGGAGAAGATATTTCTACTAGTAGGAAAGCTTAGGACCCAAAGGCATAGCCTCCAGACTGAATTGAGGTGGACTTTGTTCAGCCATTGGGTGGCGAATCTGTGGAATTCACACAGGGATGTGGAGGCCAGGTCATTGAGGGTATTTATGACAGAGATAGATAGGTTCTCGATTAGTTGAGGATCAAGGGTTACAGGGAGAAGGCAGGAGAATGGGGTTGAGAAACATATTATCTTAGATTAGATTAGATTAGATTACTTAAAGTGTAGAAACAGTTCCTTCGGCCCAACAAGTCCACACCAACCCTTTCAAAGCGCGACCCACCCAGACCCATTCCCCTACATTTACCCCTGCACCTAACACTATGGGACAATTTAGCGTGGCCCATTCACCTAACCTGCACATTTTTGGATTGCGGGAGGAAACCAGAGCACCTGGAGGAAACCCACGCAGACACGGGGAGAACGTGCAAACTCCACACAGCCAGTCGCCTGAGGCGGGAATTGAACCCAGGTCTCTGGCGCTGAGGGGCAGCAGTGCTAACCACTGAGCCACCGTGCCGCACATCAGCCATGATTGAAGGGCAAAGCAAACGTGATAGAATAATTGGTCTAATTCTGCTAGGCCCCCACCCGCAGTCTATAACATTGCCCAACCTCTCCCTTGTCTCAGTTTTATGTTAAAGCCCTCATTCAAGAGTTTGTTAAATGGAGACTGCAGCATTGCAATGGCTGCTTCTCACATGCTCCCATCTGTAAACAAGAAGTCTTCCAAAGTGCTGCTGCTCCTAGCTGGCCTCAAACTGTCCAGTTGCCCCTGTGTTCACTTTCCTGTAGCCCCTGTCCTTGCTGTCCAGTTGCCCCTGTGCTCGCTGTCCTGTTTTCCCTGCCCTCACTGTGCTCACAGTCCTGTTTTCCCTGCCCTCACTGTGCTCACAGTCCTGTTTTCCCTGCCCTCACTGTGCTCACAGTCCTGTGTCCCCTGCCCTCACTGTGCTCACAGTCCTGTGTCCCCTGCCCTCACTGTGCTCACAGTCCTGTGTCCCCTGCCCTCACCCTCCTGGTCTCCCCTGCCCTCACCCTCCTGGTCTCCCCTGCCCTCACCCTCCTGGTCTCCCCTGCCCTCACCCTCCTGGTCTCCCCTGCCCTCACCCTCCTGGTCTCCCCTGCCCTCACCCTCCTGGTCTCCCCTGCCCTCACCCTCCTGGTCTCCCCTGCCCTCACCCTCCTGGTCTCCCCTGCCCTCACCCTCCTGGTCTCCCCTGCCCTCACCCTCCTGGTCTCCCCTGCCCTCACCCTCCTGGTCTCCCCTGCCCTCACCCTCCTGGTCTCCCCTGCCCTCACCCTCCTGGTCTCCCCTGCCCTCACCCTCCTGGTCTCCCCTGCCCTCACTCTCCTGGTTTCCCCTGCCCTCACTCTCCTGGTTTCCCCTGCCCTCACTCTCCTGGTTTCCCCTGCCCTCACTCTCCTGGTTTCCCCTGCCCTCACTCTCCTGGTTTCCCCTGCCCTCACTCTCCTGGTTTCCCCTGCCCTCACTCTCCTGGTTTCCCCTGCCCTCACTCTCCTGGTTTCCCCTGCCCTCACTCTCCTGGTTTCCCCTGCCCTCACTCTCCTGGTTTCCCCTGCCCTCACTCTCCTGGTTTCCCCTGCCCTCACTCTCCTGGTTTCCCCTGCCCTCACCAACTGGTTTCCCCTGCCCTCACCAACTGGTTTCCCCTGCCCTCACCAACTGGTTTCCCCTGCCCTCACCGTCCTGGTTTCCCCTGCCCTCACCGTCCTGTTTCCCCTGTGCTCACCTGTGAGAGGTATAGACAGGGTGGATAGCAAGAAGCTTTTTCCCAGAGTGGGGACTCAATTACTAGGGGTCATGAGTTCAAGGTGAGAGGGGAAATGATTAAGGGAGATATGTGTGGTAAGGTCTTTATGCAGAGGATGGTGGGGGTCTGGAATGCGTTGCCAGCGGATGTGGTGGAGGTGGGCACAATAGCTCCATTTAATATGTATCTGGACAGATACATGAATGGGCAGGGAGCAAAGGGATACAGACCCTTAGAAAATAGATAACTGGTTTAGAGAGGATCTGGATCAGCGCAGGTTTGGAGGACCCAAGAGTCTGTTCCTGTGCTAGAATTTTCTTCTTCTTTGAACCCAGGCACTGACTCAGAAGGTCTCCTACATACCCTATAGGATCCCAGGACTCTACCCTGGAATGACTGTCCTCCAATGGGTTCCCAGTTCTTCGTCCCTGATGGTGCAGTTTACTTCAGACCTTCCAAAACTGGTCTCCATGATGTCGGACAGAACACAAATAAACATAATTCCACACAGGATAACACCTCCACCCAGCACATATCTGAGCCCTGCTATGTTCCGATAGTCTGAATGACAAGACTAACAAGAACTTTCCATGTCCTCTCTTCCTTAGCTATGGGAATGGAGATTTCAGCTCAGTTCCTGTTCCCAGTCTGTCACTCCCATGTACTTCACGTGATGTCACTATATAGACAATAGACAATAGGTGCAGGAGTAGGCCATTCTGCCCTTCGAGCCTGCACCACCATTCAATATGATCATGGCTGATCATCCTTAATCAGTATCCTGATCCTGCCTTATCTCCATAACCCGTGATTCCACTATCCTTGAGAGCTCTATCCAACTCTTTCTTAAATGAATCCAGAGACTGGGCCTCCACTGCCCTCTGGGGCAGAGCATTCCACACAGCCACCACTCTCTGGGTGAAAAAGTTTCTCCTCATCTCTGTCCTAAATGGTCTACCCCATATTTTTAAGCTGTGTCCTCTGCTTCGGCACTCACCCATCAGCGGAAACATGTTTCCTGCCTCCAGAGTGTCCAATCTTTTAATAATCTTACATGTCTCAATCAGATCCCCTCTCAGTCTTCTAAACTCAAGGGTATACAAGCCCAGTCGCTCTAGTCTTTCAGTGTAAGGTAATCCCCTAATTCCAGGAATTGACCTCGTGAACCTACGCTGCACTCCCTCAATAGCCAGAATGTCTTTCCTCAAATTTGGAGACCAGAACTGCACACAGTACTCAAGTGTGGTCTCACCAGGGCCCTGTACAGCTGCAGAAGAACCTCTTTGCTTCTATACTCAATCCCTCTTGTTATGAAGGCCAGCATGCTATTAGCCTTCTTCACTACCTGCTGTACCTGCATGCTTGCCTTCATCGGCTGGTGTACAAGAACACCCAGATCTCTCTGTACTGCCCCTTTACCTAAATTGATTCCATTGAGGTAGTAATTGCCTTCCTGTTCTTGCCACCAAAGTGGATAACCATACATTTATCCACATTAAACTGCATCTGCCATGCATCTGACCACTCACCTAACCTCTCCAGGTCACCCTGTAATCTCCTAACATCCTCCTCACATTTCACCCTGCCACCCAGCTTAGTATCATGAGCAAATTTGCTAATGTTATTACTAATACCATCTTCTATATCATTAACATATATTGTAAAAAGCTGCGGTCCCAGCACTGATCCCTGCAGTACCCACTGGTCACTGCCTGCCATTTCGAAATGGAGCCATTTATCACTACTCTTTGTTTCCTGTCAGCCAACCAACTTTCAATCCAACTTTGCCCCCAATACCATGCGCCCTAATTTTGCTCACTAACCTCATATGTGGGATTTATCAAAAGCTTTCTGAAAGTCCAGGTACACTACATCTACTGGATCTCCCTCGTCCATCTTCAGAGTTACATCCTCAAAAAAGTCCAGAAGATTAGTCAAGCATGATTTCCCCTTCATAAATCCATGCTGACTCTGACCTATCCTGTTACTACTATCCAGATGTGTCGTAATTTCATCCTTTATAATAGACTCCAGCATCTTTCCCACAACTGAGGTCAGACTAACTGGTCTATAATTTCCTGCTTTCTCTCTCCCACCTTTCTTAAAAAGTGGTACAACATTAGCCACCCTCCAATCCGCAGGAACTGATCCCGAATCTATCGAACTCTGGAAAATAATCACCAACGCATCCACGATTTCTCGAGCCACCTCCTTCAGTACTGTGGGATGTAGACCATCAGGCCCCGGGGACTTATCAACCTTCAGACCTAACAGTCTCTCCAACACCATTTCCTGGCAAATATAAATTCCCTTCAGTTCAGGTCCTTCAGCCACTGTTACCTCAGGGAGATTGCTTATGTCTTCCCCAGTGAACATAGATCTGAAGTACCAATTCAATTAGATTAGATTAGATTACTTACAGTATGGAAACAGGCCCTTCAGCCCAACAAGTCCACACCGACCCGCCGAAGCGCAACCCACCCAGACCCATTCCCCTACATTTACCCCTTCACCTAACACTATGGGCAATTTAGCGTGGCCAATTCACCTAACCTGCACATTTTTGGAATGTGGGAGGAAACCGGAGCACCCAGAGGAAACCCACGCAGACATGGGGAGAATGTGCAAACTCCACACAGTCAGTCGCCTGAGGCGGGAATTGAACCCTGGTCTCTGGCGCTGTGCAATGCTAACCACTGTGCTACTGTGCCACCCAATTCTTCTGCCATTTCTTTGTTCCCTGTAATATCTTCCCCTGTTTCTGTCTTCAAGGGCCCAATTTTAGTCTTAACCATTTTTTTGCCTTTCACATACCTAAAAAAGCTTTTACTATCCTCCTTTATATTTTTGGCCAGTTTACCTTCATACCTCATTTTTTCTCTGTGTATTTCCTTCTTAGTAATCCTATGGTGGAATGGTCTGGTCACATACTCCAGGCTCCAAAATGTAGGAAAGTCACTTTGAGAAAAGATAGCAAAGGGGACATCTGGAAAACAGGTCAAGGAAAAGGAAACATACCAGGAGACTCTCAAATTTCTTGGCCTCAGTGATGTGAATCCAATTGTCCTTCTCCACCACCTTAATGTGCTTTACCTCGTCATTAAACCTGTGGAGACAGCATCATCAGACTGTCAAGTGGCGCAAAAACTAAATAATAAAATCATAAATAATATGATAAATTTAACAAATGAGATTACACATTAGGTTGAGGGGCACTGTAAATTACTTTTAAATCATCAGCCACAAATTAATCCATGACACATGAATTAGTTAAGGGAAGGTTGTATCTGATTTGATTCTATATTTTAAGGATGTAACCAGGAAGTTCATTGAGGGGGTGTGCTTGATATATTCTACAAGGCCTTTGGGAAGGTTTTCAACAAAAGCACCTGCACCGTGGTCGGATCAGTCAGTTAAAAACTCACAGAATCTCAGGACAAGTATCAAATTGAATCTAAAATTGGCTCAGTGGCAGAAGACAAATTGATAGTACGAGAGGAGGCTGGCAGCGAACAAAAAAGGAATCCAAACGTTGATGCCTTGAAAAATCCCTTCAAAAGCAGGATTTGACTTCCATTCCAAATATACAAGTGAAAGGTTGGTGTGAGTGTGAGTACTCACCGTTTTGAAACACCATCAGCATTCTACACGTGTTTTAAACTCCCACACACCTTCATAAGCAGCCCACATCACCCCATTGGTCCCTTGCAGTGGGTTGGAGGGTACCAGTAATAAAAAATGCATTTGTGGAATGAAAAACTGAGACTGAGACTAACTTCTCAATCCAACAGAGCAGCCCTTGTGAGAGAAGGGGGATTAACTTGGATCCCCTGTACCTGCAAAATCATGATTATTAGAACTGGAAAAGCAGGGTGGTCTTAAACAGAGTTGACTTGTATGTCACAACTGACAGTAACGAGTATAGGGTAGTAAAAAGGAGGGCTGGGGCCAATTAGGTACTAAAAACACACTGGATGCAGAGAGCATTACTGAGACACTAAACTGAATGCACTGGTAATATTTCTTTCTTGGTAGACATCAATGCAATGTCATGGTGAAAGAGGAGGTCATCGAGACAGTGTGGATTAACAACTGGTGAAAGAGGAGGAACGAGAAAGGCTGGCTGTACGGAGGGTTGGTGAGTCACTCGGTCTGGATTAGATAGATCTGAGATTTTGAAAAAAAAAGGTCAAGAAAGCTAGAAACTCCAGGTTAAACAGTTTAAACTGGCTGGTAGGAAAACTTCTTAAAACAATAATCAGGAACAAAGCTCAGTCACTTAGACAAATGTAAATTAATTCAGGAAAGGCAGAACAATTTGTTACAGACAAAAGGTGTTCAATAAAATTGAGATTTTTAACAAGGCAACAGGTAAAGATAATGCAGTTAATATTGTGAATATGGAAGAGGGACAAGGATAAGGGATTGGCCAAGTGAAAGGAAACAGAGCACTAGTGAGGGATTTTTTTTGACCTGGAGATAGGTTTAAAATAGAGAGTCTTCAGGGTCAGCATTAGGACCCCTGCTTTTCCAGATGCATATTAATACCTTAGACTGAGCTACACAGGGCAAAATTCCTAAATCATTAGATAACACTAAGTTTGGAAATCTTGTGAACTGTTAAAGCATGTGAACTAACTCCACAGAGACCAGTATCCCATCACCAAGTCACCCTTCATTTACACGTGGGAAGTCCTTGATCCTGGTACTGCCTCATCAGAATCTCTGACGCGCCTTTGTCAGCCAAGGCTCCCTGACTGGACCAGATTAACAGCCCCAATCAGAGAACTCATATTCTATGAAGTTCACCAGGCTGCCCTCATTACAATCATTACAGGATCGTGGTAGACTTCAGGAGGACATAGATAGGGCATGGAAGGGACAGATGAAATTCGATGTGCAGACGTGAAATATTCCAATGTGAAAGGAAATTGTAGGAAATTGCAATATAAAATAAAGGATACAATTTTAAAAGGAGTGGAACAGCTTTATGTGTGCTCAGGGGGCAGGGCTGGTCGAGATTGTGGTTAATAAAGCATATAGGATCCTGGGGTTTGTAAACAGAAGCACAGAGTGTGGTGTAACCATTAATTCAGGGCACTTAATTTTAAGGTGGCTGGGAAGGCAGGTGAGAGGGCACAGAAAATATTCATAAAAATATTTCCAGGGATGAACAGCTTCAGCTACATGGATAGATTGGAGAAGCTGGGATTGTTGTCCAAGGAGAAGGCTGAGAGGAGAATTGATAGAGACATTCAAAATAATTGAGGGACTGGACAGAGAGAATCTGCTCCCATTAGCAACAGGACAAAAAAAACCAGAGAAAACAGATTCAAGGTGATTGACAAAAGCAGCAAAGCTGACAGGAGGACAGCCTCTCCTACAGTGAGGTAGTTAGAATTTGGAACACCCTACCTGGGTGTGTGCTGGAGGAAGGTTCAGTCTTGGGTGTGCTTAAGGGAAGTGGACAGCTATCTAAAGGCACACAGAGCAAGGCTCCAGGAGTGAGCTATTCAGATAATGGCTGTTGCAGAGTCAGGAAGGACTCAAAGCTCCCCAAATGCTGAAACAATTCCATAATTCTAATTTTTCAAGGCTGTTGCCAAGAATGGAGAATTTTAAAGATAAAATAAAGATTGGATTTGGAACAGAGGGGATTGAAGGGTGATTGAGTGGAAATATATACAATTGAGGGACTGAAAAGAGAGGAGTGAAAGATCCCAATTTCGATAGGAGAAGGGTCAATAAGCAGGAGCTGAGACTGAAAGTAATTGGCAGAAGGATGAGTGGAAAGTTGCAGAGACATCTTTTCCCTCACAACAAGAAAGGATGAAGTCTGAAAAGGATAGCAGACACAGGAACATCCGAGATACTTAAAAACAAAAATATCTGGATGTGTTGTGAGGTGCTCTAACCAATAGGAATTACTGACCTAGGGCTAGAATTGAGATTTATACAGCTCCAACACAGATGTGATAGACTGAATGGCCTCTAGTGCCTTCGAAAAATTCCTTGTTTCCACATTTTCCTGCATTACTAAGAGTAATTGAGCAATGAGGTGACCCAGTTCACACAAAATTATGTTTGTTCCCAATAAGGTGACAAACCAGCTCGGATCCAGCCACTGGACTTTGTAAAAATACCATGTACTGGTCACCAACCTAATACTAATGGCGAATCTTTCAGCCTCTGCTGTGCGCTCACGGATAAGGTACGTGCCAGAAATGTGAGTTTTTAGAAGGTTGTCGGCCTGACCACGCTCCAGGTTACCCGCAAACCTACGGAGGAAGAAGATTAAACAAAAATAGTAAAGGCTGAAAATCTGAAAACAAAATTCATTCAATGTGTTCAGCAGCATCTACAGAGAGAAAAACGGAATGAATGCTTCAGGTCTGTAACTTTTCTTCAGAACTGAAACAGAAATGCTGGAGCTAATCTGACAATCTCCTCCTTGTTAATCTGGCCTGTCCTGGGAGTGGTGAATGGGGACAGTGTAGAGAGAGCTTTACGCTGTATCTAACCCCATGCTGCCCCTGTCCACATCAAAGAGAACAAAGAACAAAAAACAAAGAAAATTTACAGCCCAGGAACAGGCCCTTTGGCCCTCCAAGCCTGAGCCGATCCAAATGTACTGTCTAAACTTGTCGGTCAATTCCTAAGCATCTGTATCCCTCTGCTCCCCACCTACTCATGCATCTGTCCAGACGCATCTTAAATGAATCTACCGTGCCTGCCTCTACCACCTCTGCTGGTAATGTGTTCCAGGCTCCTTCCATCTTCTGTGTGAAGTACTTGCCGCGTGTATCCCTCTTAAACCTTTCACCTTGAAAGCGTGACCTCTCATTATTGAATCCCTCACCCTGGGAAAAAACTTATCTCTATCCACCCTGTCTATACCCTTCAGGATTTTGTAAACCTCAATCAGGTCCCCTCTCAATCTCCTTTTTTCTCATGAAAATAAACCTAATCTACTCAAACTCTCTTCATAGCTAGCACCTTCCATACCAGGCAATATCCTCGTAAACCTTCTCTCCAAAGCGTCCACATCCTTTTGGTAATGTGGCGACCAGAACTGTACACAGTATTCTAAATGCGGCCAAACCAATGTCTTGTCCAATTTTAACATGACTTGCCAGCTCTCATACTCAATACCCCGTCCAATGAAGGCAAGCATACTATATGCCTTCTTGACCACTCTATCCACTTGTGCAGCAACCTTCAGGGTACAATGGACCTGCACTCCCAGATCTCTCTGCTCATCAACTCTTCCATTCGCAGTATAGTTTGCTCCAGAATTAGACTTCTCAAAATGCATCACCTCACATTTGCAGAGTAGAGATACCTTTACTCTGTATCTAACCCTGCACTGTCTCTGTGCTGGGAGTTTGATGGGGACAGTGTACACAGTTACTCTGTATCTAACCCCATACTGTCTCTGTGCAAGGAGTGTTTGATGGGGACATGGTGGAAGGAATTAATTGTGTACCTAACTCTGCAAGGGGAAGGGTGATGCACAGGAATCTGGAGTCCCAGACACAGGTTGAATCCCATCATGACAGACAGAGAAATTTCAATTCAATAACAATGTTGTTGATTGTGGTGACCACAAACCACGGTTAATGTGGGGTGGGGTGGGGTGGGGTGGGGTGGGGTGGGGGGGACAGTGTAGATTGAGCTTTACCCTGTATCTAACCCCGTGCTGTATAGTGTCTATAGTGTAGAGGGAGCTTTACCCTGTATCTAACCCCCTGTCTGAGAATGTATGATGTGGACAGTGTAGAGAGAGCTTTACCCTGTATCTAACCCCATGCTGTATAGTGTCTGATGGAGCCTCACCCTCATGTGAAACCCTGTAGGGGGTGTATGGTGAGATGCTTCCTCTGTCCAAGACTTACCATGGGTAGGTGCTGTAGTCAGGTCCTTTTGAAGGTGGTTTAATAAAATGCTAAAAGGGGAAAGAAAGATTCTTTTGTTAGTGAGCGATTTCAACCAGAAAACCTGGGATCAAAGTATTCAGCCAAACAGGTACCAAGCTCAGGAGAACAGAGCTGATGTAAATAGGGCAGAAATTACACAGTCATTGTGAAGCATTCCAGAAACTAACCACTCACCACTCAAAAAGCCTTTCCTTCGTGTTGTAATTGTCTCTTTTGCTAATCACCTTAAAACTGATCCCCCCTCATGCTTGATCCGGCCACCACTGGGAATTCTGTCCAGTCCCTTCATGATTTTGACTTCTATCATTCTCCTCTCAACGTTCTATTCTCCAAGGACAACAATTCCAATTCCTCCAAAACATTCCAGACAGCTGACGTCCCTCGACCCTGGAATTATATTTGCGGACGTCTTCTGCAGTCTATTCTATGAAACCAATCCTTCTTAAAAGGGCAGTGCCCAGAGCTGTACCCACTCCTCCATCTGAAGTGAGCTCATGTCTTATAAAAGTTCAACAGTTTATCTCCTTAAACCTGGACTCACTGGCCAGATTTGAAAAGCTATGTGTGTGGTATATGCTTTACTAACTACAGTCTCAATCCTGTCACCTTCAATGATTTGTGCAGAAATACACCTCGATCCTTCTGCTCTGTACCACACCTTTCATTAGCACTACCCCTTCTCAGTGTTCCAACTAAAATGTGCTCCCCCCCAAACACGTCTCCACTGTTCTCCACCATTGAGGTTTGCCTGATGGGTGAGAACTTGCTGAGCTTATCCTTACACACCTTACAATAAAATCTCAGTGCATCTGATCCAGTCATGGTGGTTTTACTTTTACTACACCCATTAGAACTGGGCTTTTTACACTATCCCTCCTGGTCCTTCAATTAAATACCAGCTTGCACTTGCACATGCATTTCATAAACCTGTATGTCTTCCAGGAGTTTATCACTATCCTATTCACAAATTTTTAAATGGTGCCCCTTGAATGGTCAGCAAACTGCATCAAATTAAGCAGAATTCCTCCTTGCAACCCCAATGGAACTCCACTGTAGACCTCTCTCCATCCAGGAAACAGCTGGTCATCACTGCTCACTGGTTTATGTGGGACTGACTCTCTGATTTCAGGGCCTAACCTGTTCTCAAGTCTGGGCTGGGGTAACTTACCAAATGCCTTTTGAAAGTCCATATAGACCACAACAATCGCATCATTCTCACTAACGCACTTTGTTATCTCTTCACAAAATTCAAACATGATTAGCCCTGAAAAAAAAAGCTGCCATTCCTGAATTGAACTATTTAAATTCAACTGACTTAATTTTGTCTCATGTTATTGGTTTCTGACAGTTTTCTGCCACCAAGTTTAAACTGACTGGCTTATCTTTATGTATTTTTTGTGAGTAAATGATTCTCCAATGTTTGACTGAGAACAACAGAATCCTTGACCACACTGACTGATCTTGACAAGAAGGTGTTACAGACCTGGCCAGACCCCCCTCAAAACATTTCAAGGAAGTAGCCCAAATCCTAACTTTGGTTGTAAGCAGATGTACAGTGGATATTTCAGGAGAGATACAGCTGGTCAAACCACTTAGTTTTAAGCAAAACAGAATTTATTTACAAGATTACCAAATAAAACACAAAACAAAACAGAACACAAGATAGAATAACTCAACCTATCCAAACACCCAACAAACTACCCCAACTTAAAGATGCTGTTCCAAATACACGGTGCTGCCATCTGGCTTCCCGGTACTTTTCCTAACCCACCAACACTTGGACCACACGAGGCAGGACTCCTATGTGTGAATCAGCTATGTCATGAGCAAGGACAAATTGTATTCTTGGAGTTGAGAGTTTGTCCAGTACTCCTACCACTAATTCTGCACTCTTCACTGGAGACTCTAACCTTACTTTACATAGTTGAGTGCTTCTTGTCTAACTGTGAATTCCCATTACTAGTACCTTTTCTGGCAATAGTCCTTCAGAGGTATATATCTCATCATCTTTCAACATCATAGATTGAGAGGATCCTGTATCTTTTAATATTATGACCTCTTTACCTGCTGCTCTTGGCCCATGCAAGTAAACTTTACCTTCTCAGGTATATGCTTTAAGAAAATCTGGCACTTCCTCCTTAACCACCCTCTGACCAGGTTGTGCATTCTGGTGCAGCTTTCTAGCCTCCACTGTACTTTCTGTTACCATTCCAACAAAATTCATTGGCTTATCCTGTTTTCCAACATCTGGTTCCCAGTGCTTTTCCTAACCCAACAACACTGATTTCATGTGGCCTACTTTATTGCAGTGAAAACACCAAGAGTTTTAACTTCTCTGTCCCCTTCAAGGGTTTCCTTTTTACCCTGTGGTAACTTCTCCTTATGGTCTTCACCGAGATCTACCCATGATCTGATTGTATCTCTGTGGGTAATCCTTCCACGCAAGGATTTCTCTTTTCCCCAAATTCTATCCCTCATAGACTGAAATTGATATTGGAAGCCAAACTTTGATTTATGGACCAACTCCTAACAATCAGTCATTTCAGCTGCTAATCTTGCTGTTTTAACTCTCTGTTCTTCCACGTGAGTTCTCATTACTTCAGGAAGCAAATTTTTGAACTCCTCCAAAATAATCTTCTCTCGAAGAGTGTCATAGGTTTGCTCCATTTTTAACACACCCGAAATTACTTTGTTTGATCCTTTCAAACTCAATGTAGGTTTGACCAGGATCCTTCCTTGGATTCCTGAAACATTGTCTGTATGCTTCTGGCACAAGCTCATATGAATTTAAAATGGCTTTTGTCACCTCTCCATATGCCCGAGATAGTGATGCAAATATCTCACTAGTTCCAACTACAAGTTATATTCGAATCAACAAAACCCACGTGGTCACTAGCCACTGCATTTGTTTAGAACATAGAACAGTACAGCACAGAACAGGCCCTTTGGCCCATGATGTTGTGCCGAGACTTAATCCTAATGTAAAATATAGTAACTTAACCTACACACCCCTCAACTCACTGCTATCCATGTGCATGTCCTACAGTCGCTTAAATGATCCCAATGACTCTGCTTCCACCACCACAGCTGGCAATGCATTCTATGCATTCACAACTCTCTGCGTAAAGCTACCTTTTCAAATGAGATGGAAAATACTGTCACCTCCTTCTCATCAAATTTAGGACATGCTTGAATATATTTAAACAGTTTCTCACCAGGTATTTGGCTACCATGGTTTTGCTCATCCTCACTCAGCTTACCTTCAAGCCCTCATCTCCATCCTTTTAGGCCGCCTACTTGCGGAACATTTCAGAGAACACCTCTGGGACACCCGGACCAACCAACCCAACCACCCTGTAGCTCAACACTTCAACTCCCCCTCCCACTCCTCCAAGGACATGCAGGTCCTTGGACTCCTCCATCGCCAGACAATAGCAACACGACGGTTGGAGGAAGAGCACCTCATCTTCCGCCTAGGAACCCTCCAACCACAAGGGATGAACTCAGATTTCTCCAGTTTCCTCATTTCCCCTCCCCCCACCTTGTCTCAGTCCCAACCCTCAAACTCAGCACCACCTTCCTAACCTGCAATCTTCTTCCTGACCTCTCCGCCCCCACCCCCACTCCAGCCTATCACCCTCACCTTGACCTCCTTCCACCTATCGCATTTCCAACGCCCCTCCCCCAAGTCCCTCCTCCCTACCTTTTATCTTAGCCTGCTGGACACACTTTCCTCATTCCTGAAGAAGGGCTCATGCCCGAAACGTCGATTCTCCTGCTCCTTGGATGCTGCCTGACCTGCTGCGCGTTTCCAACAACACATTTTCAGCTTTTTTCCTGTCTAAGTGCCAATTTCTGAAGTTCAAACTCCTCCTTCTTCCTTTCCTCTTGTTTTCTCTTGTTCTTTTTGCTTTGTTAAAGTGATTTCTTCTTTTTCTCTCTCTTCTGCTTTTAATTGTAATTCAAACTGTTTCATTTCTATTGTCCCTTTCATTTTTATGCCTCGAACTCAAGCTGCTTCATTTTCAATTGAATTTTAGCCATCTCGAAAGCTTCTGATGATGTTTCCAGCAAATGTAAATGCTGAGCTATTGCTGTAATTATACCCCCTTTCCTCATGGAAGGAGGCAGCTCCAGCTCCAGCTCCAGCTGGTCAGCTAATTCCAGCAGCTTGGCCTTAACCACCTTTTACAAAACTCCCAAAGTCACTTCTTCCACTCCCAAACAATTGGGGACTGAAAGAGTGAGGGTCAGTGTGTGTGAGGGTCAGTGTGTGTGAGGGTCAGTGTGTGTGAGGGTCAGTGTGTGTGAGGGTCAGTGTGTGTGGGAGCTGTACCCCAGTGAGAGTCAGTGTGTGTGGGACTGTACCCCAGTGAGAGTCAGTGTGTGTGGGAGCTGTACCCCAGTGAGAGTCAGTGTGTGTGGGAGCTGTACCCCAGTGAGAGTCAGTGTGTGTGGGAGCTGTACCCCAGTGAGAGTCAGTGTGTGTGGGAGCTGTACCCCAGTGAGAGTCAGTGTGTGTGGGAGCTGTACCCCAGTGAGAGTCAGTGTGTGTGGGAGCTGTACCCCAGTGAGAGTCAGTGTGTGTGGCGCTGTACCCCAGTGAGAGTCAGTGTGTGTGGGTCTGTACCCCAGTGAGAGTCAGTATGTGTGGGACTGTACCCCAGTGAGAGTCAGTGTGTGTGGGAGCTGTACCCCAGTGAGAGTCAGTGTGTGTGGGAGCTGTACCCCAGTGAGAGTCAGTGTGTGTGGGAGCTGTACCCAAGCTGTGGTTGGTTTTAGACTAACCATGTAGCATTAGTCAGATTTGCCTCACATGGATAGATAACAGGTGCCTGTACAATCCCACAATTTTTCCACATAATCAACACACTATTCCATTTTCTATTTTACAAACATTCTGGATTTCTAACAACTCAATTTGCTGCTGACAGGCCCGCTACACAACGACACCAACTCCTCCCCACACCGACACACTACACGCCCCCCCCCCACTGGCACCGACACCCCCACGACCCCGTCTCCCCCCCACTACACCCCAATCCCCCCCACAGCAAGACAGCCCCACTGCCCCCCACTCCCCCCCGCACTCTGACACCCCCACACCCTGACACCCCCACACACCCCCCACACCCTGACACCCCCACACCCCGACACCCCCACACCCCCCCACACCCTGACACCCCCACACACACCCCCCACACCGACACCCCCACACACTGACACCCCCACCCCCCACCCCACCCCAACCCTGACACCCCCACACCCCGACACCCCCACACCCCCCCACACCCTGACACCCCCACACACCTCCCACACCCTGACACCCTGACACCCCCACACACCTCCCCCACACCCTGACACCCCCACACCCCCCCCACACCCTGACACCCCCACACCCCCCCCACACCCCGACACCCCCACACACCTCCCCCACACCCTGACACCCCCACACACACCCCACCCACACCCTGACACCCCCACACACCCCCCACCCACACCCTGACACCTCCACACACCCCCCACCCACACCCTGACACCTCCAAACCCCCCCACACCCACACCCTGACACCTCCAAACCTCCCCACACCCTGACACCCCCACACACACCCCCCACACCGACACCCCCACACACTGACACCCCCACCCCACCCCAACCCTGACACCCCCACACACACCCCCCCCACACACCCCCACACCCTGACACCCCCACACACACCCCCCCCACACACCCCCACACCCTGACACCCCCACACACACCCCCCCCACACCCTGACACCCCCAACACCCTGACACCCCCACACACACACCCCCCACACACCCCCCCCCCCACACCCTGACACCCCCACACACCCTGACACCCCCACACACACCCCCCCACACCCTGACACCCCCACACACATCCCCCCCACAACCCCCCACAACCCCCCACACCGCCCCACACCCTGACACCCCCCCACACCCTGACACCCCCCCACACCCTGACACCCCCACACACACACACACACCCACACCCACCCCCCCCAACACCCTGACACACACCCCCACACGCTGACCCCCCCCAACACCCTGACACACACCCCCCACACGCTGACCCCCCCCAACACCCTGACACACCCCCCCACACCCCCCACACCCTGACACCCCCACACACACCCCCCACACCCTGACACCCCCACACACACCCCCCACACCCTGACACCCCCACACACACCCTGACACCCTGACACCCCCACACACACCCCCCACACCCTGACACCCCCACACACACCCCCCACACCCTGACACCCCCACACACACCCCCCACACACACCCCCCACACCCTGACACCCCCACACACACCCCCCACACCCTGACACCCCCACACACACCCCCCACACCCTGACACCCCCACACACACCCCCCACACCCTGACACCCCCACACACACCCCCCACACCCTGACACCCCCACACATTACCTCCCCACACCCTGACACCCCCACACACACCCCCCCCACACCCTGACACCCCCACACACACCCCCCCCACACCCTGACACCCCCACACACCCCCCCCCACACCCTGACACCCCCACACACACCCCCCCACACCCTGACACCCCCACACACACACCCCACACCCTGACACACCCCCCACACACACCCACACCCTGACACCCCCCCCCACACACACCCCAACACACACACTCCCAACACACAACCCCCCCACACACACCCCCCCCACACACACCCCCCCCACACCCTGACACCCCAACACACACACCCCCCCACACCCTGACACCCCCACACACACCCCACCCACACCCTGACACCCCCACACACCCCCCCCCACACCCACCCCCCCCACACCCTGACACCCCCACACACACACCCCCCCACACCCTGACACCCCCACACACACACCCCCCCCACACCCTGACACCCCCACACACACACCCCCCCCACACCCTGACACCCCCACACACACACCCCCCCCACACCCTGACACCCCCACACACACACCCCCCCCACACCCTGACACCCCCACACACACCCCCCCACACCCTGACACCCCCACACACACACCCCCCCACACCCTGACACCCCCACACACACACACCCCCCAACACCCTGACACCCCCACACACCCCCCCCACACCCTGACACCCCCACACACACCCCCACACACCCCCACACCCCCACACACCCCCACACCCCCCGACACCCCCACACATACCCCCCACACACCCCCCACACCCCCCCCACACCCTGACACCCCCACACACACACCCCCCACACCCTGACACCCCCACACACACACCCCCCCACACCGTGACACCCCCACACACACCCCCCCACACCCTGACACCCCCACACACACCCCCCCCACACCCTGACACCCCCACACACACCCCCCCCACACCCTGACACCCCCACACACACACCCCCACACCCTGACAACACCCCCACACACACCCCCCCCACACACACCCCAACACACACACCCCCCACACACACACCCCCCACACCCTGACACCCCAACACACACACACCCCCACACCCTGACACCCCAACACACACACACCCCCACACCCTGACACCCCCACACACACCCCCCTCCACACCCTGACACCCCCCACACACACCCCCCCAACACCCTGACACCCCCACACACAACCCCCCACACCCTGACACCCCCACACACACCCCCCTCCACACCCTGACACCCCCACACACACCCCCCTCCACACCCTGACACCCCTCCCTCCACACCCCCCACACCCTGACACCCCCCCCACACACACCCCCCACACCCTGACACCCACACACCCTGACACCCCCACACACCCCCCACACCCTGACACACCCCCACACACCCCCCCCACACCCTGACACCCCCCCACACACCCCCCCCACACCCTGACACCCCAACACACACACACCCCCACACCCTGACACCCCCACACACACCCCCCTCCACACCCTGACACCCCCCCACACACCCCCCCCCCCCACACCCTGACACCCCAACACACACACACCCCCCACACCCTGACACCCCCACACACACCCCCCTCCACACCCTGACACCCCCCAACACCCCCCTCCACACCCTGACACCCCCCAACACCCCCCCCCACACCCTGACACCCCCACACACACCCCCCCCACACCCTGACACCCCCACACATACCCCCCTCCACACCCTGACACCCCCACACACACCCCCCTCCACACCCTGACACCCCCACACACACACCCCTCCACACCCTGACACCCCTACACACCCTGACACCCCCACACACCCCCCCCAACACCCTGACACCCCCCACACACACCCCCCCAACACCCTGACACCCCCACACACACCCCCCACACACCCCCCCCACACCCTGACACCCCCACACACACACCCCCCCCACACCCTGACACACACACCCCCCTCCACACCCTGACACCCCCACACACACCCCCCCCACACCCTGACACCCCCCCACACACCCCCCCACACCCCCCCACACCCTGACACCCCCCCACACCCTGACACCCCCCCACACCCACACCCCCCCACACCCTGACACCCCCCCACACACACCCCCCACACCCTGACACCCCCACACACACCCCCCCCACACACACACACCCCACACACACACACCCCACACACACACCCCCACACCCTGACACCCCCCCACACACCCCCCCACACCCTGACACCCCACACACACCCCCCCCACACACCCCCCCCACACCCTGACACCCCCACACACACCCCCCCACACACCCCCCCCACACCCTGACACCCCCACACACACCCCCCCCACACCCTGACACCCCCCCACACACCCCCCACACACCCCCCAGCACACCCCCCACACACCCCCCCCACACCCTGACACCCCCCCACACACCCCCCCCACACCCTGACACCCCCCCACACACCCCCCC